>NW_015090973.1:241967-260057 GCF_001431845.1 Calidris pugnax | reverse complement strand
GGGGGGGGGGGGGGGGGGGGAGTGCTTTTCACTTTCCCTTTGGTTGTTTCCAAACCAAAAACCTCTAATTAGATGCCAAGAGGGACCTGGGTGCTCCTTTGATAACGAGCTGCCTGCTGGATAAATAGGATAAATACCCCCCCTCCCTGCAAACACCCAGGCACCTGCCAAATCCCCCACTAGAACCCTCCCTGCAAACACCCAGGCACCTGCCAAGTCCCCCACCAGAAAGAATCATGGAATTGGTGGAATTGGAAGGGAAATGGAATCATCTAAGTCAAAGCAAGGAATGTTTGATGCTAAAAGCTCTTCACGGGCTCCATCTCCTGCCGTGGCTCCAGCTCCCGGGGACGTGGGGGGCTGGAACCCCTTGATTTGGGGCGACAGAGCTGCAACCACAGTGCAATTTGCATTCAGCTCAGTGCCTCAAATACATCTGCTGCACCCCGGTACAACGCCCAAAAAAGTCATTAAAAATAACCCACCGGTGCCAGTTGTTTCAACGTTAGGAGCCACACAATAAATCCACAACATCAGAACTATTTTTGGACCAGAAGGCCTGACTCGGAGGAAGCTGGAGCCCAGGTAAAAGCCAGCTGAAAAGCATCCTCAGACCTCTTCTCCTCCAAATCAGCCATTGCTTCTCCTCCTCCTGACACCAGCGCTCCAAAAATATTCAACGCAAAGGAGACTCATTCTCCAGCAATGGAGTTATATTGCTTTTTTAATGAGTTGGTACCATCCATAAAGCTGTTTATTCACATTATTTGCTCTTCTGTGCTCGCTGCAACCATCGAGAAACAGCAGCGAAGAGAGGGGCTGCAAGGGGCCAATTAACTTTAATTACCAGCAAGCCCTGAATACTGTTAAAGTTTAACGGCCCCCACCCAGGAGTGCTGGAAGGAACTGGCCAGCTGCAGATTATCCTACTAAATTCCTCAATTCTTGGTTTTCTCAACAGGATGGCCAAGCTCTGGTTGCTTACACCTGCAGGATGGAGAAGCTAAAGACTTCTTGACGTCCACCAGCCTGGATGTCATTGAGGGCCACCACCCCAGCCCTACCATGCCCACTGGAGACAGGACTAGGATGGCTGTGAAAACTTGTCCAAGCCCAGGGTGGGTGAGTCAACAGCAGGGAGGTGGGTAAAGCCCAGTTTCACTGGGTGGGTACGTACCACCCCAGGAATCATACTCACAGCAAGGGGAAGGCTTGGTTTCAGGAAGCTGTCACAAAAGCTGTCCCCTTTCTCAAGTCTCCTGTCAGTTTTCTGAAGCCTCCTCTTCTCCTTCCAGGACTCAGCATCACACGCAGCAACACCAGGACAGGTGGAGCAACCTGTCCCCACCACACACCTCCACTGTATCACAAAAAGAATCCAGCCTTTAACTGAAAACTCACGTGACCATGCAGCTTAGCTTTAGAAACCACTAAGAGCTTAATTAAGTCCCCTAACAAAACCAGAAGAGCCTGCAGAAGCCCCACAAGCCCTCTCCAAGCTGGCTGCAGGCAACAGCACTGGGGGATGCCAACTGGGATGCAGACCCCCAGCCAGCTGCTGACCTCACCTCAGGACTAGGAACATCAAAGCATCTTCTGTTGGCACCGTGCAGAGAAGAGAGGCAGGAGATACCTGCTCCAGGAAGCTCCCCTCTTTGTCTTTTTTTCTTTAAATAGTGCAGAGTGATGAGTTCATTCAAACTCTGCACCATTCCCAGACAAGCATCCCACAGGGCATCTCCGGGGTCCTGCCTGAGCCCAAGGATACCAGGCAAACACCCAGTGCCATTTAACACCTGGGGGGAACCACGTTCTCAACCAGAGCTGGTCCATGGGCAACCATCAGGCAGGTCTACAAACCACCCATTCACATGAACCAGAGCTGGTCCATGGGCAACCATCAGGTAGGTCTGCAAACCACCCATTCGCATGTTTGGGGCTTTGAGCAACCTGGTCTGGTGGGAGGTGTCCCTGCCCAGGGCAGGGGGTGGGACTGGATGATCCTTAAGGTCCCTTCCAACCCAAACCATTCTATGATTCTGTTTTCCCAAATACTTGTACCCACGAGTCAGATGCTGTTTGTAAAGCCTCCAGGTATTGACTCAGTTTCACTGGGACAAACTCAAGTGCCACCAGGGCCCCAGAAGGATGTTGCTCAACGAATGCAGCATCATGTATTACAGAAGAGCATGGCACGTCCCATGCATGCACTCAGACACAAAATACCACCTCCACAAGGATGGGTTTCTTCCCATCTTTCCTGCTTATGATGCTCAGTGACCCCAGAGTCACCCATTTTTCCCTCTGGTTGTTTCACAAGCTGGAGAGCAAAGGAGAAGCTGGTTCCGGGAAAACGCCAGCAGGCACTGCAACACCTTCTGCACGGAGGGTGTCCCCAGTAGCCCTTCAGGGATCCTGCACCCACCCAGCCTGTGACACCCCCTGAAGTCAAATAAGCAATGGGAGACCACAGACTCAACATCCTCATCACCAGTCCCCATCCCACAACAAGGGAGTTCTCTTCACAAGCCCACCCAGAGCCCAGCTTTGTGGTCTTCCCATCACACACTGGTCACTGTCCAAGATCTGGCGTGGGACCACCCGCCTCATCCATGTAAAGCACCTCTCAGATGTCCAAAGGTCCTGCCCCATGTCCAGCACCTCACACACACACATCTTGCTTCTGCTTCTACACAAGAAGATCTCACACCACCACCCCAAACAGCCAGGAACTGGTGACGGGCACCGAGATGGTGGAGACACACCAGGCCACCACCCCACCACGGGGTGACTCCACTGGGACCTCCCCAAGGCTGCTGGAAACCCTCCCATCCCCACCAGGAACAGAAACCGAATGGGAGGGGAGGGAGCGTGAAGCAGCAATTAAACATCTTGTTCTGTGCTCAGCGGCCAATTAGACACAAATTACGGAGCAGCTCAGTCCCATCACCCTCCCCAGAGCTGCTCCTCTCCGTACCCAACGTGGCGGCAGAAGAACCACCCCACTACCCGAGACTTGGCCTCCCAACCCTTTCCACCACTCAGCCTGTTTGTTTTTTCCACCCAGCAGTGAAATCAGGCAGCTTTAGTTTTTAATCCCCTTAATTAGGGGTGTGCAGCCGTCTTCATTCCTTAATTACATCCATTGGCACATCTGATGCAACACATTTACAAAACAGCCATTTTCGCTGGAGACGGCTTTGAATCCAAATTGCCAGCTTTCCCTCTCCGGCTGCCGCTTGCGTGGCCGACGGGGAGAAGACACGACCCAGGCTTTTCGGATGCTTTAACCAGACACACTCACCCACAGCTTGGAAATGTGATTTTTTCGTTAAATAAATTTCACCTGTTTCTTTGGCAGGATTTAAGCAGCGCCAGGCGGCTCCGGCGCCGGGAAATCACCGGCAGGTTGCTTGAAAGAGCAGCTCATTCACAGTTTGCAGCAAAAAAAAAGGGACTGTTGATTTCAAGCAATACTCTCAATATTGACCCAGGGGAGAGAGGGGATGATATTTTGATGCCTAACCTGGTTCTTTTGGTACCAGAGAGCTCGGTTAAAGGCGGACAAGGGCACACTTCATTTCAGTGGCTCAGCTGTCGGGAATCCCTTTGATCCTCCGGGAGAGCAAATACCCAACGAGCACTTTATTACCACCAATTCTGCTGCCGGACTGAAATAATTACGCTGACACCTTCTGCCTGCCCATGGAGCCATTAGAGGGGGGGGGGGGGGTAGAGGGGGCTGTGTTGTCTCTTGCTTTGAATTACAACATGGGACCCCCCGTCTTAATGCACTAATAGCTCACCGAGACGCGGCAGCTGAGCTCCAGCGGGCAGCCCGTCCTGCCAGCGACAGCAAATCGTAAGCAGGGTATTAAATATTGTCTCGGGGAGAAGGGAGAGCATCGATTTAGAAAAACGGGGAGGAAGATGACCCTTTGTGAGGGTTTTTTTTACGCCGCTGGGGACCCAAATCAGCATCCGCGCTGGTCCCCGCAGCACCCACCCTCCCGCTCCCGGGCTCTGCAAGCATTTGCTCGGAGGAAACGTGCACAAACGTTGTTTTCTTCAAAGTACAGAAAGGAAAAGGAAGTTGTGCTCACCCTCAGAACCTGCAGGGAGGGGGGCAGAAACACCCTCCACACCCACATTAGAGCCGTTTGCTTGTATTTTTGCGTGCAGCCTTCCCTGCTGCACTGGATGGGCTGGGACAGGAAGGGTTTTGTAGGTTTTGGGTTCCCTCAACAAACCCTAGCCACGTTTGAGCAGTCCTGGAGAGGTATTTTTCACTTCTTCAGCTCCCACCCATCCCACCAGGAGGACAGTGTCAGTGCTGGGTCTCGCAACGGTGCTCCCAGGTGGCCCCTATGTTTCTGAAGAACGCACCCAACACCCTCCTCTTAGTTCATGCTGATCCAAACACCCCTCTGCCCAGGAGCCTGGACGTGCTCGATGGACAAAATACACCGCAAGGACCTCTTCCACCCTCCTGTCATAGAATCATAGAATCATTGAGGTTGGAAGAGACCCTTGGGATCATCGAGTCCAACCATCTCCCCTACTCTACAAAGTCCTCCCCTACACCATGTCCCTCAGCACTGCATCTAAACGGCCCTTAAACACAGCCAGGGATGGGGACTCCACCCCCTCCCTGGGCAGCCTGTTCCAATTCCCGACCACTCTTTCAGTGAAAAATTCCTTCCTAATGTTCAATCTAAACCTACCCTGTTGGAGCTTGAAGCCGTTCCCTCTCATTCTATTGTTAATTACCTGTGAGAAGAGTGTCCAGCCACACTAGAGCTGCTCTGCCCCCCACCACCCCACCGATCCCTTCCTACCTTCTCCCCGCATCCCCCTTTCCCAGCCAAATCCCACCTTTCAACCTTCTCCCTTTCGTTCCGCGTTAAACGCCGCGCCGGGGAGAAGCTTAACATCCCCCAAGGCGTTCAAGAGAGAACCAGGGCATCACCTTGAAGCTGGAAACCAGTTTTCTCCACTCCCACCGGTGCCGACACGCACCGCCGCGGCACCGCCGGCATGCTGAGAAGCTCCAGCTGAGAAGACAGCAGCAAAGAGCTCACAGCTCCTTAAACAGTATTTTAAAATGAATGAAGAGCAAAAATATCCCCTTTAGCAGGGAGAAAGTGTGCGCAGGAAACAGAAAGCGGCTGGTTTCACCATCTCCCTGTTAAAATAAATGGCAGCTGAGGCTCGTGCTGCTTTCTGGATAAAGCTGCTGCTCTTGTGTACACAATTTAGCATCCCATCGGTATTTATTTTACAAGTTAGGTCTCCGAATAATCCTTACTCTATTCAAAGTGTGCGCATGTGTGTGCAGGCACACCCCCCCCAACAACAACAATACAGAGGCGGTATGAATAACTGCATGTTTTTTTGGAGAAGCTTTGCTTATATTTCCCTTTTTTATATTTAAATCCCAGTTGTGCAATTGCCTCACGCACAGCTGAAGCCTCACTGAGCCCAACGCTGCTGAAAGCTCCGCAGGCTCACGGGGACGCAGTGTGGCTTGGGTACTTAGCAAGTCCTAAAAACGCCAGAAAATTAAGAATAAACCTTATTATCCTCGCTATTTTGGACTCCAAACCTACTGGTCTTGTCCAGCGCCCAGTACCGAAGGCTAAATGGGGAGCCCCAGCTAAAATTGTGCTGCAAAAGGGCTGCGAGTACCAGACAAGTGAGCTCCTCTTTTCACCGGGCTGCTGACGGCAGGAGCCACACAACAATATTGCTGAAGCCCACATTCATGCAGCACAAGGGAATAAAATGCCAGGCAAATCCTCTTTTCTGCAAGCTCCGGTGATATCATTGTTCGGGCTAAAACTGCCATGAGAAGACCCTTTAGATGACACCAGGGCAAAAGAGTGGAGAGAGCAAAAAGCATCGCTGAGCTCACCCAGGGTGAGCTCCTGCCAAACCAGCTCGTTATTCTTCCCATGAAGATACCCTTAAACCACCTCCCTCTGCTCTTCCTCCAGGTTCTCTTTATATCCTGAAGGATACAAAGGTCTGAAGGAGGGTTCAGCTCCAAGACACCTCCTCGCCGGTGCAAGCTGTTAGCAGGGCAGTATGGAAAATGAGAACAGAAAAAAGCCACACCAGCTCCAGAAAGCAGGTTGGTTTTTGCAACCCTCAGAGTGGCAAAAAGTGCAGTTTAAGAGTCAAAAAGGAAAGAAAAGATAGAAACAAATGTCATGAGCTGGTCTCCCATTTAGGAGGTTGGTGCAAACACACACACGAGCTCGTTTCAGCTCCTCAAACTGTTTGGAACATCTGGAATCATAGAACGGTTTGGGTTGGAAAGGACCTTAAAGCCCATCCAGTCCCACCCCCTGCCCTGGGCAGGGACACCTCCCACCAGCCCAGGTTGCTCCAAGCCCCCTCCAACCTGCCCTTGAACCCCTCCAGGGATGGGGCAGCCACAGCTTCTCGGGGCAACCTGGGCCAGCCTCTCACCACCCTCACAGCAAAGAATTTCCTCTTATATCTCATCTAAATCTCCCCTCTTTCAGCTTCATTGTCTTATTCCTAGAAGAGGGAGAGGATTGAAAAAAATATCTGCTTTAGCGGGTGGTGTCACCCCTTCAGCCCTCGGGGAAGAGGAGAGGACCCTGTCCCTGCACCTTTTGGTTTTGCTCTGAAGCTCACCTGCATCAGTCCTTGCTCGCAGATGCTCGTAGCATGAAAACATCTACTGCCATGTGGATTTGCCCTTTCCCACGTGTTTTACTTGCTGACATGACAATTGCAAGCCTGTTTGTTGTATTTAACCACGCTCCTGCTCTTAAGCTACCATCCAATTACTGCTCCCAATTACTCGGCGTTCAAGAGTCGACGTTAATTACAGAGCAGGAGGTTGCTGCCGGCTGCGCTGCGCGGAGTTGGAGGCACGGCTTCAATCCCACCGGCATCCAGGACCAGCCTCTCCACTGGGAAAAGAAACAAGAGATTCCCAGTCCCGGTGGTGGATGAACAGCCCTGAGCAAGGAGAGCAGGTCTGGTGGAGCAGCGGATGAGCAGAAGGTCACTGTCACCTCAATGTCCCCATCCCATCAGCCTCTGCCAGTCCCTCGGGTCTCCCTGTGCATCCACAGGGCTAAATTTCACTGAATTTCACTGAATTTTTAGAGTTGGAAGGGACCATAGAGATCATCTAGTCCAACTCCCCTGCTAAAGCAGGACCACCCAGAGCTTGTCAGAGCATGTTACTCAGGAGCATCCAGGCGGGTCTTGAAAATCTCCAAAGAAGGGGCCTCCACACCCTCCCTGGGCAGCCTGTTCCAGGGCTCCGTCACCCTCACCGTGAAAAAGTTCTTCCTCATATTCAAGTGGAACCCTTTATGTTCCAACTTGTGCCCGTTGCCCCTCGTCCTCTCACTGGCAACTACTGAAAAGAGTCTGCTTCCCTCCTCCCTCAGTCCGCCCTTGAGATACTTGTAGGCATTAATGTTTGTTTTCTTCTTTGGGATTCGACAAAACTCAGCACCAGTTTGGGACTGGGGACATTATCCTGGAAATCTCCAGGATGTGGGACATGCACCACCAGCAGCAGCCAGCACCGGATAAATTCATACAAGGTCCAAGTGGTTTTTGGTAAACTATTCAAAAAAAAGGAGAATGGAGACCCTGAACTCCCCAGACTACGGGAGAAATGTCTGAAAACCATCACCCTCCAAGCCTGGGGCACTTTATGCCGTGAACTGAGCCTGTTGAGGTGTTAACACCAGACCTTGGGGGGGTCAGACCCCAAACAAGTCCCCGTCACAGAGCCCGGGGACAAAAGGGAGCCCAGCGTGAGCGCTGGAATCGGCACAGAACAACCCTCTGCAGCCTGCAAAGCCCTCACCAACCCGCTGGCATCTGCAGGCAAGAGGTTATTTCGCAACCCACGTTGCTCAGATTTAATCATCACCCCCCTCCCTGCAAGACACCCTTCTGCAGGGTTTTGAGAAAGATCCCGGAACCTTTGGTCTCTGTTTTCCCCCTTCTCCAAATAGATCCCTATTGCACAGAGCGCTGACGCGGTGCCACTTGTGTGAAACAGCTACAGGCCAGAAGGAAACGTGGCTTTACCACAGTTATCTACTCATTTTTTCATTCAATATTCGATTTTTTCCCCCCCTCAAACATATGTTTCTCTGTGTGGTGCAGAGCAACTTGCACAGCGTTTCACCAACAGCACTGCAAATCCAGCAGCAGAGAAGGTCAGTGCTAGACTTCTATATAGGAGGGAAAATAAAAGGTAAATAGCTCTTCTCCGTGCTTTGTTTCTGCTCCCAGCCCTTGCCTGCCTTCCCAAGCACAGGTTTTTTGAGAAAAAATCATCTCATTGCAGGTTTGCTCAGCAGCAGGGCTTAGAGACCCTGCTGGGCCACCAGCATGGAACATGGTGGTGGCACAAAGAGCTCACACAGAATCATAGAACGGTTCGGGTTGGAAAGGACCTTAAAGACCATCTCATTCCACCCCCCTGCCCTGGGCAGGGACACCTCCCACTACACCAGGTTGCTCCAAGCCCCCTCCAACCTGCCCTTGAACCCCTCCAGGGATGGGGCAGCCACAGCTTCTCAGGACAACCTGGGCCAGGCTCTCACCACCCTCACACCCAACAAGTTCTTCCCCACATCTCAGCTCCATCTCCCCTCTTTCAGTGTCAAACCCTTCCCCCTCCTCCTAGGGCTCCTCTCCCTCATCCAGAGTCCCTCCCCAGCTTTCCTGGGGACTTTCCTTGAGGGACTGGAAGGGGCTCGAAGGTCTTCCCGGAGCGTTCTCTTCTCTTCACATCAGGGACATGCCACCATGGGGACATGGGGAACGTGGACAACTCACATCTGGGGCTCCTTCCATTGAGTTCTTTGGGTCATCACCATGTGCCTTTTCAAATCCATAATACATTTAATATATTAAGATGTATTAAGAGCCGCAATTAAATCAATTAGTGGTCACCCGGTGAGCTGCTGGTTTACAAAAGGAGTTCATTTTAATCAGCAAAAGCCACTTCCAGCGTGGTTTAAAACAGGAAGGTCCTTCACAAACACAAACCTCCTTGTGCCATTAGGAATTAGGCAACGGCTGCGTAGGCTTTTAGCAAACACTGGTGTTTAATAAAAGAGCTGGGTGGATCTCAGATTCCGAATGAAACACACACGTCCCCAGTCACCCGGATTCAACCAAGAGGACAATCCACCTGCTAAAAGGCAAGTCCACCTCCGATTTTCCTCCCTGTCAATGCAGATCCCACCTGTGACCACTGTGATCCTACAAAGCTCATTACTTGAGTGACAAACTATCAACTTAAACCTCAAGTACCTGCACTGCTCCAAACTGAATTTTTTTCCAATTCCCATTTTAAAAAAATTATAATTCACTGCTTGCAGCGGGGAAGGCAGATTTTTCTTTACACGAGAGCGACAAATTTCAAGCATTATTTCCCAAAGCACCATAAAAGAGCTGCCAAGAATGAGAGGTTTGGATTGGTTTTGTCTTCCAGTCAACCCTGATTTTGAAGTTTGTGCAAAGCCTGGGGATCTCCCAGGTTGTTTGCAAGAAACCTGCCCCATGAGCTCCAGTGACTCATTCCCAAACCTCTCTGACTCGCAGCACCTGAACTGGCTGCACCCACGAAACACCCCGTGACCGGGCAAAAACCACACTAAATGGGTGCAAAAGCAACATCAGGAGATTAACTCAGAAAAGCAGATGAAAACTCCACCTTCCCCAGTTGCTGTTTCCTCCTGAGAAGAGGAACCGAGCAGCTGCTGGGCTTGGCCTGCGTAGGGATGATGAAGACGATGGGAGGATGAAGACAATGGGATGATGAAGACGATGCTGGACTTCGCTGGGCGCCCTTGCCTGAATTTCTGCACTATTTTCACAAACCCCAAATGCCGTTGCTCCATTAGAAAAGCTCGGATGAGGTTTCCCAGCTGAAGGGATACAGGGAGGCTGGTGTTTTTCTCCACTTGGTTTTAAAGAAATGTCTCAAAACACCATCTCGGGGAGTCTTTGTGCTGAAGGGGATGGGGGTGTCCAACGTGGGGGACAAAACAAGAAGACCCTTGAGATACACAGGAAAAAACGACCCACAAAGCTTGCACTTTAGAGAACGCAACTACAGCCTCAGATGTGTCCTTCCCAACCAAGATTATCCCTAAAGTTCATTAGAACAGGTGTTTTTAGTAAAAAAATCAAATGTTCTTCAAGTATCCTGAGATGTTTTTCTAGTAGTAAAGCTGAAATGTTACAAAAGTTGCAATAAATCAAACTTTAGCTTCAGGATAACTAATCACTACTTGGGTTTGTGTTTTTTCTGCCAGTCAGAAGTTTCAAAAGGTTAAACTCTTTCCAAACCCAGCACAATCTATGAGAGATTCTCAGCTCATTCTATCATTAATGCACCAAAAGGGCACAGTTCTTTTGTTTCCTTCCAATTCTCTTTCCCAGTTAAAAGCCCCGGGCGGGAGGTGGGATCCTGCCCAGCAAACCCAAGGCTGAGGCTTTCGGCGTCTGTTTCTACCACTCGAGCCATTTACAAACCTTTCTGACGAGAAATCACGAGAAACAGTTAATGTGCAACCACTTCCACCGGCCCAGCAAACAAAGCCAGCCCCACCATGGGGCTTGCAGCCATGCATCTACCTCGAATAAAAGAGAAAAAAGTTTAAACCCGCTGTATTTGCGTTGCCAGATCCTGGAATCATGGAATTGTTGGAGTTGGAAGGGACCTTCTAGAGACCATCCAGTCCAACCCCCTGCCAAAGCAGGGCTGCCCAGAGCACATCACTCAGGAGCATCCAGGAGGGGCTTGAAGATCTCCAGAGAAGGGGACTCCACACCCTCCCTGGGCAGCCTCTGCCAGGGCTCTGCCACCCTCACCCCAAACAAGTTCTGCCTCACATTGGAGTGGAACTTCCCATGGTCCAGCTTGTGCCCGTTGCCCCTCGTCCTGTCACTGGGAACCACTGAGAAGAGTCCATCCTCCCTCAACCCACCCTTTAGATCCTTGGAAGCATTGATAAGGTCTCCCCTCAGCCTTCTCTTCTCCAGGCTCAAGAGCCCCAGCTCTCTCAGCCTTTCCTCATCACGGAGATGCTCCAGTCCCTCCATCATCTTTGTTGGCCTTTGTGGTCCTACAATTAGAGAAAGAACTAAAACTGCAAGACCAGAGTCACGGTGAAATAACGAACTTGCCTGTAATTGCAAGCCTCCTGGCTTTGCTGAAGTCACCTCTCAAGTTCATTATCTCTTGCCGTCCCTCCCTCTGGAGGCACACAAGCACCTAACACTAATAGATGCCGTTTCCTCCAGCTCTTCCTCTCTATTCATCATGCGGGGGGAACTCTGGTTTTTTTTAATAAACTACACCTTTACATAAGGAACATTGCCATTCCTCATCATCAGGTCAGCTGAAGAGAGTCAACCAACAATTTTGAACAAGCCCAAAGCAGCAGCTGCAAAACATGAAGCTGGTTAACGCAGCCTCTACCACAGCTGGATTACCAAGATCAGGCTGGGGATGGAGAGTACCTGAATGTAACCAAAAAGAGGAATATTTTCTTCATTTTCTGCCCCAAAACCAAGGAGATGGGAGACGCCAGCTCCTCAAACCATCTCACCAACCACCCAAACCACCTCATATTCAGAAGCAAAATAATATAGAGATAAAAGACTTGCTCCAGCGTAAAAGCCGAGGGGAAAAAGGTCATTCCTTGAGATGAACAGGCTCGGACACTGATGGTCCCTTGGGGGCTCGTTACTGTTTCTAACGAGGGCATGAAGCACCCCAAAGCACACTGCAGAGAGGGGCAGGGAGGTGAACCCTGCACCGGGATGGACAAGACACCGCTCGGACCTCCTCTGCAGCCAATTCCGGCTTTTTTCAGGGAGGGGAAGGGAAGGGGAAGGGAAGGGGCCACCCAACCAGAGACTGCCGCCCATAAACAAAGGAAGTGTTTTTTGAAGACACCATCTAGATAGACAGGGGGGACATCACAGAAGCAGCAGTTACAAAAACAACAACAACAACAAAACCTCAACGAGATGTCTACAGAAACTACTTCCTCTGACCAAACACGCTGGAGATGGTATCAGAGGCTGCCGAGGTCAGAGCAATTCAGCACATGGCCGTTTCCCCAGGCTGGACTCCATTTCCCACCTGTACCCAGAAGAAAGTTATTCCAGCAGCGGTACCAGGCAGCCCACAGCTGGATTTTATAGTGCTGCTGTTTCATGGCCTTCTTCACCAAGTTTCACCAGCTTCTCACCACACACACTCGCTTTCAACTTGGCAGTTGGAGATAGAAAAGGAACCATACTGGTATCAGTTGGGATGGATGGATGGACGGATGGATGGATGGAGAGACATTGCTGGGAGGGATGTAGGGACATGGGGACAGTGCTGTTGCACTCCAGGAAAGAGGGATGGATGGAGGAACATCCCCGGGAGGGATGGAGAGATATGGGGACAGTGCTGCTGCTCCCCAGGAAAGAGGGAGGGAGGTAAAGAGGGAGAGATGAGGGATGGAGGGGTGGATGGATGGAAGGACATGCCCGAGAGGGATGGAGAGACATAGGGACAATGCTGGAAATCATCCCACCAGTTTTCTCACTGCTCAGATCTTAATACCTGCTACTGAGGGACCTAAAATTGCTGTTTTCTTGCACATGATGCCACTCCTTCCTCCTACAGGGAGTCATCCTCTGCCTTATGCCTGCCTCAGAGCACATTCACGCTCTAGATGGCCTTTTGACCACCTCTCTACACTTATGTGTAGAGTTAAAATAATGGTTAAGTGACACCTCTTTTGACTTCACACCAACAAGCCCCCACACAACTCGAACACACCATTTCCACCGTGCACCTCCACCACTGCCAAGCCAACAGCTGGGAAACAGGCACCCGAGACAGAAAGCTTTGGCCTAATACTGGATTTTAATACTTTTCAGACAAAATGACAGCTGTGTCTTCATTTATGTGAAGAGCTGGAGGACTCCCTTGGCCGGGGGAGGGGGGGGAATACAGCTCCCCACCGCTCTTCTCCCCTCTCCACCCAAGGGGCTGCAGCCCCGAAGGGTCCCAACAGCTCGTGTCTCTGATGACTCATGTGCACGGCAAGAAAAAGCCACAAGCAGGACTAGAAAACACAGAAGCCAGTATTTCAAAGGCAGACTAACAGGTTTGCTTTGGGGATCTCAAGGGGTCTTTCGGGTGACACTGCAAAATGGCACCATGAGAGAGGCCTCTGCTCCTTTCCATCCCCCTCAGGTGAGAGCTCTGCTCTGAAACCCATCTCCCCAGAGCCAGGGGGTTCCTGTGGCCCCATCCACAGCTTTTTGGGGAGCAGAACGTCGCCTCCCCTGCTCCTGGTCTCAGTCACACCTTGTCCCTGGCCACAGGCACGAGGGAAGCTGCTCCTCCTGCCCCCTCGGCCCTTTGTGCTGAGAGGAAGGGCCAAGGCAGCGGGACGGTGGCCCGGACGCACACCTCCCGTTCATAAAACACAACGTTATGTTGGGATCTGTGGTTTCCTCCTCCAAAACAAACAAGAAACCCAAAGCCTTTGCTCCCACCTGCTCTCACAGAAATGAGGAAGAGCCTTGGCTTGGGCTTTGGCCTTGCCCTTCCTCAGTCTTTCCCTTTGGCCTCCTACAGCTCAAGCTCTGCCTCTGGAGTCCCCGCCAAGGGCCCCTCAGGAGGAAGACTGGACCCAGGAGAATTGGGGGACTGGAGGAGCTCTGCTGCCAGACAACACCAAGTGAGTGTTTCTCCAGGAGCGCTTGCTCTTCAGGGCCTCTTCTCCTGGGCACTCCTGCCACCATCCCCAGGAAGCTCTGCGTCCTGCCACCAACACACACTCCAGCCCCTCCAGGGAAACCTGGAGCTGGAATAGCCTCTGTCTCCCTGGGAAGCCTGGAGATCCTGGGCCCTGCTGGTTCCACGTGCTCTCACCCATGCTGCTCTTAACAAACGGGGCTTGTACCTCAACAATTGCATCAGTCCACACTGAATCCTTCCCTGAAATGTCTGTCCTGTCTCTCTTGCAGCATAATCCCAGTCCCCTACCTGTATTGGTACCCTCCAGCCTTCCCAGTACCAGCTCCTGTGGTCCAGTATATCCTGCGCCCGAGGTATCGAAGCTTGATCAAGCCTATACGGGCCAAATTCCCCTGCTACCCCATCCTCAGGAAACCAACAGTGAAGAGTAAGTACAAACCCCAGAAGGTCCCTGGCTCTCCCTCAGCTCCTCCTTCACAAACACACCAATCTGCTGCTTCTGCCCCAAGAGAAACCCCGGCTCTGCAGGAGGGGGGACCTTGGTGGCCTCTCTCCTCTCCCCAAGGACAGGCTCAAGGCTCTTCCAACACTTACGCCTGGCCTGGGTCTGCTTTGCCAGGGACAGGGATGCACCTTGGAATTGCTCTCTGCTCCCCTCCTCTGTGCCTGATGCTTTCATGGCAGGGCTTTCGGGCTCATTTGTGGTTTCTTCTTTCTCTTTTGCAAAGGCTTTTACAGGAGGACCACCGCAAAACGCATTTAGAATGAAGACCCCCAGGTCTCTTCTTCTTGCGGGGAATGGTAAGGCCTTTCTCCAATGCTTCCCACCTCTCTGTCCGCTTTCCCAAGAAAATATGCGCCTTTCCATAAAGCCCCAGGGCATCCTGCTTTCCTTGGCCCCTCACGTTCAAGAGGAGAAATGGTGGATTATTTGGTTGGAGGACCTTTTGATCCGGTTCGGGAACTGGAAGGTAGCAAGGGCTGCAGGAGGAGAAATATTTCCCGGCTTCAGCAGCTGAAGCTGGACCCCAAAGATTTTTTTTACCCTTCCACGAACCAGCCTCTGCCCAATGACAACCGGCTCCTCACACTCTCCAGGAATGCTCACCAGCTGCATGTTCCTCATTTTCGGAGTGCCTGGCTTGGGCCACCGCCGGCAGCTCACGGAGACAGAAACCAGGGCTTGAATATAAAACATCCCACCGTGCTCCGCTTCTAAGCAATAAAACCAAACCGCCCTTCAACCCTTCTGCCATTGCCTGTCCCGAGGTGTCCAGCCCCTCTCGTAAACAAATCGCAAAGACCAGCTCATCCTTTCGGTTCGTTTCCACGCCGGCATCGCAGAGGAACCCAGGCGGGAATTATTCATCCTGTTTATGGAGCCCAGTTTAAATAGTGGGAAATAAATACAGCCCGGGGCCCTGCACACACTGGGACGGGGCTGTTCCCGCCTAACGGGCAGCTTTCCCTTCTGTCTGGTGATAACGGGTGGCTTCCTCTCACACAGAGCCATATCCAAGCCCCCTGGGGGGAAAAGCCCGTATGGAATCACGCACTGAGACCAGGGGGAAGACGGAGGAGAAGCTGCGGGACCAGCACACGCCATCTTCTACCTCCAAGTGTTTGACTCTGCAGTTCTACTAGAAAGCCGCGTGAGCGGCTTAGTTATTTATTTAACTAAAAGCTTTTAATTATCTCTCTCACACACACGCATTACGTGGGGCGGGGAAGGGGGGGAAATAATCAGCCTACAACCGGTGACCCGCGGGTTCAAAGGAATTGTGTTTTTTCACAGGAACAGCTAACTAGCCCAAATCATCTGCTGCTACCAAACCGTGGCTCCATCCGAAAAGCCCAGTGACACCCCACGGCACTCACCCTCGCCATCAGACGGAAGGGAACGCTCCCCAAAAACACACACAAAGTGCCCACTGGCCCGGCCACGGAGCTCTCCCCCCACCAGAAACCCACTGCAAGCTGAAACGCTCCTTCCCCCTGCGTTTTCCAGACTCTACATCGACATCAGGGAGATACAAAATCCTCTCCAAAAGCCCCAGAGTCCAAGAGCTGCGTGACTTAATAAATTATAAATTGGAAGCCGCTGCTGGAGACGCTTGCTCCGAGCACAGCGGCAAAGGCAAGCTGGTGTGGGAGTTTGTTTAAAAAGCCAGTATTAGAACGGCAGCAGGGTCGGGAGGAACGTGGCCCAGAAGAGTACGAGTGCTTGAAACACACCCCCCAAGCCCTGCAATTTCCATCTCTGTGGAACTGCTTCACTAAAATGAAAAAAAAAAGAGATTTAGTCAATCTACGGAGATGAATTAAAAGGACTTGCTTTTAATACATAACGTTAGCGGCATTACACAAGCAAAAATTCACATAAACAGAAAACAAGCGTAAACAAGCAACTGAACGTAAAGAAACTAATAATATTAATCTGGATTAACGACAAGCCATGAACGTTCCTACCTAATCCACCCGATGGACAAAGATAAATCCCTGCCACGCCGTGTCCTGCAGTTCTTTGCAACTTAAGGAACCACAGTCCTGATCAAAACAGCGCAATAGACAAGGAGCGTGAAGGTGAAATCTTTATGTATAACTGCCTGCTTAATCTACACAAGATTACAGCAAAAGCCAAGCACCGAGAAAAGCAGAACAATTGTTGCAAAAGATCACCCCAGCCCAGGGTGCAATTTCCACCCGAGAGGCAAAGCTTCACGTCCAGCTTCCCCAGGGGGACGTCCGACAGAAACGAAAACATCGCCCCACCAACCCCAATATCTGCCATTTCTTAACACCCCAGAAAAGTTGGACAGGGGTGAGCTGTGGGTAGGAAGAGTTTGGAAAAAAAAAATAAAAATATCTATCTAGAGTAAGGATTGTAAGAGGATTTGCATCCACAGGGCTGCTGTGGGCCCCTCAAAGCCTACCTTTATTAAAGCAACACCTCTGATTTATCGCTGCTCATTGCCAGGAAGGCAAAAGCAGCTTCAGGGAGAGGAGCAAGTCCAGGCAGAGCCAGCACCCGAGGAGAGCCCAGACCCACACACGCCTCTGCCCCCCGTGGGGTGGGAAGCACCCACTTTGCTTCCCAATCCAGCCGGGCTTCTCTATTCCAGGCAATCCCCTGGCCTGGGCAGCTGGAAAAAGCTCAGAGCTCTCCCCATCCACAGCATCTCCAAGCAGAACCAAGAAAAGGATGGTTTTTCCAAGAGAAGGATGGGATGTGGCTGAAGAAAAGCCTGCTCTGCAGCAGGACGGGTACCCTCACGGTGCCCTCAAGTGAAGAGGTTCTCATCAAACAGCCCCTCATTAGAGAGCACATCAAGGAAAGGTGTGCGATGAGAAACTCCCGCCCAGGTGCTGTGGACACACAACCAACACCTCCACCGACTTCCCCAGAGGAGAAAGAGCCAGCGGGTTACTCACTGACACCCAAAAATCCAAGATTCCTTTGAGACACTATATAATGCCCCGGTGAAAACCCATCATGGAGCCACCACCTCCCATCACCAACCCTCCTGCACATCCCGTTTGATTCCAGCGCGTTACACGCCAACACATTCCTGATATCCCCATCATCATCATCATCATCCACCCATCAACACATCAAAGCCCACGCAGCAGCCCCAACATCCCGGCGGCTGGAAGCCCACGAGCTACCCCACCGCAGCAACGCTTTGATCGCTAACGAAGGGATTTGTAATTGCAGTTGGCTTCCACCCGTACCTGCCAGCCTGCCTCCCCTCAGCTCAAACATCGCCTCGACGAGCAGCAAAACGGGGCGGCAGAACAGAGATGTTTTACCGCTTCCCGAATAAAAAATAAATTAATAATGATAACAAATAAAAACCAAAATCAAACGCTGTCAAGTGACAGCATCACACCCGCTCACACGGAGCACCCGGGCAGTCGGCAGCGCGTCACCGCAGACACAAGCTGTACCCTCGGAGCTTCGCTGGCTGAAGGAGTGTCAAGGCTTTGGGAACATACGGTGTGTTGAAAAAGGCTGAGAAAAGTCCTTGTCCCCTCCCTCCTCACCCTGCAGAGAGACCACTGCCTCCCCTCCCCTCCAGCACTTTCCTTCTGAGACATTGAAATCACCATGGGGAGATCGGGTGAAAGCACAGGTAATTCCTGTTCTTCTGATCAAAACTGATACAGGAAATAATTAATGCATTTTTGTTACGTGGAAAAAAAAAAATAAAAACATCCTCCTCCTCCTCTCTGTTTCATAAGGCTCTGATTGAGTTCCAAAGGTAAGGAGCGCTATGTTTATCCCGATATTTACCTCC
>NW_015090973.1:237504-241226 GCF_001431845.1 Calidris pugnax | reverse complement strand
TTGCCAGGAAGGCAAAAGCAGCTTCAGGGAGAGGAGCAAGTCCAGGCAGAGCCAGCACCCGAGGAGAGCCCAGACCCACACACGCCTCTGCCCCCCGTGGGGTGGGAAGCACCCACTTTGCTTCCCAATCCAGCCGGGCTTCTCTATTCCAGGCAATCCCCTGGCCTGGGCAGCTGGAAAAAGCTCAGAGCTCTCCCCATCCACAGCATCTCCAAGCAGAACCAAGAAAAGGATGGTTTTTCCAAGAGAAGGATGGGATGTGGCTGAAGAAAAGCCTGCTCTGCAGCAGGACGGGTACCCTCACGGTGCCCTCAAGTGAAGAGGTTCTCATCAAACAGCCCCTCATTAGAGAGCACATCAAGGAAAGGTGTGCGATGAGAAACTCCCGCCCAGGTGCTGTGGACACACAACCAACACCTCCACCGACTTCCCCAGAGGAGAAAGAGCCAGAGGGTTACTCACTGACACCCAAAAATCCAAGATTCCTTTGAGACACTATATAATGCCCCGGTGAAAACCCATCATGGAGCCACCACCTCCCATCACCAACCCTCCTGCACATCCCGTTTGATTCCAGCGCGTTACACGCCAACACATTCCTGATATCCCCATCATCATCATCATCATCCACCCATCAACACATCAAAGCCCACGCAGCAGCCCCAACATCCCGGCGGCTGGAAGCCCACGAGCTACCCCACCGCAGCAACGCTTTGATCGCTAACGAAGGGATTTGTAATTGCAGTTGGCTTCCACCCGTACCTGCCAGCCTGCCTCCCCTCAGCTCAAACATCGCCTCGACGAGCAGCAAAACGGGGCGGCAGAACAGAGATGTTTTACCGCTTCCCGAATAAAAAATAAATTAATAATGATAACAAATAAAAACCAAAATCAAACGCTGTCAAGTGACAGCATCACACCCGCTCACACGGAGCACCCGGGCAGTCGGCAGCGCGTCACCGCAGACACAAGCTGTACCCTCGGAGCTTCGCTGGCTGAAGGAGTGTCAAGGCTTTGGGAACATACGGTGTGTTGAAAAAGGCTGAGAAAAGTCCTTGTCCCCTCCCTCCTCACCCTGCAGAGAGACCACTGCCTCCCCTCCCCTCCAACACTTTCCTTCTGAGACATTGAAATCACCATGGGGAGATCGGGTGAAAGCACAGGTAATTCCTGTTCTTCTGATCTAAACTGATACAGGAAATAATTAATGCATTTTTGTTACATGGAAAAAAAAAAATAAAAACATCCTCCTCCTCCTCTCTGTTTCATAAGGCTCTGATTGAGTTCCAAAGGTAAGGAGCGCTATGTTTATCCCGATATTTACCTCCTGCAGCAGATTATGTTTGTCCATGGGAATCCTAGAAAATCCTCGCCTTCTTTATTAAGGCCGTGTCAGCAGAGATACACCAAGGACCTCACTGCCTTTTAAATCACACCCAACGCTCAAAATCGCCAGGGAAACCCAACTGAAGGTGCCAGAGCTCGGCACCACGATGGAAAAAAAAACCCTAACCCAAACATCAAGTCAATTAGCAAAATTAGCAGCATCGACACCCGACACACGCCGCAAGCAGGACGTCCCCGTCAACGACCACAACGCTGCAGGAAAATCTTCAGTGAACTGAAAACACAACCGTGCAGCCATTAAAAAATAAAAATTAAATAATAACACTATTGCACCTCCATGAAACAACCTCCCAAGCGAAGGGGGCAGCTCTTTGGGAGAGGAACCACGCTCTTCGATGATGACCAGCCAGGTCTGAGCCCCTCTGCCTCTCCCATCAGTAAGACGCCGGATTCTCCTCTTTCCCCCCACCCCGAGACCCCACAGGGATTATTTTCACATTCAGCCACTCAAACGTGAAATAAAAATCAACTGAACAGAAGGACCGTCCCTCCAGATCTACCCAACTTGGGCAAACAAAACAGCCCCTTTAAAATCCTAAATATAAGGCGCAACAAGGCAAGGCAAAAACTGCTCTTGGGCTGTTCCTCAGAAAGAACATTTTCTTTACTTCTCCATATTTTGACCAGCGTCTTAATTGAATTATAACACCACAAAGAAGCGAATTAGAAGGGAACTCTAATTTCCAGCACACCACCTGCCCCAGAATTTGGGAATTCGGGCTGTCTCTCCAGTTTGCAGCCAGACATGCCACTCTTGCAACGTTTAGGCGCCCACAGCATCCCCCAAAAATGCACAAAGTGGGGGAGCAAGTTCCTTTTCCCCAAGGAACCCCGGAGCTCAGGCGCTCGGGACGCGGCACTCACGGATTTTAACTCATCCCGGACCCTCCGGAGTCGCTCCCGTTAAATATCCTCAGGCTGGAGATAAAAAGCAATAAAACTCTACCTTGGCTGAGAATCCTTCTGGCCGAAGAGCGGAGCTTCCCAGGGGACAGAGGGGTTTTCCCCGAGTTGAAATGGGGAGGGAAGCGGGATGTGGGGCCAGGAAAAGAGCCTTCGCCCAGTTGGGGCCACCCCACGGCACCCACGCTGGTCCCAAGGTGGGACCCCAAAGGTTTGAAGAGCCCAGAGCTCTTCCCCGCCATGTCACCTTCCTCCTCCTCCTCCTCCTCCTCCTGCACAATGGACTCCGGGAAGAGCTGGGGCCACCGGCAGCCCCGGGCACCCAGCGCAGGGGGGGGACACAGGGTGCCAGGTCCCCCCATGTCCTGCTGTCACCCTCATTTCTTGCCTGTCCCCGGCTGGGGGTCAGCCTCTCCGTGACACACACACCCCCCCGGGAGCTCACACGGATACGCCGTGCACACACAGGTATGCTGTGCACACGCATGCTGGGGACACACAAACACACTGTGCACACACATGCCGTGCACACACAGAGACACCGTGCATACACAGAGACACCAAACCTGCACACACACGCTGTGCACACACAGAGACACCAACCCTGCACACACACACACTGTGCACACACATGCTGGGGACACACAAACACACTGTGCACACACACGCTGTGCACACACAGAGACACCAACCCTGCACACACACACGCTGTGCACACACAGACACCAACCCCGCACACCCGCACGGGGGGACACGCTGTGCACACACAGAGACACCAACCCCACACACCCGCACGGGGGTTGGCTGTGCAGACCACGCTCGCACACTCCAACCCCAGGGGCACACACCCACCCCCCTTTACACGCGCAGAGACACGGTGCGCGCCGAGCCCGCCCGCAACACACGCTCCCCCGTGCACACAGGCACCTTGCACACCCACCGCGCACACGCACGAACCGTGTGGCTTGCACAGGCGCAGCCTGCGCGCACGGGCTGTACACACGCGGGCTGTACACACGCGGGGACAGCGTGCACACCCTCACAGTCACACCGCGCACACCCTCACAGTCACACTTGTGCACACCCTCACAGTCACACTTGTGCACACACACACCGCGTACACGCACACAGCCAGCGCAGAGGCCGCGGGCGTGCACCGACACCCCGTTTGCGCACACACACACACACGCACGCACCCCCCGACCCCCCGTTTGCACACGCACAGCCCCGCACCGCGCACACACGCCGCGCGCACGGGCCCGTGCGTGCACAACACGCGCCGCGCACGCACACGCGCTGCACGCACAGGCTGCGCACACACACACACATACACACCCCCACCGTACACAGACACGCACACACCCGCCGTGCACACGTACACACACACACACGCACACACACGCGCACTCACG
>NW_015090973.1:219505-237288 GCF_001431845.1 Calidris pugnax | reverse complement strand
CCGCGGCCCTGCCCCGCCTGGGCCCGGCGGAAAAACACCCCCGGGAGGAGAGGGGGAAGGCTGAACCCACAGGATTACCGGCGGCCCTCTGCGCTGGCCCGGCGCTAAGCCGATGGCGGCGAGGGGGGGGCTGGGGGGGCGAGGGAAGAGCCCGCGCTGCGTTCCCCGGGCCCTCCCTGCCGGTAACGCCGAGCGGCTCCGGGCTGCTCCCGCCTCCCTCCGTGACCTAGATTTTTAAATACAGTTCGCTGTCTCCCAGAGAAAGTTGTGGCCCAGCTCTGAAGGGAGGACGCGGGGCCCGGGGAGGGGTGGGGGGGGTGTGTGTTAGCATTATCTTTGGTTTTTTTTAACATAAGGCCATTAGGAAACGAACAGGTACCGGCCCAGTCGACGGGTGTTGTGCCAAGAAAGAGAAAATTGAGAGGGCGAGTGCTTGGTCAACAAGAAAACCCCGCAGGTGAGCGTGGAAGAAGAGGAGCAGCAGAGCCCGACCTGCCCACGGCCCCAAAACCAGGCACGGAACGGCATGGAGCGGCTTTTCCTCACCTACGGCCAAATTATAATCAGTTATTTTTGTCACCCAGAGCTGTCCTGCTCTCCCCGCTACCTGCACCACAGCAAAAGGCTGCCTGGCTTCTCCTCAGGGCTCTGGTGAGGCTCCTGCCATCACACCAGCCCAACCAGCTCAGGGGGAGCAAATCCCCCGGCAAATATTTACACAGCCCCAACCAGATGCATGGCACCCCGGCCTCTCCATTCACCTCCCGAAGAGAATTAAGCTATTATGCATGTTATTCTGCCTGCATTAAGAGCAACCCTCCTCCCTTTTCATCAGCAGGTAACACCCTGGGCTGATACACACCCTGGTTGGGACGGCTTCATCCTCATGCTGAAGCTCTCACCAGTACCAACCACTCACACACTAAGGACTCTTGTGCCAAACAGGAGCCAAACAAACCCAATTTTCTAGGAAAAAAAAAAATAGTGCATTTCTCACAGCTTCTCACCCCTTCCCCTCTATAAATCTACAACACTCAGCTCTGCCAAAACACGCAGAATGGGGCAGCCCTCCCCCTCGTCTCGGTGTTGAGAAAAGCTCCTTATTTGGAAGGAGGAGAGGTATTTTCACCTTAAATCTGGCCTGCCTGGTGGCTTCAGATGAGCACGTTGGATTCACAGACACAGGCTGGAAAAGGTCTGGCGGCTGCAAGACACGGCTCCTACACCAGGGACGGGCGGTTTCCCTGAAACGTGCCCTGAAGCTCTCCCTCTGCTCCCCACGGCATTAAATTAACACATTTTAATAGCCCGGGCTGTGAATGGAGGAGGCTCAGATGTTCAGTGCTGACCCGCCACAATAACTGCTGCCTTTGCTACTGCTCACCCAGGGATGGGCTGAAAACAGACTGTGTCGGAGAGAAACAGGAGTCCAAAGGGCTTTCAGGAGAAAACCACCCAGCACAGAAGTCATAATTTTTTGGATGCGAGGGGTTGGCAACTTGCAAATAAGCTTCTTGCAATTAAGAGAAAAAGAAGCAAACCAAACCGCGCTGCTCCATCACAGCACACTGCCCGGCGGCAGATTGCAGATTACACGGCGAAGGGACCAGGGCAAGGAAAAACTTTGCATCCAAGTGGTGATTTAACAGCACGCAGCACGTCAGCCACCACGCTCCGATCGCCAGATGATCCCCCACCTCCATCTGCCAGCGTCCGAGTGCAGAGAGCAGCAGCTCCTGGATCCCAGAATCACAGAATCTTCTAGGTTGGAAGGGACCTTAAAGATCATCTTGTCCAACCGTCAACCTGACTGACAAAAATAGACACCCACACAACAAACAAGGAGCATCATCACTAAACCAGACCTCCCAGCACTACATCAACCCGTCTTTTGAACACCTCCAGGGATGGTGCCTCCACCACCTCCCTGGGCAGCCCATTCCAATGGCTGAGAACCCTTTCAGTGAAAAAATTTTTCCTAATATCCAGCCTGAACCTCCCCTGGTGCAACTTGAGGCCATTTCCTCTCGTCCTGTCGCCTGGGACTTGAGAAAAGAGACCGATCCCCATCTCTCTACACCCTCCTTTCAGGTAGTTGGAGAGAGCAATAAGGTCTCCCCTCAGCCTCCTCTTCTCCAGGCTGAATAACCCCAGTTCCCTCAGCCTCTCCTCATAATCCCGAGCCCTTATTTCCCAGGTGAAATTATCCCCGGGGAGCACAAGCTGCCACATGTGCTCTGCACGAGGGCGAAGGACGCTGTTACCTCTTCAGACCCCCAAAAAACATCCAGGAGTTCGAATAGCAGGAGAAATTTAAGAGCAGCAGAGTCACCAGAGATGAAAAGAGGGACACGGTGAGCGCCTTGGAAATGTTCTTCTGGGGCAGGATGATTTGAACCTAGGCCAAAGCAATCCTTTTGTAAGGAGCAGGGAAAAAAGGAATTAAAAAAGGAACACAAACAAACTCTTCTGCGTATGGAAATACCACCATCAACACCACGCTGCTGCTGTAAAGCCCTGGCTTAGCTTCTAACCTTTTCCTTCCTACACAGCCCCAAACTGACCTCTGAAATCCCATAGGAAGTAATGGAAATTTCTTAAATTCTTCGCTTTAAGAACAGTTTGCCCCATGCCAAGCCCGGATTGCAAATATTTAAAGAACTCTCCCAGTTATAGCTGGTTTAAATCGCTTTACAGGAGTCAATTAGAGATTGAGAATTATTTCAATAAGTCAGGATTTCTTGGTATTCGGCTGCTGGATATAGGAATAAGGAGAGGAATTATATTCATTTTAGGCATGTTTGTGGTCTCTGAGGCAGAAGCTGCTCCTTGCAAGCTGAAAGGCTGCTTGGTGAGTGCTCAAATCCCGATGGACTCGGTCAGTGCAAATCAACTGGGTCACAGCAGAGAAGGATGCCAGACCCTACCCTCTGCCTGTTCAATGTGCACACAGCTAGTGAGCGGCTCAGGAATACACACTTGAGCATCTTAAGAGCATCTAGACAGTAGATTAAATCCAGCTCAAGTTCCTCATTAAAAAAAAAAAAATCCTTTTTAAGGTGATCCAGAGCTCTGCAGGGTCCTGCAGGATGCACTACTGGTAGGATCTGTTATAAAACAGAGCTCCCAGTTTATAGCGGTGCCAGCGAACGCTGCGCCTACAGCATGACTGGCACAACAATAAACACACAGAGCTGTCCTCTCCCCGAGGAGCTCCTCTACGGGAGGAATTCCCAATCTAAACAAAGGAATCGTGCATCACGCTGCCGTCGGTGCTCCCTCCCCCAAAAGCAAGCTGGAGTTAAGGTGAAGAGAAATATTCAGGGTTACGCCAAGTTCTAGGAAAACAGAGAAATTAAGCTGGTCAACCGAATTGTTTATCCACTGCTGGTTGTGTCTGTATTGTGCACGTTTGTGCAAACACGAGAGGTATATTCCCTTTATGCACCACGTTTGCACGCTTTGAGAGCAAGCGAGAGTCTCCAGAGCAGCAGCAGCCATTTCACAAGAGCAAACAAGGTGGGAGGGGAGCAGGTGGCCCCATTTCACCAGCTACTGGCCCTCTGCCCTTGGCTCCTCTTCCGAGATTTACTGTCACCATCAGCGAGCTGAGAGCAGACAGCCAGGCTGAGGTGTAAAGGAAAACCTCCCTTCGGCTTCACCAGCTTCGTTTTACTGCGAAACGTCGATCTAGAGCAGAGATATCTCAGGTAAATGATTTACCTGGAAGGAAGGGGTGCTGGAGCCCACGCTGCTGCTCAGCCCTCGACTGAGCACGCGAGGCAGCAGGCACAGCAGAACTCGCTGCCAGAAAAAGCCTGCGACGGGCTGAACTGCAAACTCAAAAGAAATTTTCACCGAGCACTACGGGTCAAATTTTCAGCAATTTTATTTATTGGTGAAATTTTTTGGAAAGAAATTTTCAGCTGCGCCGCTCGGCCACAACCTGCGCGTGTGCGCACGGAGAAGGCAACCCGGAACACCTCCGCTCACCTGGCTCTGCATCAACTATTTTACCAGAGATTAAATCTGGTCCAGCCCATCGTGGCACTCTCCAAAACCAACAACCCCTTCCTTGTTGAGCGAGTTATTAAAAGGCCAAGCGGCGTCACTCTCTGTAGTGAGAGAACCAAGTGATGTTGCTCTTGTGATCCCACTTGGCACCACGGCAGCCGGCCTCAGGTTTTGACAAAGCCAAGCTGCTTCTCCCCTCCTTTTCCGTGGGGTTTTCTACTGGGGAGTTTTCCTTTGGTTGGTTGTTTTAACAGCAGGAGTTGTGCCCTTTAAGGGCCACTGTTGCCAAACTGAAACCGTATGTTCTCTCCTACAGGCAGAAGAATCTGGTTTTCGAGCTCAGCATCTTTTTGGTGCTGGGCTGGCTTATGCAGATGCTTTTTGGGGACATGGAGAAGGCAGAGGGGACACCTGGGCTACTGAGCCTGTACACCTGGGGATTCCCATCCCACCCAGAATCTGCTTAATTTATGCAAAAAAGCTCCCACCGTGGGTTTCATCCCTTTGCCTGAAGTTGACGTTCACTTGTGTCGGCGTCTTGCAGCGCGGCAGACGAGCTCCAGGAAGAGAGAGGAATAAAATAGCTGAAGAGGAGCATCAGCTCTCCGTGGGCCACGTGCCAGCGCAGGCAAGAACAGCTCCCTGGAAAGCCAGCTCCGTTCCAGGGCTTAGGGACAGGGCACAAAGCACATTTCTGCCAAGGTGCACCATTTAAAGGGGAGAGGAGGTCAGCCTGGGATCGCAGGAACATTTCTACATTGAGAAAGAAATACTTTTCCCCTTAAGTCTGGGTAGGAAGTATTAAACATACAAGTGGCTGCACTTAAAGGATCTAGAAAGCACTTAAAACCCCTGCAGAACAGATTAGAGGTGATGCTGGGAGTACAAGCAGTGCAGGCTCAGGAACAGGCAGAATCAGTCTGAGTCTGAGCTCCTGAAAAGCCCAAAAAATAGACCAAAACATGGAAACAGCCAGCCCAACGGCTCACCGACCTCCCTCCGGTCGCGAGCTCTCCCTCATTTGAAGCCATTTTTCATTCCTCAGCAGTTTTAGAGAAGACACAACTAAAAATAGAGGAGCGGGCTCACACGGAGCGCTCGCCTCCCTGCCCCTCGTTAATAAATTCCAGGAGATGCTGCTGGAAACCTCTATGTTTGGGCAGCAGGAGGAAGTTCAAGCCTCTTGCGCCAGCCTCTTCTAAACCAAACGTGGACAGGCAGCTTGGCCAGGGACACAGCTGTCACTTCAGCGGGGGACAAGCTCAGCTATGCAGCCTTTGTTGAAATAAACCCAAAAATAACAGTGAGTGCCACCTAGGGACCAGCGCGGAGGCAGGGAGGCAGAAGAGCCAATGCCACAAACAAAGGATGTCAGCAGCTGATTTACTCCTCACAGGGATGAGAAGCCAAACTGCAGCGAGGAGAGGCTCTGGTCTATTTAAATAACCCCAGGTAGGTGGTTTTGGAGCTGCAGCTCTTCCCCAGAAAGGCACCAGTTTGGTGAAGCTCTCACCAAAGGCTGCTCCAGCACAGATTTTACTCCATACCGTTGCTCTCCTCATCTGAGCATCCTTTGGCCTCAAAATCCTCCAAGCTCTTTGGTTGAGAGAAGGAAGGTTTCAAGACGAGGGTTTATTTGGGACCGAGGTGAACCCAGCAGGAATGTAGAGCTTGGTACTCGGCAGAGAGCCCTCTAGTCCACACGAACACATCACTTGTGATCCAAAAGCCGGGCAGAAATTCACCCTGAACCCAGCACTAGACAACTGACAGCATTTTATTATCGCAGGCTTGACCCACACATCAGCAAGGGACACCCAGCAAGACCTAACATTTATTTAATTAAGATTTTTAGCTACGGAGAGCAAATACAACCTCTAAACAGAGCACGGGCTACCGTCTTTTTTCCAGAAATAGGAGTTGAAGCTCCACACCACCTCATTTCAGTGCTGTCTCCCCTCCCTGCCTTCTCCTTGGAGCTTGCAGGGTCTGTCTTAAGCTACTAACTGGATCAGAGTCATCACCCCGAGTCCTTTCCACAGATGATCCCACAACCTAATACAGCCCTGAGAGTCTGCTGAGGGAGGCACTTCTGCAGGTGCGCGGTGATTAATTGGTGCACATTTCCATATCACAAATGAAATAACAAAAAAAAAAAAAAAAAAAAAGACTTTTCAGCTTGGTTGAAACGCAGTATATTAACCTCTGAAACTGGCAGTCATGGATACCAGCTTCAAAAAGATTAATATCAATAGGACAAAATCCCAAAGGATACCGTCACGTCGCTGCCAGTTTTTCCTGGAGCTTTACAAAATAAGGCCTTTTGAGGCTTTATTTAAGGTCCTATCTTTCCATGCTCGTTTTATAAAAAAAAACCCAACACAGGTCAGATTTATAGGCAGAATTGAAGAACTGGAGGAGGGTAGAAGAGGGGGGAAATCCAAAGCTGGATGGAAAAGCTGTGGGTATGGATGGAGAGGCTGGGAGGAGAGGAAGCAGGCTTCATCAAAACTGCTGCCATCGTCACAGCTAATTGCTAAGAGTCGTCCTCTCTGAAAAAGGTTTGTTACTGAAATAAATAATATAACTCTACACATTCCACAGCTCCACGGAGGCACACGGAGGTAAATCTTCTGAGCAAGAGACCACAGCAACAGCTTCGAGGTGCACCTTAGCCCCATCTCACCCCTGCATTCAGCTTCCACCGCCGCCCGCATCAGAAAGAAGCTAATAATCGTTAAGCTGCCATCTTTTATTTCTAATTATTTGTCCCCACAGCAGGGTTCCTCCAAGCACCAAGCAAAAGGGAAGCCAGTCTCAAAGGAGTAACTGTTTTGAAGGGGGTTTGCAGCTGCCACCACATGAATGGCTCTCCAAGAACAGTAGCAACTGCTCCAAAGTGCCCGCAGAGCCAGGGGGAAAGCATCTCTGTTTAGCCTGTTTTTCAATGTTGGTTTTTAGGTCAACTAAAACAGCTTTTCTTATGCAACAAGGGATGCAGAAAGCTCACTCGCTTTTGAGCTTTTGCTTTCATTTAATTAGATGGTAATTCAGAAGGCAGCACTGCTATTTTAAACGCCACAATGAGAACTATTTCACTGCCTTACAAAGCGCTGAAGTGAAACCCCTGAGCAGAGCCAGCCCTAGAACTTGACACCGCCTGGGATCCCCTTGGTCTGCTCTGAAGGGGTGGGACAAGTGAAAGAGATACCCTCTACCACACTTCCAGGAGAGGCTCAAAGCAGAAAATCTCACTGAAAGGTGGAAAAGCAGGAAAGTTTATCTGTTCTTCCTCTATGAGCTGTATGTGAATAAGAATTAGAGGTGAGACCCGAGTTCTCAACGCAACTGCGGTTGAGAAGTAGAAAAAGAAAAAAAAAAAAGAAAAAAACAGGAAAAAAAAAAAAAAAGGGCGACAAAGACGATGAGGGGTCTGGAGAATAAGTCTTATGAGGAGAGGCTGAGGGAGCTGGGGTTATTCAGCCTGGAGAAGAGGAGGCTGAGGGGAGACCTTATTGCTCTCTCCAACTCCCTGAAAGGAGGGTGTAGAGAGATGGGGGTCGGTCTCTTTTCTCAAGTCACAGGCGACAGGACGAGAGGAAATGGCCTCAAGTTGCACCAGGGGAGGTTCAGGCTGGATATTAGGAAACATTTTTTCCCTGAAAGGGTTCTCAGCCATTGGAATGGGCTGCCCAGGGAGGTGGTTGAGGCCCCATCCCTGGAGGTGTTCAAAAGAGGGGTTGATGTAGTGCTGGGAGGTCTGGTTTAGTGATGATGCTCCTTGTTTGTTGTGTGGGTGTCTATTTTTGTCAGTCAGGTTGACGGTTGGACAAGATGATCTTTAAGGTCCCTTCCAACCTAGAAGATTCTGGGATTCCGTGATTCTGTAATGGCTTCAAGGAGCAATGCCCTTCTCTAGGAGACCCATGAATTAAGGGATAGAAAGAAACAATTTCACGTACAGGTAAAATTTAAGATCACACACAGAATCACAGAATTATCTAGGCTGGAAGAGACCCTCGGGATCATCGAGTCCAGCCATCCACCCTACTCTAAAGCTCTCCCCTACACCATATCCCCCAACACCACATCTAAACGGTTCTTAAACACAGCCAGGGATGGGGACTCAACCCCCTCCCTGGGCAGCCTGTTCCAATGCCCGACCACTCTCTCTGTGAAGAATTGTTTCCTAATGTCCAGTCTAAACCTACCCTGGTGCAACATGAACCCATTACCCCTTGTCCTATCATCTGTAACTTGGGAGAAGAGACCGACCCCCACCTCTCTACACCCTCCTTTCAGGGAGTTGTAGAGAGCAATAAGGTCTCCCCTCAGCCTCCTCTTCCCCAGACTGAACACCCCCAGCTCCCTCAGCCTCTCCTCATAAGACTTACTCTCCAGACCCCTCACCAGCTTCGTTGCCCTTCTCTGGACCCGCTCCAGTACCTCAATGTCTTTCTTGTGGTGGGGGGCCCAAAACTGGACACAGCACACAACACATGGCTCCCAGCATCGCCGACAGACACAGCCCAGCATTTACCACCTCCTTTGCCACAAACGCAGCCGGGAACATTTTTTTCAACCATTACACACGTGTCCTGGCTTTGGATTTCTTGCTGGGCTTCAAATAATGGCAACACACGTGAATCTTAGCTTGAAGGTCAAGAGCACAACCTCGAACGTCACGGGCTCCTCTCACTGCACTTGCATCTTCAGCGTTTTTCTTCACACTTTCTGCCCTCCAGCTCCTCGCAGCGCATCCCTCCGTGGAAGCTGCTGGTGTGTTACTCTCAGGACCGATGCCCATCACTCTTTACCAGGCAGGGAGAGGAGATTCACTTACTCCAGCTCCTACGTGTTTTATGTTTACCTAAGAGATAAGCCGGGCTTAAAGATGGAAAGGCAACCTGAGCCTGCCGCTCTCTCCGCGGAGTGAAGGTCAGGGCTGTCCCTGCTCCAGTGAAACTGTACCACACAGCCTTTATCTTTGCCATCGCTAACAAGGTACCACTTAGCTTTCCTGTTTGCTGAGCAAGATTAATACCAGGTCTTCAGCGAGCAGCAAATTCATCTTGCAGCAGGATCGAAACTCCAAAAGGCGCGGGCTCCTCTCACTGCACTTGCATCTTCAGCGTTTTTCTTCACACTTTCTGCCCTCCAGCTCCTCGCAGCGCATCCCTCCGTGGAAGCTGCTGGTGTGTTACTCTCAGGACCGATGCCCATCACTCTTTACCAGGCAGGGAGAGGAGATTCACTTACTCCAGCTCCTACGTGTTTTATGTTTACCTAAGAGATAAGCCGGGCTTAAAGATGGAAAGGCAACCTGAGCCTGCCGCTCTCTCCGCGGAGTGAAGGTCAGGGCTGTCCCTGCTCCAGTGAAACTGTACCACACAGCCTTTATCTTTGCCATCGCTAACAAGGTACCACTTAGCTTTCCTGTTTGCTGAGCAAGATTAATACCAGGTCTTCAGCGAGCAGCAAATTCATCTTGCAGCAGGATCGAAACTCCAAAAGGCGATAAATAAGCAGGAGACCACTGAAATGCAATTCCCTGCTCTCTGTGCAGTCCACGGAAGACAAAAGACCACTCACACAGACAAAAGTTGCAGTGAGAGCAAACCAGGGGGGTGTTCAGGTTCCAACCTTCCCCAAGGAAGGAATCCACCCTCGACCAAAGACTTGGGTTTGTTCAGCTTTGAGAAAAAAAGGCTCAGGAGACACCTTATCACCACATTCCAGTATTTAAAGGAGATGGAGACTCCCTTTTTACAAGGAGTCGCATGGAAAAGATGAGGGGTAACGGGTACAAGTTACTCCTGGGGAGATTCTGATTGGGCACAAAAGGGAAATTTTTCATTAGAATATCCAGCCATTGGAACAATCTCCCCAGGGAAGTGGTAGATTCCCCAACACTGGACACATTTAGGATTCAGCTGGGCAGGGTGCTGGGCTGTCTTGTCTAGATCCTGCTTTGGGCCAGGAAAGGTTGGAGTAGATGATCCTTGAGGTCCCTTCCAACTCAGCGATAACCAGGAGGGTGACTGTGTCCCGAAGGAGGAAGATCCTGCTGATGCCTGGGCAGGGTGCTGGGCTGTCTTGTCTAGATCCTGCTTTGGGCCAGGAAAGGTTGGAGTCACATTTAGGATTCAGCTGGGCAGGGTGCTGAGCCATCTTGTCTAGACCTTGCTTTGGGCCAGTAAAGGTTGGAGTAGATGATCCTTGAGGTTCCTTCCAACTCTGTGATTCTTGTCACACAGCGATAATCAGGAGGGTGACTGTGTCCTGAAGGAGGAAGATCCTGCTGATGTTCTTGTCTAGATCCTGCTTTGGGCCAGGAAAGGTTGGAGTAGATGATCCTTGAGGTCCCTTCCAACTCAGCGATAACCAGGAGGGTGACTGTGTCCCGAAGGAGGAAGATCCTGCTGATGCTCACCTGGTCCAGGACACCCTGGCACAGCCACAGCCTCTTGTAACCCACTTGGATTCTGCTCCAAACACAACCTCCCAGCCCACATTTCTTGTGTGGAGGAGTTTTATTCTGCATTCAACCAACTGCTGGGTGTTTGGTGGGGATGGGAGCTCAGCACCCCTGAGCGAGGCAGGTTCCCTGGTTAATTAATGATCCTTCTTTTCGAGACTTGGTAGCAAAGAACAGCTCATTCAGAAGGAGAGACAGCTGCTCAGCTTCCAAATATAGCGCTTCACTTCTGGGTAAGAACAACAGGTTTCTGCTTGGATTTGATTCATCCCTCCTGCCCTCCCCTGCGAGGCATCGTAGAATAATGCTGAGTTTAGAATAAAGCAATCTGCTCCCAGCACCTTCCTCTGCTTCCCCTTCCAGTCAGTGACTGGCAGCACGTGGAACGCTCGGGCACAGAGCGGAGCTGCTCTAAACACACTCAGTCCTTTCCATTACTGGGAGAGGAGAGGATATTACTGGGAAGGGGGTCGAGAAGGACAGGAAAGAGGAAAGCTTAGCAGGAGGATATTTTAAATTAAAAAACAAAGTCCCTTAAAAACTTCTGAAGTTTCCAGAGACAGCACCCTCAATGCAAAGGGAGTCGCTGCGTCCAGAGAACCGGCTTTACCAAGCAGAGACCCCTCCCTTTCCTCCACCCTGAGCACACACACCTTATTTTGAGAAGCTTTAACACACAAACAGCACCTCGCAGCCAGGTGCAGGTTCAGGCACCAAACCTCTGCTGGAAACCCTGAGAATCCACCCCACCAGGGCGATTTTCCCTCTGTGAAAAGCAGGATTGGTGTGAACACAGGCTGGAAACATCAGCGTCTGCCGCGATGCTCCCAGCTCAACACACATTTCCCCTCCTCTGCTGCCAGAAGGGTCTCAGGCTCCTCTCCGTGCCCTGAAAACCCCCCACACCAGGAGGTTTGCAGAGGGGAAACCAGCCCCATGCCACGTTCCAGCCTTCAGAGAGTCCCTGACACAACCACGGCGCTGATTTACCATCAAGCAGCTGTCGGGAGGCATCTGGGGAGAGGCGGGGAGGATTGCTTTCCACCACCACAAACATTTTCACTTCCATTTGCTCACTTGCTGGCACTTACTGTGCTTTTATCACCGGGTCAGCGCTCGCAAGAAAAACCACCCCTGTGGGGTTTTTCATGTTAGAAACTCAGCCTGGAAATTGCTGTATGATACGCTTTTCAATATGAAAACATTCACACACACACAAGATAAACCCCACTGTTTGGTAACCATCAACGCTCCGGAGTTTAAGGCAGAATAAACAGGTCAGTTCATTATTTAAGTCCAAGTGATTAGTGTCAGCTGTTTCCCCTTCACCGATCGAACGAAGCGGGTACTTACCCAGCGATGAGACAGCCGGGCAGACCAGGCAGGGGAGGCACCACAATCCATCCCGGGGCAGTGCAGAGAAGAGAAAAAGAGAAGAGACACTGGTTAATAAGCAGTTCCAGCTAAATGGGAAAAACCCCAGGCGCCCACCCACCAGAAAACCCCCCCTCCAGCCACAAAGCCAAGCGCTCACACTTGTATTTTACACGAGCATGTGTGAAGGAACTTGAGTGTCTGGCTCTTCCCCGAGCTGAAGATGGAACCGATGCTCCCGTTGAGCCACTTCTCAGAAATGTAAACACCGAGCGGGGAAGGGAAAAGAAAAAAAAACAAACCAAACCTAAAAAAACACATTAGCCCAACATTACTTAACGCTGATAATGCCGTGAGCGGTGACGCAGGCGTCCTGTGCCTGCCAGCCTCTGGTGGGGACAGCCTCTGGTGCCCAGGGTGGCTCGGCACGGGTCTGGCACCACCAAGCCCTGGTGAAAGCCAGGCTGGAGAAGCAACAAGCACGGTGTGGAGGCTGCAGAGCGACCCCAAGCACTTCTGTGTCCCCCCAGCTCCTTCAACCTCACTAAACTTATCCCCCAATCTTCTGCAGGGGACGGACACAGCCCAACGCCTCCAGCCCCAATTCCACAGGGCTCCAACTGAGCCCTCTAGTGGGCTTTAAAACCTCAACAAAACACCCATAGACTTAATTTAATTAACGCTCTGCCAGAGGCCTCTAAACCCTAATCCTCTCAACAAAAGGATCATTAACTAAATGAAGAGATTCAAGAGAGCAACGGTGCTCCCAGGCGCAGGGAGGCCGGCTGCCGGCTCCAGCGGGCACACGCCGGGGCACGAGGAGGGTCCCGAAATCCAGCCCCATCGTAGAATGGTCCAGGTTCAAAGGGACCTTTCAGATCATCGAGTCCAACCATCAACCTCGCGCTGACAAAGCCACCACTGACCCGTGTCCCTCAGCACCACGTCTGCCCGGCTTTTAAATACCTCCAGGGATGGCGACTCCACCACTGCCCTGGGCAGCCTCCTCCAATGTCTGGTAACACTTTCAGGGAAGGAATTTCTCCCAATCTCCATCCTAACCCTCCCCTGGTGCAACTTGAGGCTGTTTCCTCTTCTCCCATCGCCTGTGACTTGGGGGAAGAGACCGACCCCCCCCTGGCTACACCCTCCTTTCAGGGAGTTGGAGAGAGCGAGAAGGTCTCCCCTCAGCCTCCTCTTCTCCAGGCTGAACACCCCCAGCTCCCTCAGCCTCTCCTCACAAGACTTGTGCTCCAGACCCCTCACCAGCTCCGTTGCTCTTCTCTGGACCCGCTCCAGCCCCTCAAGGTCTTTTTTGTGGGAAGGGGCCCAAAACTGGACTCAGGACTTGAGGTGGGGCCTCACCAGTGCCCAGGGGGACCATCACTGCCCCAGTCCTGCTGGCCACACTGATCCAGGCCAGGATGCTGGTGGCCTCCTTGGCCACCTGGGCACACTGCTGGCTCCTGTTCAACCGACAGTCCACCAACACCCCCAGGTCCTTTTCTGCCAGGCAGCTCCAGCCACTCTGTCCCAGTGGGTTGGTGTGACCCAAGGGCAGGACCTGGCACTTGACTTCGTTGAACCTCACACCACAGCTCACACCACAGCCCCACCGAGGGTCCAGGGACCTGCTCGACACAAGTGCACAGCCAAGAGCTCATGGGACACCGGGGAATTCTCACACAGTGCTGGACTCCTCCACAGCCAACCTGCCACACCAGAGAGATGGGCACAAGCCTACACCCATCCTTTGGGATGCACCACAACACTGACAGTCCCAGGGCTGTCATCTCCAGCGAGACTGAAGCCCTGAACTGCTGAACCAGGAGAGGATTTAGCTGGAGAGCTGGATGTTTTTAAGTGTTATTATCCACTGATGTCAAGAGCCTGGCAAGCAGGTGAAAGAGAGCTCTCCTTTCAAGAGGCAACCTTGGTCCTTCAACACAAGGCTGGAAAAACATGAAAAATATCTCCATCTCAGCCGGCCCTGCCAGCATGGACAGCAGGAAGGGTCTTCCACACAGCTTGGGTGATGAGTTTACAGTGTACAGGGTGCAGTCCAGTAAGGTACACTCAAGGAAAAGCCTTTAAAGTCAAAGGTTCTTCCTCGGCCACAAGATTCACCCCGATGAGACAGGGATGGAGATTTGGGTTTGGCCTCTTGGAAAGCCACCTCCAGCTCCTGAGCCACACAGAAGATCCAGAGCAGCTGTGAGGAGAACATCCACAAGACTCCTCATTAGCGTGGTGAGCAGGAACAGAAGAGAGCTTAATTACAGGGCAGGGATCGTTCCCTCTGGGCTGGGATGTCCCCACGGGACAGGAGTTCCTCGACAGAGCCTGCAGCAAGTGCCACCTTCACCCGTGCCACCTGCAGGGGCTGTGGTCAGCAGGATCCTTGTGGGGCCTCTGTGATGAGTTGCCAAGCCTCAGCTAGCAAATGTGAGAAGCCAAATCAAAGAAGACTTCAGGTGTCGCTCACAAAAACAGCTTCTCCCACTCAGCAGCCACCTGCACAGGTCTCTCTGGAGGTGCTCCTGCAGCCCACCTATAGGAACTGGTCCCCTGAGGTCAAATCTGAGCTCCAGCCATGGTGTTCCCCAGGGCAGAGACTGCATCAGCTGCTGGTGGGGCAGGCACATACCCCAGAGGCTACCACAACCTGGGGCTGGGCTTTTAAGGTGGCTAGGAGACCCTTTAGCACCCTGCCTCTCCCCAGGCCAATGCAGCCTGCCCTGGAGGAACCTTCCAAGGTGCCACCAAGCCCATCACAGACCCTCTGTGTTTGGGTTTGGACGCTGGGGAAGCCTTCACAGAGGTCCCTATTTTCAGTATTTTTGTCCCTGTCTTCTCCCTGCAGCTTTTCAGGACGTGTCTCCAGGACAGACCTGACACGTCACGGAGCCTCCTTGCCCGAAGATACAGGAACAACCCCCATTCCCAGAGCTAACGAGGCCTGTCCTGCTTTGACCCGGGGCAGTTTTCAGAATAAGCAGTCCTCTCCACGTTCGCCTCCTGGAATAAATCCCAAGAGTTCTCCATCTCCCCAGCCCGGGCGAGAACACAGATGGTCGCAGAGATTAAAACATAACAGAGAATTAACCACCCTGTGCAAATGAGCTGCTTCATCCAGCCTGGAGCTGCCAGGTGGCCTGAGGGACAGAGCCCGGATGGGATCTCACCGTGGTTTGCTGAGCCCCGATAACAACCTCCTATCGACCAGAACAGGGGGGCAGAAAGCCAAGAAGTGTTGAAGGCAGTTTGTAGAGGAGGCAAGAAGCAAACTGGGCAGCGGCCGGAGCCACGTTCACCTCACAAAAAAATAAAGGGGAAAAAAAAAAAGCCTGGCCAGGCACGCAGACCAGTTCTGTGGTGGGATATGGTGTGTTTTCCCACTGAAAGGCAGCTCGGGTGGATCAAACGAGCCATCTGCACCTCTGGGTGACCTCAGACCTGCCATGACACCCCCGAAAACCGCTCACGAGGCACCCTGGCAGCGAGGGAAACCCCCACCAGTCCCCCTCTGCCGTTCCTAGGAGAGCTGGAGCCTTGGCACCCGGCTGAGACAGCGCAGGATCATCCCCCCTCGCGTGGGGACGAGCGACATTCCCAAGAAAGGCTGGGTCTTCCAGGGAATTCCCACCAGGCTGCTCCTAAGCATCACTTAAGCGTAGGTTTAAACTTTTATTTTTACTCTAAAAACATGGGGGGAAGCCTAAAAAGAGAGGAGTTCTCTAGCTCAGCCACATCTCCGCTGCCAGTGGGTATTTTTAAGAGGCAGGTTTCAACCCCCGAGCGGCGCTGACCCCATCTGCCAGCCCATGGGTGGGCCCAGCCCGACCACACGGGAGAGGGATCACCTCCATGTCAGGGACAGCACAACATCAACACCACAGAGAGGGAGAAAAGTCACGTTACAGCCCAACGTGGCTCCGGGCTGGGCCAACATCTGCCCCCCCATGGCTCCCCAGGCTCAGACGCAGGGAGGAGACTCGGTGCTGTTCCTGTTTGATACAGAGACAAAGCTCCCCTGGAGATTTCACTCAATCACAGAATGGTTTGGGTTGGGAGGGAAGTTAAAGTCCACCCAATGCCACCCCCTGGGACACCTCCCACCAGCCCAGGTTGCTCCAAGCCCCCTCCAACCTGCCCTTGAACCCCTCCAGGGATGGGGCAGCCACAGCTTCTCTGGCCAACCTGGGCCAGGCTCTCACCACCCTCACAGCAAACAAGTTCTTCCCCACATCTCAGCTCTATCTCCCCTCTTTCAGGGTCAAACCCTTCCCCCTCCTCCTGTGGCTCCCCTCCCTGATCCAGAGTCCCTCCCCATCTCTCCTGGAGCCCCTTGAGGGACTGGAAGGGGCTCCAAGGTCTCCCTGGAGCCTTCTCTACTCCAGGCTGAACCCCCCAACTCTCTCAGCCCCCTCTCCCAGCAGAGGGGCTCCAGCCCTCCCAGCATCTCCATGGCCCTCCTTGATACCCATATATCCACCCTCAGATGGCACCACTTTGGGATCAAGGGCCGTGGTGCAGACCAGGGGACTGTCTCTTTCCTCCAGGGATGGGGCAGCCACAGCTTCTCGGGGCAACCTGGGCCAGGCTCTCACCACCCTCACACCAAACAAGTTCTTCCCCACATCTCAGCTCCATCTCCCCTCTTGCAGTGTCAAACCCTTCCCCCTCCTCCTAGGGCTCCCCTCTCTGATCCAGAGTCCCTCCCCAGCTTTCCTGGAGCCCCCCTTCTTTAGGGACTGGAAGGGGCTCCAAGGTCTCCCCGGAGCCTTCTCTTCTCCAGGCTGAACCTCTGCAGTGTCCACAAACAGCTTACTCCATCTCCAAAGGCTTTTTTGGAGAGCAGACACAGAAATACAAGGCTGGTGCTGTCTGGCAAGCAGCTAAACCATCAGGGCACAGCAGGGATCAGCTCACGGTAGTCACAGACAGCACGATAAATGCTGTATATGATAAATCCTCTCCAGTATGAACGCACCGGCTGCGTTTACACCCTGGGCTACAGCGATGCTTCAAGGCACGGGTCCACCCCAGCTCCCACCCCACCAAGCAGAGCTCAGCACTCAGTACCCACACTGGGTTTTCCAGGCTGGAAACAAGCTCGGAGCTTCCCTGCCTCTCCCACCCCATCACTGGGACGTGCTGGTTCCTTTGCAACACCCACAAGATTGTTTTAACGCCGCTCCAGAGGCTCCCAGCCTCACGTGAACCCCCCCCTTCTTCAAACCCAGCTCAGGTCAACCGTGCCCCGATGTAATTACCTACATGAAAGGAGCTCGATGCTGCCTCTAATGAGAGGATGTATTTGTGCTGTCAGACAAGGGCTCCTCCTCCTCCTCCTCTTTCACCACGTACCAGGGTGCCAAAACTTGCCTCACATTAAGTGGACCAGAAAGAACTCAACCCCATTCCTGGCTTTCCCAAGGAAGGGCAGGAGAAGGCAGGTTTCTTGCTCACCCATTTAAAAACAGAAGCTGGGGAACATTTTAACGGGGTTCCCTCATTTCATTGAGTAGGGCCTTTCGTTCTGCGCCTAATTGTTCTGAGATTAATCACCTTTCCCAGGGGCTGGCTTTGTTTTCCAGGCTCCCACCCTGCCCCGGGGGGTCAGTGGCTTTAGTTGGTGCTCTGGGATGAGCAAAGGGAAGAGCAAGGGCAGGTCTGACACCCCAAAAAACACTTCTCGGGGCCAGGAAACACGCCGCCGTTGGGCCTGGAGGGGGGTGTGGGGCTGGGGGGGTCCCAGACACCCTCCTGGGGGTGTTTTCAAACCCCCAAACCTCAGGCAGCAGCATCGCACCCCTCCAGCCAAAAGGGGCAGCAAAATAAGACAACCGAAGCTCCCTTCCAGCTTTTTCCTCCTAAAACCTGCAAGAGGCAGCTTTAGAGCCCCCCCGGGGGC
>NW_015090973.1:204990-210424 GCF_001431845.1 Calidris pugnax | reverse complement strand
GGTGTGGAGGCTGCAGAGCGACCCCAAGCACTTCTGTGTCCCCCCAGCTCCTTCAACCTCACTAAACTTATCCCCCAATCTTCTGCAGGGGACGGACACAGCCCAACGCCTCCAGCCCCAATTCCACAGGGCTCCAACTGAGCCCTCTAGTGGGCTTTAAAACCTCAACAAAACACCCATAGACTTAATTTAATTAACGCTCTGCCAGAGGCCTCTAAACCCTAATCCTCTCAACAAAAGGATCATTAACTAAATGAAGAGATTCAAGAGAGCAACGGTGCTCCCAGGCGCAGGGAGGCCGGCTGCCGGCTCCAGCGGGCACACGCCGGGGCACGAGGAGGGTCCCGAAATCCAGCCCCATCGTAGAATGGTCCAGGTTCAAAGGGACCTTTCAGATCATCGAGTCCAACCATCAACCTCGCACTGACAAAGCCACCACTGACCCGTGTCCCTCAGCACCACGTCTGCCCGGCTTTTAAATACCTCCAGGGATGGCGACTCCACCACTGCCCTGGGCAGCCTCCTCCAATGTCTGGTAACACTTTCAGGGAAGGAATTTCTCCCAATCTCCATCCTAACCCTCCCCTGGTGCAACTTGAGGCTGTTTCCTCTTCTCCCATCGCCTGTGACTTGGGGGAAGAGACCGACCCCCCCCTGGCTACACCCTCCTTTCAGGGAGTTGGAGAGAGCGAGAAGGTCTCCCCTCAGCCTCCTCTTCTCCAGGCTGAACACCCCCAGCTCCCTCAGCCTCTCCTCACAAGACTTGTGCTCCAGACCCCTCACCAGCTCCGTTGCTCTTCTCTGGACCCGCTCCAGCCCCTCAAGGTCTTTTTTGTGGGAAGGGGCCCAAAACTGGACTCAGGACTTGAGGTGGGGCCTCACCAGTGCCCAGGGGGACCATCACTGCCCCAGTCCTGCTGGCCACACTGATCCAGGCCAGGATGCTGGTGGCCTCCTTGGCCACCTGGGCACACTGCTGGCTCCTGTTCAACCGACAGTCCACCAACACCCCCAGGTCCTTTTCTGCCAGGCAGCTCCAGCCACTCTGTCCCAGTGGGTTGGTGTGACCCAAGGGCAGGACCTGGCACTTGACTTCGTTGAACCTCACACCACAGCTCACACCACAGCCCCACCGAGGGTCCAGGGACCTGCTCGACACAAGTGCACAGCCAAGAGCTCATGGGACACCGGGGAATTCTCACACAGTGCTGGACTCCTCCACAGCCAACCTGCCACACCAGAGAGATGGGCACAAGCCTACACCCATCCTTTGGGATGCACCACAACACTGACAGTCCCAGGGCTGTCATCTCCAGCGAGACTGAAGCCCTGAACTGCTGAACCAGGAGAGGATTTAGCTGGAGAGCTGGATGTTTTTAAGTGTTATTATCCACTGATGTCAAGAGCCTGGCAAGCAGGTGAAAGAGAGCTCTCCTTTCAAGAGGCAACCTTGGTCCTTCAACACAAGGCTGGAAAAACATGAAAAATATCTCCATCTCAGCCGGCCCTGCCAGCATGGACAGCAGGAAGGGTCTTCCACACAGCTTGGGTGATGAGTTTACAGTGTACAGGGTGCAGTCCAGTAAGGTACACTCAAGGAAAAGCCTTTAAAGTCAAAGGTTCTTCCTCGGCCACAAGATTCACCCCGATGAGACAGGGATGGAGATTTGGGTTTGGCCTCTTGGAAAGCCACCTCCAGCTCCTGAGCCACACAGAAGATCCAGAGCAGCTGTGAGGAGAACATCCACAAGACTCCTCATTAGCGTGGTGAGCAGGAACAGAAGAGAGCTTAATTACAGGGCAGGGATCGTTCCCTCTGGGCTGGGATGTCCCCACGGGACAGGAGTTCCTCGACAGAGCCTGCAGCAAGTGCCACCTTCACCCGTGCCACCTGCAGGGGCTGTGGTCAGCAGGATCCTTGTGGGGCCTCTGTGATGAGTTGCCAAGCCTCAGCTAGCAAATGTGAGAAGCCAAATCAAAGAAGACTTCAGGTGTCGCTCACAAAAACAGCTTCTCCCACTCAGCAGCCACCTGCACAGGTCTCTCTGGAGGTGCTCCTGCAGCCCACCTATAGGAACTGGTCCCCTGAGGTCAAATCTGAGCTCCAGCCATGGTGTTCCCCAGGGCAGAGACTGCATCAGCTGCTGGTGGGGCAGGCACATACCCCAGAGGCTACCACAACCTGGGGCTGGGCTTTTAGGGTGGCCAGGAGACCCTTTAGCACGCTGCCTCTCCCCAGGCCAACGCAGCCTGCCCTGGAGGAACCTTCCAAGGTACCACCAAGCCCATCGCAGACCCTCTGTGTTTGGGTTTGGACGCTGGGGAAGCCTTCACAGAGGTCCCTATTTTCAGTATTTTTGTCCCTGTCTTCTCCCTGCAGCTTTTCAGGACGTGTCTCCAGGACAGATCTGACACGTCACGGAGCCTCCTTGCCCGAAGATACAGGAACAACCCCCATTCCCAGAGCTAACGAGGCCTGTCCTGCTTTGACCCGGGGCAGTTTTCAGAATAAGCAGTCCTCTCCACGTTCGCCTCCTGGAATAAATCCCAAGAGTTCTCCATCTCCCCAGCCCGGGCGAGAACACAGATGGTCGCAGAGATTAAAACATAACAGAGAATTAACCACCCTGTGCAAATGAGCTGCTTCATCCAGCCTGGAGCTGCCAGGTGGCCTGAGGGACAGAGCCCGGATGGGATCTCACCGTGGTTTGCTGAGCCCCGATAACAACCTCCTATCGACCAGAACAGGGGGGCAGAAAGCCAAGAAGTGTTGAAGGCAGTTTGTAGAGGAGGCAAGAAGCAAACTGGGCAGCGGCCGGAGCCACGTTCACCTCACAAAAAAATAAAGGGGAAAAAAAAAAAGCCTGGCCAGGCACGCAGACCAGTTCTGTGGTGGGATATGGTGTGTTTTCCCACTGAAAGGCAGCTCGGGTGGATCAAACGAGCCATCTGCACCTCTGGGTGACCTCAGACCTGCCATGACACCCCCGAAAACCGCTCACGAGGCACCCTGGCAGCGAGGGAAACCCCCACCAGTCCCCCTCTGCCGTTCCTAGGAGAGCTGGAGCCTTGGCACCCGGCTGAGACAGCGCAGGATCATCCCCCCTCGCGTGGGGACGAGCGACATTCCCAAGAAAGGCTGGGTCTTCCAGGGAATTCCCACCAGGCTGCTCCTAAGCATCACTTAAGCGTAGGTTTAAACTTTTATTTTTACTCTAAAAACATGGGGGGAAGCCTAAAAAGAGAGGAGTTCTCTAGCTCAGCCACATCTCCGCTGCCAGTGGGTATTTTTAAGAGGCAGGTTTCAACCCCCGAGCGGCGCTGACCCCATCTGCCAGCCCATGGGTGGGCCCAGCCCGACCACACGGGAGAGGGATCACCTCCATGTCAGGGACAGCACAACATCAACACCACAGAGAGGGAGAAAAGTCACGTTACAGCCCAACGTGGCTCCGGGCTGGGCCAACATCTGCCCCCCCATGGCTCCCCAGGCTCAGACGCAGGGAGGAGACTCGGTGCTGTTCCTGTTTGATACAGAGACAAAGCTCCCCTGGAGATTTCACTCAATCACAGAATGGTTTGGGTTGGGAGGGAAGTTAAAGTCCACCCAATGCCACCCCCTGGGACACCTCCCACCAGCCCAGGTTGCTCCAAGCCCCCTCCAACCTGCCCTTGAACCCCTCCAGGGATGGGGCAGCCACAGCTTCTCTGGCCAACCTGGGCCAGGCTCTCACCACCCTCACAGCAAACAAGTTCTTCCCCACATCTCAGCTCTATCTCCCCTCTTTCAGGGTCAAACCCTTCCCCCTCCTCCTGTGGCTCCCCTCCCTGATCCAGAGTCCCTCCCCATCTCTCCTGGAGCCCCTTGAGGGACTGGAAGGGGCTCCAAGGTCTCCCTGGAGCCTTCTCTACTCCAGGCTGAACCCCCCAACTCTCTCAGCCCCCTCTCCCAGCAGAGGGGCTCCAGCCCTCCCAGCATCTCCATGGCCCTCCTTGATACCCATATATCCACCCTCAGATGGCACCACTTTGGGATCAAGGGCCGTGGTGCAGACCAGGGGACTGTCTCTTTCCTCCAGGGATGGGGCAGCCACAGCTTCTCGGGGCAACCTGGGCCAGGCTCTCACCACCCTCACACCAAACAAGTTCTTCCCCACATCTCAGCTCCATCTCCCCTCTTGCAGTGTCAAACCCTTCCCCCTCCTCCTAGGGCTCCCCTCTCTGATCCAGAGTCCCTCCCCAGCTTTCCTGGAGCCCCCCTTCTTTAGGGACTGGAAGGGGCTCCAAGGTCTCCCCGGAGCCTTCTCTTCTCCAGGCTGAACCTCTGCAGTGTCCACAAACAGCTTACTCCATCTCCAAAGGCTTTTTTGGAGAGCAGACACAGAAATACAAGGCTGGTGCTGTCTGGCAAGCAGCTAAACCATCAGGGCACAGCAGGGATCAGCTCACGGTAGTCACAGACAGCACGATAAATGCTGTATATGATAAATCCTCTCCAGTATGAACGCACCGGCTGCGTTTACACCCTGGGCTACAGCGATGCTTCAAGGCACGGGTCCACCCCAGCTCCCACCCCACCAAGCAGAGCTCAGCACTCAGTACCCACACTGGGTTTTCCAGGCTGGAAACAAGCTCGGAGCTTCCCTGCCTCTCCCACCCCATCACTGGGACGTGCTGGTTCCTTTGCAACACCCACAAGATTGTTTTAACGCCGCTCCAGAGGCTCCCAGCCTCACGTGAACCCCCCCCTTCTTCAAACCCAGCTCAGGTCAACCGTGCCCCGATGTAATTACCTACATGAAAGGAGCTCGATGCTGCCTCTAATGAGAGGATGTATTTGTGCTGTCAGACAAGGGCTCCTCCTCCTCCTCCTCTTTCACCACGTACCAGGGTGCCAAAACTTGCCTCACATTAAGTGGACCAGAAAGAACTCAACCCCATTCCTGGCTTTCCCAAGGAAGGGCAGGAGAAGGCAGGTTTCTTGCTCACCCATTTAAAAACAGAAGCTGGGGAACATTTTAACGGGGTTCCCTCATTTCATTGAGTAGGGCCTTTCGTTCTGCGCCTAATTGTTCTGAGATTAATCACCTTTCCCAGGGGCTGGCTTTGTTTTCCAGGCTCCCACCCTGCCCCGGGGGGTCAGTGGCTTTAGTTGGTGCTCTGGGATGAGCAAAGGGAAGAGCAAGGGCAGGTCTGACACCCCAAAAAACACTTCTCGGGGCCAGGAAACACGCCGCCGTTGGGCCTGGAGGGGGGTGTGGGGCTGGGGGGGTCCCAGACACCCTCCTGGGGGTGTTTTCAAACCCCCAAACCTCAGGCAGCAGCATCGCACCCCTCCAGCCAAAAGGGGCAGCAAAATAAGACAACCGAAGCTCCCTTCCAGCTTTTTCCTCCTAAAACCTGCAAGAGGCAGCTTTAGAGCCCCCCCGGGGGC
>NW_015090973.1:199589-204451 GCF_001431845.1 Calidris pugnax | reverse complement strand
GGGGGGGGGCATCAGAGAAGGGGGGGGGGGGGACAGGAGACAAACCATGTTAATTGGATAGACGAAGAGCCCTCCGCAGCCCCACAAAGCCCCTGGCAGCTGCTCAAAACCCCTCTTGGGAGCCACAAAAAAAGGGCTCCGTCCGAGGAGCGGGCGCGGATTAAAGGCCACAAACGTCCCTTTCTCTTTGTGCCAGGGGCAGTTTCATCCCAAACGCGAAGGTCCCCGAACAAAAATGAACAAAACCCCGGCCCCGCCGAGAGAACCAGGAAATTTAGCAAACTCCGAGCACCAACAATAGCGGGAGGATTTTTCCAGACCTTCCAGCTTGTTTTGCAAGTCCCGGATTATGTAAAGCGCGGCTCTGCCCTCCTCGTTGTCATCGTCGAAGGGGGGGAGGCTCTGGGTGCCCGGGGCCAGCTGGCACCTCCCAAAGCTCTTGTGCAACACCACAAATTCCTTCCCCGGGCACCTTCCACCCTGTGACAGCGACCGCCTCGCCTTATACACCCAATATCTACCTGATTAATCACCTTCCTGGGGGTCCAGGTTCGTTTTCCAGGCTCCCACCCCACCCAGGTGTTGGGAGAAGAGTCTCCTTTGTGTCTAAAAAGCGGCTTTCCTGCACCTCGGGGTGAGGTATCCCTTCCACCCCCTTAATCCCTGGTTTTTTCTGCCCGTTGGGATGCACCAGAGGGATGATGTGGTTATCATGGCACACGAATCCTCTGGGAAAACAACAGGAGAGGCCAAACTCATCCTACATTCAACACCCAGATGGAAAAACCCCCATCAGCACCCCCGAGGTGGGATGGGAACCGGCATCCCCGCTACCATCCCTGTCCCCCGGCAATGGCCTTGCATCCACACGGTCCCTAATTTGCCTAATGAAGACCTAATGAAGACCTAACGAAGTGGGGAGAGATGCTGTGGGCCTGGCAGGGGAGCAGACGTGCCCCTTGATCCCGGTGGAGAAAGTCACTGCCGTCTCCAGGGTGAATCAGCAGGAAAAGCCCGGGATGCTCAGCCTGGAGAATCTGAGACCCCGACGCTCCGTCAGAGCCAGGGAAAGAAAAATGCTCTGTTCATCAGCAGCCTCTAGCGGGGAGAAGGGACAGACGGGCCGGCTACTTCGGACAGAGACCACCGAGCCCACCCTGGCCATCCCCACCACCCAGCCAGGACGGCACGGCCCCGGTGCTCGGGGTGCAAGGGACCCCCAGAGCCAGGAACGGAACCACCACGGCCTCGGCAGAGCATCCAGAGTTGGAGATGGCTCAGAGGGGTTGTCCCCATGGGTTGTCCCCTGCCCCACGGCTCAGAGGGGTTGTCCCCATGGCTTGGCCACTGCCCCATGAGGGGTTGTCCCCATGGGTTGTCCCCTGCCCCATGGCTCAGAGGGGTTGTCCCCATGGGTTGGCCACTGCCCCACGGCTCAGAGGGGTTGTCCCCATGGGTTGGCCACTGCCCCACAGCTCAGAGGGGTTGTCCCCATGGGTTGGCCACTGCCCCACAGCTCAGAGGGGTTGTCCCCATGGGCTGGCCACTGCCCCACGGCTCGGAGGGGTTGTCCCCATGGGCTGGCCACTGCCCCACGGCTCGGAGGGGTTGTTCCCATGGCTTGGCCACTGCCCCACACCCAGCACTGGTCCCACAGCACCTCCCCACACAGCCTGACTTCGAGCCTCGCACAAACCCCTCAGGGAAGAAAAATACATCAAAGGGACAACCCAAACATCCAAATCCTTCCCAGGCAGCTCGTTGAAAGAGAAATCTGTGGGTGAGTCCATCCCCACCACCCCAATGACACCTCAGGCAGCACCCACACCTCCGACCCACAGCATCCAGCCAGTTTTGACCCCAAACTTCCAGCCAGGGTGGCCCTGAGCCTCTTCCTGCAGCTGGGAACAGGCAGTAACGGTGAAACCCCCCCCGGCACAGACGGGAGGACAAACACCCTCCGGGGTCGGGACCGACCGCATCCTGCTCTCCTCCCCGGGGACCGGCTGGGGATGGAGCTCAGAAAAATCTCCAGCCCGACCACACGGGAGAGGGATCACCTCCATGTCAGGGACAGCACAACATCAACACCACAGAGAGGGAGAAAAGTCACGTTACAGCCCAACGTGGCTCCGGGCTGGGCCAACATCTGCCCCCCCATGGCTCCCCAGGCTCAGACGCAGGGAGGAGACTCGGTGCTGTTCCTGTTTGATACAGAGACAAAGCTCCCCTGGAGATTTCACTCAATCACAGAATGGTTTGGGTTGGGAGGGAAGTTAAAGTCCACCCAATGCCACCCGCTGGGACACCTCCCACCAGCCCAGGTTGCTCCAAGCCCCCTCCAACCTGCCCTTGAACCCCTCCAGGGATGGGGCAGCCACAGCTTCTCTGGGCAACCTGGGCCAGGCTCTCACCACCCTCACACCAAACAAGTTCTTCCCCACATCTCAGCTCCATCTCCCCTCTTTCAGGGTCAAACCCTTCCCCCTCCTCCTGTGGCTCCCCTCCCTGATCCAGAGTCCCTCCCCATCTCTCCTGGAGCCCCTTGAGGGACTGGAAGGGGCTCCAAGGTCTCCCTGGAGCCTTCTCTACTCCAGGCTGAACCCCCCAACTCTCTCAGCCCCCTCTCCCAGCAGAGGGGCTCCAGCCCTCCCAGCATCTCCATGGCCCTCCTTGATACCAATATATCCACCCTCAGATGGCACCACTTTGGGATCAAGGGCCGTGGTGCAGACCAGGGGACTGTCTCTTTCCTCCAGGGATGGGGCAGCCACAGCTTCTCGGGGCAACCTGGGCCAGGCTCTCACCACCCTCACACCAAACAAGTTCTTCCCCACATCTCAGCTCCATCTCCCCTCTTGCAGTGTCAAACCCTTCCCCCTCCTCCTAGGGCTCCCCTCTCTGATCCAGAGTCCCTCCCCAGCTTTCCTGGAGCCCCCCTTCTTTAGGGACTGGAAGGGGCTCCAAGGTCTCCCCGGAGCCTTCTCTTCTCCAGGCTGAACCTCTGCAGTGTCCACAAACAGCTTACTCCATCTCCAAAGGCTTTTTTGGAGAGCAGACACAGAAATACAAGGCTGGTGCTGTCTGGCAAGCAGCTAAACCATCAGGGGACAGCAGGGATCAGCTCACAGAGGTCACAGACAGCACGATAAATGCTGTATATGATAAATCCTCTCCATGATGAACGCACCGGCTGCGTTTACACCCTGGGCTACAGCGATGCTTCAAGGCACGGGTCCACCCCAGCTCCCACCCCACCAAGCAGAGCTCAGCACTCAGTACCCACACTGGGTTTTCCAGGCTGGAAACAAGCTCGGAGCTTCCCTGCCTCTCCCACCCCATCACTGGGACGTGCTGGTTCCTTTGCAACACCCACAAGATTGTTTTAACGCCGCTCCAGAGGCTCCCAGCCTCACGTGAACCCCCCCCTTCTTCAAACCCAGCTCAGGTCAACCGTGCCCCGATGTAATTACCTACATGAAAGGAGCTCGATGCTGCCTCTAATGAGAGGATGTATTTGTGCTGTCAGACAAGGGCTCCTCCTCCTCCTCCTCTTTCACCACGTACCAGGGTGCCAAAACTTGCCTCACATTAAGTGGACCAGAAAGAACTCAACCCCATTCCTGGCTTTCCCAAGGAAGGGCAGGAGAAGGCAGGTTTCTTGCTCACCCATTTAAAAACAGAAGCTGGGGAACATTTTAACGGGGTTCCCTCATTTCACCACTGCCCCACAGCTCGGAGGGGTTGTCCCCATGGGTTGGCCACTGCCCTACGGCTCGGAGGGGTTGTCCCCATGGGTTGGCCACTGCCCCACGGCTCAGAGGGGTTGTCCCCATGCGTTGGCCACTGCCCCACACCCAGCACTGGTCCCACAGCACCGCCCCACACAGCCTGACTTCGAGCCTCACACAAACCCCTCGGGGAAGAAAAATACATCAAAGGGACAACCCAAACATCTGAATTCTTCCCGGGCAGCTCGTTGGAAGAGAAATCCGTGGGTGAGTCCGTCCCCACCACCCCAATTTCACCTCAGGCAGCACCCACACCTCTGACCCACAGCATCCAGCCAGTGATGCTGCCTCTAATGAGAGGATGTATTTGTGCTGTCAGACAAGGGCTCCTCCTCCTCCTCCTCTTTCACCACGTACCAGGGTGCCAAAACTTGCCTCACATTAAGTGGACCAGAAAGAACTCAACCCCATTCCTGGCTTTCCCAAGGAAGGGCAGGAGAAGGCAGGTTTCTTGCTCACCCATTTAAAAACAGAAGCTGGGGAACATTTTAACGGGGTTCCCTCATTTCATTGAGTAGGGCCTTTCGTTCTGCGCCTAATTGTTCTGAGATTAATCACCTTTCCCAGGGGCTGGCTTTGTTTTCCAGGCTCCCACCCTGCCCCGGGGGGTCAGTGGCTTTAGTTGGTGCTCTGGGATGAGCAAAGGGAAGAGCAAGGGCAGGTCTGACACCCCAAAAAACACTTCTCGGGGCCAGGAAACACGCCGCCGTTGGGCCTGGAGGGGGGTGTGGGGCTGGGGGGTCCCCGACACCCTCAGCATCCTCCTGGGGGTGTTTTCAAACCCCCAAGCCTCAGGCAGCAGCATCGCACCCCTCCAGCCAAAAGGGGCAGCAAAATAAGACAACCGAAGCTCCCTTCCAGCTTTTTCCTCCTAAAACCTGCAAGAGGCAGCTTTAGAGCCCCCCCGGGGGCAGTGGGGGCTGCCTCGACCCATCCTCAGACAACACAAACCCATTTTGTGCCACAATTTTCTGCCCCCGAGCAGAGGCCGGGGCTGCAGATGGTGCCTACGGCACCCGGCACCGCAGACGGGTCGGGATTTTCTCTTGGGGGGGGCATCAGGAAGGGGGT
>NW_015090973.1:197104-198261 GCF_001431845.1 Calidris pugnax | reverse complement strand
GAGCCTCTTCCTGCAGCTGGGAACAGGCAGTAACGGTGAAACCCCCCCCGGCACAGACGGGAGGACAAACACCCTCCGGGGTCGGGACCGACCGCATCCTGCTCTCCTCCCCGGGGACCGGCTGGGGATGGAGCTCAGAAAAATCTCCGTTGTATGTTAAATTAGAGCCACATCCTCCGAGCCCCTTTGCTTGGGGAACTGAGGGGGTTTCCTTACCCTCGGAGGGATCTTCCTTACCCTCAGAGGGATCATCACCCACCAGCGGCTCCGGGAGGGCCCCGTGGTGCCCAGAGAGGTGGCTGCAGGTGATTCCGGCGGCTGCCGGGAAGGAGCCAGCCTCTGCGGCGGATGAGAAGGCACTTTCTCCTCGGCAGGGTTTCAAACCCTCTGGAGAAGGCCTGGAGTTCCTCCTGAGCACTATATAAGGGATGGGGGAGGCCCCCACCACCCTCAAGAGCAGCTTGATGGAGGTGGACACGGGGAGGAACTTTCTTGCCACCATCAGGGCCGCCGTTGGGCCTGGAGGGGGGTGTGGGGCTGGGGGGTCCCCGACACCCTCAGCATCCTCCTGGGGGTGTTTTCAAACCCCCAAGCCGTTGTATGTTAAATTAGAGCCACATCCTCTGAGCCCCTTTGCTCGGGGAACTGAGGGGGTTTCCTTACCCTCAGAGGGATCTTCCTTACCCTCGGAGGGATCCTCACCCGCCGGCGGCTCCGGGAGGGCCCCGCGGTGCCCAGAGAGGCGGCTGCCAGGAAGGAGCCAGCCTCGGCAGAGTGTCTCTGCGGCGGATGAGAAGGCACTTTCAGCCTCAGGCAGCAGCATCGCACCCCTCCAGCCAAAAGGGGCAGCAAAATAAGACAACCGAAGCTCCCTTCCAGCTTTTTCCTCCTAAAACCTGCAAGAGGCAGCTTTAGAGCCCCCCCGGGGGCAGTGGGGGCTGCCTCGACCCATCCTCAGACAACACAAACCCATTTTGTGCCACAATTTTCTGCCCCCGAGCAGAGGCCGGGGCTGCAGATGGTGCCTACGGCACCCGGCACCGCAGACGGGTCGGGATTTTCTCTTGGGGGGGGCATCAGGAAGGGGGGGGGGGGGACACTAAAGACAAACCATGTTAATTGGATAGAGGAAGAGCCCTCCACAGCCCCACAAAGCC
>NW_015090973.1:189782-195843 GCF_001431845.1 Calidris pugnax | reverse complement strand
GAGCCTCTTCCTGCAGCTGGGAACAGGCAGTAACGGTGAAACCCCCCCCGGCACAGACGGGAGGACAAACACCCTCCGGGGTCGGGACCGACCGCATCCTGCTCTCCTCCCCGGGGACCGGCTGGGGATGGAGCTCAGAAAAATCTCCGTTGTATGTTAAATTAGAGCCACATCCTCCGAGCCCCTTTGCTTGGGGAACTGAGGGGGTTTCCTTACCCTCGGAGGGATCTTCCTTACCCTCAGAGGGATCATCACCCACCAGCGGCTCCGGGAGGGCCCCGTGGTGCCCAGAGAGGTGGCTGCAGGTGATTCCGGCGGCTGCCGGGAAGGAGCCAGCCTCTGCGGCGGATGAGAAGGCACTTTCTCCTCGGCAGGGTTTCAAACCCTCTGGAGAAGGCCTGGAGTTCCTCCTGAGCACTATATAAGGGATGGGGGAGGCCCCCACCACCCTCAAGAGCAGCTTGATGGAGGTGGACACGGGGAGGAACTTTCTTGCCACCATCAGGACACGTGCTCGCTCTCGGGCGAGGGGCTGCCAGTGCCACACCACAGGCTGGGGGACACACACGTCTACGCACAAGGACACAAACTGCTCCACGAGTTTCTGCTGCCTCCCTTTTCGGGGCCAGGCACGTTTAGCACGGGGGGGGGGGGACACTAAAGACAAACCATGTTAATTGGATAGATGAAGAGCCCTCCACAGCCCCACAAAGCCCCCAGCAGCTGCTCCACCAGCAGGACAACGGCTGCGGAGGGAGGACTGAGCCCAACCTCAGCCCCCCAGCATCCGAAGCCCCGGTGTGGGTTCCCCCCACGGCGTAACCGGGTTATTCCAGCAGAAAGAGGACACACCAAACCCCTCTTGGGAGCCACAAAAAAAGGGCTCCGTCCGAGGAGCGGGCGCGGATTAAAGGCCACAAACGTCCCTTTCTCTTTGTGCCAGGGGCAGTTTCATCCCAAACGCGAAGGTCCCCGAACAAAAATGAACAAAACCCCGGCCCCGCCGAGAGAACCAGGAAATTTAGCAAACTCCGAGCACCAACAATAGCGGGAGGATTTTTCCAGACCTTCCAGCTTGTTTTGCAAGTCCCGGATTATGTAAAGCGCGGCTCTGCCCTCCTCGTTGTCATCGTCGAAGGGGGGGAGGCTCTGGGTGCCCGGGGCCAGCTGGCACCTCCCAAAGCTCTTGTGCAACACCACAAATTCCTTCCCCGGGCACCTTCCACCCTGTGACAGCGACCGCCTCGCCTTATACACCCAATATCTACCTGATTAATCACCTTCCTGGGGGTCCAGGTTCGTTTTCCAGGCTCCCACCCCACCCAGGTGTTGGGAGAAGAGTCTCCTTTGTGTCTAAAAAGCGGCTTTCCTGCACCTCGGGGTGAGGTATCCCTTCCACCCCCTTAATCCCTGGTTTTTTCTGCCCGTTGGGATGCACCAGAGGGATGATGTGGTTATCATGGCACACGAATCCTCTGGGAAAACAACAGGAGAGGCCAAACTCATCCTACATTCAACACCCAGATGGAAAAACCCCCATCAGCACCCCCGAGGTGGGATGGGAACCGGCATCCCCGCTACCATCCCTGTCCCCCGGCAATGGCCTTGCATCCACACGGTCCCTAATTTGCCTAATGAAGACCTAATGAAGACCTAACGAAGTGGGGAGAGATGCTGTGGGCCTGGCAGGGGAGCAGACGTGCCCCTTGATCCCGGTGGAGAAAGTCACTGCCGTCTCCAGGGTGAATCAGCAGGAAAAGCCCGGGATGCTCAGCCTGGAGAATCTGAGACCCCGACGCTCCGTCAGAGCCAGGGAAAGAAAAATGCTCTGTTCATCAGCAGCCTCTAGCGGGGAGAAGGGACAGACGGGCCGGCTACTTCGGACAGAGACCACCGAGCCCACCCTGGCCATCCCCACCACCCAGCCAGGACGGCACGGCCCCGGTGCTCGGGGTGCAAGGGACCCCCAGAGCCAGGAACGGAACCACCACGGCCTCGGCGGAGCATCCAGTGTGGGCCATGGCTCAGAGGGGTTGTCCCCATGGGTTGGCCACTGCCCCACGGCTCAGAGGGGTTGTCCCCATGGGTTGGCCACTGCCCCACAGCTCAGAGGGGTTGTCCCCATGGGTTGGCCACTGCCCCACAGCTCAGAGGGGTTGTCCCCATGGGCTGGCCACTGCCCCACGGCTCGGAGGGGTTGTCCCCATGGGCTGGCCACTGCCCCACGGCTCGGAGGGGTTGTTCCCATGGCTTGGCCACTGCCCCACACCCAGCACTGGTCCCACAGCACCTCCCCACACAGCCTGACTTCGAGCCTCGCACAAACCCCTCAGGGAAGAAAAATACATCAAAGGGACAACCCAAACATCCAAATCCTTCCCAGGCAGCTCGTTGAAAGAGAAATCTGTGGGTGAGTCCATCCCCACCACCCCAATGACACCTCAGGCAGCACCCACACCTCCGACCCACAGCATCCAGCCAGTTTTGACCCCAAACTTCCAGCCAGGGTGGCCCCGAGCCTCTTCCTGCAGCTGGGAACAGGCAGTAACGGTGAAACCCCCCCCGGCACAGACGGGAGGACAAACACCCTCCGGGGTCGGGACCGACCGCATCCTGCTCTCCTCCCCGGGGACCGGCTGGGGATGGAGCTCAGAAAAATCTCCGTTGTATGTTAAATTAGAGCCACATCCTCCGAGCCCCTTTGCTTGGGGAACTGAGGGGGTTTCCTTACCCTCGGAGGGATCTTCCTTACCCTCAGAGGGATCATCACCCACCAGCGGCTCCGGGAGGGCCCCGTGGTGCCCAGAGAGGTGGCTGCAGGTGATTCCGGCGGCTGCCGGGAAGGAGCCAGCCTCTGCGGCGGATGAGAAGGCACTTTCTCCTCGGCAGGGTTTCAAACCCTCTGGAGAAGGCCTGGAGTTCCTCCTGAGCACTATATAAGGGATGGGGGAGGCCCCCACCACCCTCAAGAGCAGCTTGATGGAGGTGGACACGGGGAGGAACTTTCTTGCCACCATCAGGACACGTGCTCGCTCTCGGGCGAGGGGCTGCCAGTGCCACACCACAGGCTGGGGGACACACACGTCTACGCACAAGGACACAAACTGCTCCACGAGTTCCTGCTGCCTCCCTTTTCGGGGCCAGGCACGTTTAGCACCAGCAGGACAACGGCTGCGGAGGGAGGACTGAGCCCAACCTCAGCCCCCCAGCATCCGAAGCCCCGGTGTGGGTTCCCCCCACGGCGTAACCGGGTTATTCCAGCAGAAAGAGGACACAGGGGGGACCCTGCTCTGCCCCCACTTGTCTCCCCACAGCCGCCTCCCTGCCCTCCTTAAAGCCTGGGGAAGGAGCAGCAGAAGGTTTTGGGGTTCACCTGGCAAGAACTGAGCTCGGTCCCGTGCCCCACGGCGCAGCAGAGACTCCCTCACACTCCCCCAGTTCGCTCCAGTTCACCCAGTCCCACTGCTGGGCGAGGGCACTGGGGGGCTGCCGGTGCGCCCCACGCCAAACCCCACAGCCTGACCCCACACAGGGCACCCCTCGGCCCCTGCCTGCCCGAGCCACCAGCAGCCGTGGCCACCACCCCACTGCGGGCAGCAGCCAACACCGCCCCACACTTCAGCCCCCCAGGGAGGACACCCGGATCCCCCCAAAACCCAAATGTTGATTTTTTTAAGTATTTTTTTTTTCCCTGGGCATAAATCAATCCCGGGGCGAGGAGGCGGCTGCCGGCAGCGCCGAGCCAAGGCACACCCCTCCGTTGCAACACAGCCCTAAAGATAGCCACCGGCCACCCCGGCCAGCGCCCCGGACCACCAGCCCACCGGGGAAGGCAGAAGCCCCCCCCTTGCCCCCCAGGACAGGGACCGGGGAGTGGGTTCCCCCACCCTCATCCCCCTTTGAAGGGCGTTAAAGGGTTTCACCACCGCAGGAGGGTGAAACTCAGGAGGGGAAGGGATTGCAGGAACCACCACGCGCTCCTCCGCTGGCCACGTCGGCGCCGGGAGAGCCCCCTCCCAGGACCTAATGAAGACCTAACGAAGTGGGGAGAGATGCTGTGGGCCTGGCAGGGGAGCAGACGTGCCCCTTGATCCCGGTGGAGAAAGTCACTGCCGTCTCCAGGGTGAATCAGCAGGAAAAGCCCGGGATGCTCAGCCTGGAGAATCTGAGACCCCGACGCTCCGTCAGAGCCAGGGAAAGAAAAATGCTCTGTTCATCAGCAGCCTCTAGCGGGGAGAAGGGACAGACGGGCCGGCTACTTCGGACGGAGACCACCGAGCCCACCCTGGCCATCCCCACCACCCAGCCAGGACGGCACGGCCCCGGTGCTCGGGGTGTGAGGGACCCCCAGAGCCAGGAACGGAACCACCACGGCCTCGGCAGAGCATCCAGAGTTGGAGATGGCTCAGAGGGGTTGTCCCCATGGGTTGTCCCCTGCCCCACGGCTCAGAGGGGTTGTCCCCATGGCTTGGCCACTGCCCCATGAGGGGTTGTCCCCATGGGTTGTCCCCTGCCCCATGGCTCGGAGGGGTTGTCCCCATGCGTTGGCCACTGCCCCACGGCTCAGAGGGGTTGTCCCCATGGGTTGTCCCCTGCCCCACGGCTCGGAGGGGTTGTCCCCATGGGTTGGCCACTGCCCCATGGCTCAGAGGGGTTGTCCCCATGGGTTGGCCACTGCCCCACGGCTCAGAGGGGTTGTCCCCATGGGTTGGCCACTGCCCCACAGCTCAGAGGGGTTGTCCCCATGGGTTGGCCACTGCCCCACGGCTCGGAGGGGTTGTCCCCATGGGCTGGCCACTGCCCCACGGCTCGGAGGGGTTGTTCCCATGGCTTGGCCACTGCCCCACACCCAGCACTGGTCCCACAGCACCTCCCCACACAGCCTGACTTCGAGCCTCGCACAAACCCCTCAGGGAAGAAAAATACATCAAAGGGACAACCCAAACATCCAAATCCTTCCCAGGCAGCTCGTTGAAAGAGAAATCTGTGGGTGAGTCCATCCCCACCACCCCAATGACACCTCAGGCAGCACCCACACCTCCGACCCACAGCATCCAGCCAGTTTTGACCCCAAACTTCCCACTGCCCCACAGCTCGGAGGGGTTGTCCCCATGGGTTGGCCACTGCCCTACGGCTCGGAGGGGTTGTCCCCATGGGTTGGCCACTGCCCCACGGCTCAGAGGGGTTGTCCCCATGCGTTGGCCACTGCCCCACACCCAGCACTGGTCCCACAGCACCGCCCCACACAGCCTGACTTCGAGCCTCACACAAACCCCTCGGGGAAGAAAAATACATCAAAGGGACAACCCAAACATCTGAATTCTTCCCGGGCAGCTCGTTGGAAGAGAAATCCGTGGGTGAGTCCGTCCCCACCACCCCAATTTCACCTCAGGCAGCACCCACACCTCTGACCCACAGCATCCAGCCAGTTTTGACCCCAAACTTCCAGCCAGGGTGGCCCTGAGCCTCTTCCTGCAGCTGGGAACAGGCAGCAAAGGTGAAACACCCCCCGGCACAGACGGGAGGACAAACACCCTCCGGGGTCGGGACCGACCGCATCCTGCTCTCCTCCCCGGGGACTGGCTGGGGATGGAGCTCAGAAAAATCTCCGTTGTATGTTAAATTAGAGCCACATCCTCTGAGCCCCTTTGCTCGGGGAACTGAGGGGGTTTCCTTACCCTCAGAGGGATCTTCCTTACCCTCGGAGGGATCCTCACCCGCCGGCGGCTCCGGGAGGGCCCCGCGGTGCCCAGAGAGGCGGCTGCCAGGAAGGAGCCAGCCTCGGCAGAGTGTCTCTGCGGCGGATGAGAAGGCACTTTCTCTCCTCGGCAGGGTTTCAAACCCTCTGGAGAAGGCCTGGAGTTCCTCCTGAGCACTATATAAGGGATGGGGGAGGCCCCCACCACCCTCAAGAGCAGCTTGATGGAGGTGGACACGGGGAGGAACTTTCTTGCCACCATCAGGACACGTGCTCGCTCTCGGGCGAGGGGCTGCCAGTGCCACACCACAGGCTGGGGGACACACACGTCTACGCACAAGGACACAAACTGCTCCACGAGTT
>NW_015090973.1:187874-188884 GCF_001431845.1 Calidris pugnax | reverse complement strand
CAGCAAACTGGTGGCACTGGGGAAAGGCCGGAGCAGGAGCCTGGCAGAGAGGGATTGCTGCCAGGGGTATAAAAAATAAAGAGATATTTATTAGCCTGGAATAAAGTGCGACCTCAACGGAGTTTTACGCTCAAAAGCCCCATAATTGGGAGGAGCAGAGCTGGGGGGGCTCTGGGGGGGGGCCCCGAGCGAGGCCGGGCTGAAAGGATACAAAAGCTGGACAAAGGCCTTTAAAAAAAAAATAAACCAAATAGAAACAACATCAGATAAATTATTTACAGTTCGAATCGATCCCGGGGAACAGGAGGGTGAAGGCTCACGAGCTTCTGTGGGCTGAGAGAGGTAAAAAATAAAGGGGGGGCTGAGAGGGGACGGGCCTGAGGGGGTGTTTCTGTGGAGCTTGGGGGGGTTCATGGAGGGTTGGGATCATCCTGCGGCACCAGGATCTGCTCCGGGTGGGGCAAAGGGGGCAGGAATTTGCCGTGATTTCCAGCAGGAAGGATTTAAGGCAGGAGTTGGGCCCTTTCCCTGGATGTTCCTCCTAAAACTCAGACACCGAGCACGAGTGACGAGACTCGGCGGAGCTGCCGAGGGGCAGGGGGCTGCCCGGGGCTGGGGGGGGCCACGTGAGCCCCTGGGGTCCAGCCCCAAATCCATCCAGGAGCCGTTTCTGAAGAGGTCACCCCACAGGGACAACGGGAGATGCTCGTCGTGGCACTAGGAACTGCCAGGAGCAGCACCCTGGGGACAGGTTTCAGCCTGGCTCGCCCCCAGTTCATGCTGGAAGAGCCCTTTGGGTCTGGATCCACCCCAGGGGACACTGCCAGCACCCCAGGGGACACAACAGCCTGCCCAAATCCTCTCCTTATCAAGAACCCCCTTTCCAGGGCTCAGATCTTCTGCAGGAGACCCCGAGCCACGCTCCGTCTCCTGCAGTGACACAGCTCACTGTCACCCTCCCTGGCACACAAGGGTGAAAGGAATTTAATGGGGGGGGGGAAAAAAAAAAC
>NW_015090973.1:186557-187814 GCF_001431845.1 Calidris pugnax | reverse complement strand
CCCTCCCTGGCACACAAGGGTGAAAGGAATTTAATGGGGGGGGAAAAAAAAAAAAAAAAGACATCAGGACATCCCAAGACACGGGATCATCCTTGAGCTGCCCCAGAGAACGGGTCACCCAGGAGATGCTCCCTCTCTCCAGGAGCAAACTGGTCTGGGACAAAGCTGCTGACAGGGAAGGACATGGGAGGGTGAAAGGTGGGCACAAGGATGGGGAACTTTGCCAACTTGTTGGATCCAATTAGCCAAAAAATAATTGCAAAGCTCAGCAGGAGCACAATATGGGGCTGGGACCACCTTCCTCACCGAGAAGGTTTGCATCCACAAGCCTTGCTCTGCTGGGAAGGGGCTACAGAGCTCGGCTTCAGCTCTGGCCTCCTGGGCTTCCTCTCTCTCCTGCCCCGGGTTCTCCACGTGGTTTTGGAAGGCCAGTGGCCACGGGGAATCGTAGCCACTGAGCTCTCAGCTGGAGACAGGCTGGAGCCAGGTGCCTTCGATCCACTCTCCCGTCTGGTCAGCAGGAACATGGATCAAGTTTGCAGCTCAAGCCTGTTCCTGGGTCCTTCACCAACCGTTGGCACCGTCACGGGTGAAGGTCAGGAGCCTGGGGCAGATGGGGCTGTCCCCCCCCTGCACCCCGGCTTTTAACAAGGCCGCTGGGACCACTGGTGGCGAGCGGTGCTGTTCTGAAGAGCACAGCCCCTCACGGAGGGGGAAGAGGCTGCGTGGTCCTGGGATGCAACCACGGAAGCGCGGCAGAGCCCTGGGACACACCTCGTCCCGTGGATGTGGCAGGGAGAGGGCTCTACTGCCGCTCCGTCTTGACGTGGTCCCCGATCATCCTCCGGTGGTAGGTGGCCAGGAAGATGTCGTTGTCTCGGGGGCAGTCGTAGTGGCAGGAGCACGTCTTGATGAACATCATCTTCCTCTGGAAGAAGTCCCCCTCGGGGCAGCGGAACTCCACCTCCGCCGTGCTGGAGAGGGAGGGGGTGCAGCAGCGCCCGTCCGTGCAGCTGCCACAGAACTTGGGGCGGTAGGAATGGGTGCTGGTGCAGCCCGAAAACTCAAAGTGCAGGCTCTGGCGGGGCTTCGGGGTCCGCACACACTTCTTCCCCTTCTAGGGAGAGAGCAGACGGGTTAACGAGGACATGGACAGGCTGTGGGGAGAGGCTGAGAGAGTTGGGGGGTTCAGCCTGGAGAAGAGAAGGCTCCGGGGAGATCTTCAAGCCCCTTCCAGTCCCTCAAGGGGCTCCAGGA
>NW_015090973.1:182255-186492 GCF_001431845.1 Calidris pugnax | reverse complement strand
GTGGCCAGCAGGGCCAGGGGGGGATTCTGCCCCTCTGCTCTGCTCTGGGGAGACACCCCCCATTGCTGCCTCCAGCTCTGGGGCCACCAACAGCAGAAGGACATGGAGCTGTTGGAGTGGGGCCAGAGGAGGCCCCGGAGATGCTGGGAGGGCTGGAGCCCCTCTGCTGGGAGGGGGGGCTGAGAGAGTTGGGGGGTTCAGCCTGGAGAAGAGAAGGCTCCGGGGAGACCTTGGAGCCCCTTCCAGTCCCTCCAGGGCCTCCAGGAAAGCTGGGGAGGGACTCTTCATGGGGGAGGGAGCCCTAGGAGGAGGGGGAATGGCTTTAAAAGTGGGGAGATGGAGCTGAGATGTGGGGAAGAAGTTCTTTGGTGTGAGGGTGGTGAGAGCCTGGCCCAGGTTGCCCCGAGAAGCTGTGGCTGCCCCATCCCTGGAGGGGTTCAAGGGCAGGTTGGAGGGGGCTTGGAGCAACCTGGGCTGGTGGGAGGTGTCCCTGCCCAGGGCAGGGGGTGGAATGAGATGGTCTTTAAGTTCCCTTCCAACCCAACCCAGTCTGTGATTCCATGACAATCACAAAGATCCACCTCACCCCACGTTCCATCTCCATCACTGGGCAGTAGGACACAACCCAAACCAGTCTGTGATTCTATGACCATCAGAAAGACCCACCTCGCCCCACGTTCCATCTCCATCTCTGGGCAGTAGGACACAAAAAAAAGCACAACAAACCCCGTGTGACAGGTTCATCCCTGGCACGTACCCCACGAGGTTGTCCCTGTCGTTCACCATGTCCTGTCCCCTCTCCCCAAGCCCAGTACCTTGCTTTTCTCCACGGGGAAGTCGCAGGGTCGGATCATGCAGAGCCGGGTCTCCTTCTCCAGGCGGCACTGGGGGTTGTTGTTGGTCACTCGTGCGGAGATGCCCATGCCGCAGCTCTTGGAGCACGCGCTCCACTCCGTGGTCTGCACCAAGCAGTTCTCCTGCAGATTATTCAACTCTGGTTTCTGTGCTGGTTCCTCCCTGAAAACTGAGCCACGCAGAAGAGACACAAAGGAAGGTTCAGGGCTTGGGAAAAACCGTGGCAGCTCCATGGCTGCTCCCAACCTGGTCTGACTCTTCAGGAACAGCAGCCAAGGGTCTGATCCATCCCATGAGCTCCTCAGCCTCTAAGCAGGAGGAGGATTTGGGCAAAGACGGGGTCATTTCCTACCACAACCCAGGTCCAGCCAGTCCTGCTGCGGTACTGGACAGGGTGAGGACCTCTCTGCAGCACCGTGAAGGTCTCACCTTAATGGTGTTCAACACTTGGTACCCACCCAATTGTGTGTAGTCACCCCCAGTTCCAAACCAGCTGTGACTTAGGGCTCCCAGTCCAAAGGCAGTTTGGATGCACCCCAGTTCCCCAAGCCCCTCTGCTGGGAGGACGGGCTGAGAGAGTTGGGGGGGTTCAACCTGGAGAAGAGAAGGCTCCAGGGAGACCTTGGAGCCCCTTCCAGTCCCTCAAGGGGCTCCAGGAAAGCTGGGGAGGGACTCTGGATCAGGGAGGGGAGCCCTAGGAGGAGGGGGAAGGGTTTGACACTGAAAGAGGGGAGATGGAGCTGAGATGTGGGGAAGAACTTGTTTGGTGTGAGGGTGGTGAGAGCCTGGCCCAGGTTGGCCAGAGAAGCTGTGGCTGCCCCATCCCTGGAGGGGTTCAAGGGCAGGTTGGAGGGGGCTTGGAGCAACCTGGGCTGGTGGGAGGTGTCCCTGCCCAGGGCAGGGGGTGGAATGAGATGGTCTTTAAGGTCCCTTCCAACCTGAACCATTCCGTGACCCTATGAATCAAACAGCCCCTGTCCCTGTCACCCCTGCCCCCTGCTCACCCGCCATGGCTGTCTGGAAGCGGTTCTCCTCACTGCCCCCCTCACAGACCCACTCTTCACAGCACTTATGGCGAAACTTCACCCGCCGGGGGTTGGGGCACTCGGGGGACGGCAGCCGCACGTCGTCGGAGCAGAGGGGGATGCAGCCGATGGCCCCGTCCATGCAGATGCACTGCAGTTTGCAGGTGGGCTGGAAGCTCTCCCCGTTGTGGTAGATCTTGCCCAGCAGGTCACAAGTCGCTCCCTCATGAGCTGTGGGAAGGGGGAAGGGGAGAAGATGAGCAGATGGTGCAGGGCTGGAAGGGCTCCTGGTGAGGGACAAGTGCCCACAGGTGGACTCTCCCTTGCTCTGCCATCCCTGGGTGCAGCAGATGTTGGCACATTTCATATTTGGCTCCCTGGACCCAAGACTGTTATAAAGCCACAGAATAGTTTGGGTTGGAAGGGACCTTAAAGCCCACCCAGTGCCACCCCCTGCCCTGGGCAGGGACACCTCCCACCACACCAGGTTGCTCCAAGCCCCCTCCAACCTGGCCTTGAACCCCTCCAGGGATGGGGCATCCAGGACAGGGGGTTGGGCTCAGATGATCTTTAAGGTCCCTTCCAACCCAAACCATCTGTGACTCTACAATCCTAAGAGCAGTGGGTTCCCCACGTGTCTAAAGGCACCTACAAAAGGAAAATAACACTTTGGGGTTATGACCTTCTTGGCTCCTCTGTGATACATGAATCTCTTCTTCCTTCCTTTCAACCCCAGCATTTTCTATTTCTTTCTGTTCTGATCTCCAGGTCTCTCATCTCCAGCCCTCCCACCAGCCTTTCACTCCTTCCCCATAAAAACTTCAAGGAGGACAAAAGGAAAGGCAACAATATCCGACACACAGGAGCAATATTCAGTCTGTGGATGTGAGCAACACTCACGAGTTCTTAGTGGCTCTATTAGCCAAAATTTTCCCCGTTTAAGTTTTCCAGCAGAAAACTCTGTCTTGATTCAGAATTTTGCAGGCACAGACCAACCTCAGGAATGTTTTCGACGAGAAACAACTGAAGCACTTCCATTTGATATCAAAGATCTCCTTGATGCTCTCACAATAGCTCTCCCAAAATACTTGTTGGACAGTGTCCACGGGGGGAAGCACTTTGCTGGGGTAATTATTTCAGATACTATAAAGGTCGAGATGAAACATTTCAATATAATGGAAGAGGAAAGTTTTGACCCAGCCAAAGGAGTATTCTAAATAACTCATGGAAAGTTTTGAGATTTTTTTTTTTTAATATCTTTTTTTCTTTCAGCCTGAAATGAAATGTTGAAACCTCAGAGCCATTCACGGGACAGAAATCCTGCTCTGGGACAGTTCTCACCAGCTGCTCTTTTCTGCAATCCTGACCCTTAAAAAAAACCAAATAAAAAATCCATGCAAACCTCTACTGGGAAGTTACCAAAAAGAAGGATTCTTGGCTGTTGCAGGGGTTTACCAGGAAACCTGGTCTATTTTCCCCTCAGTCCCATTCGCCTGTGGAACGTTGTCTCAGACAGAAAGTGTTTGGATCAAAAAAGGAGCAAGAGCCTCTTTCCATCCCACCTCGTCCCCGAGGGGACACCAACCTTCCCGGGCTGCCGATGCCTTCTTTCTAACTGGATCTCAACTCGCAAATCCTTTCAATGCCATCGGGATAAAAATACTCCTGTTGCTCCCACTTAGAAGTTTCACAACCCTCACTTTTTCCATCCAAGTGGAAGCCATCCACTTTCCCTCTGCACGACCATTCATACTTATTTTTAAATCCTCTTTTCAGTGTTTTTCAGCCCGAGCCCCGTCCCTTCCCGCCGAAGGGATCGTGCTGTTCCCTCCTCCCCACCCAAGGAAGGGCAGCTCGCTCCAGGCTTCTACTATGTTTTCAAAACCCAAGCGTTTTGTCATGCCCTTCCTTACCCCACAATGACCTCACTTTCCCATTGAGCTGATCCAATTAAAGCACCCAAAGGGATTGAGCCAGCGGAGTGAGAGGACTCTTTATGTACCAGCTCCACTTGGCACCACCACCACCTCCCGCCTCCAAACGCCCAGCCCAGCCAAGGAGACTTTTGCCCTTTTCCGCAGGGAATATGGCAGAGCTCAAATGGCTCCAGTGGCTGCAGCTCAGCAGGTCCCTGCACCCACCCGGGCCACCCGACCACCCTCAGGCTCTCCCATCCCAGACTCACTACGGGATTGTCTCTACCTTCCTGATGCTCCAAGGTCTCTGCAGGAAGGGATGATTTCATAGAATCAGTCACAGAATGGTTTGGGTTGGAAGGGACCTTAAAGACCATCCCACCCCCTGCCCTGGGCAGGGACACCTCCCACCACACCAGGTTGCTCCAAGCCCCCTCCAAC
>NW_015090973.1:137410-182038 GCF_001431845.1 Calidris pugnax | reverse complement strand
CCCGCAGCCCCCCCTCCCAGCAGAGGGGCTCCAGCCCTCCCAGCATCTCCGTGGCCTCCTCTGACCCCACTCCAACAGCTCCGTGTCCTTCTTGCACTGAGGACTCCAGCGCTGGACACAGAGCTCCAGGTGGGGTCTCTCAGCCCCCCCTCCCAGCAGAGGGGCTCCAGCCCTCCCAGCATCTCCGTGGCCTCCTCTGGCCCCGCTCCAACAGCTCCATGTCCTTCTTGCACTGAGGACTCCAGTGCTGGACACAGAACTGTTCCCATCCCATCTCTTCTGATACAGGTGGGGTCTCACCAGAGTGGAGCAGGGGGGCAGAGTCCCCTCCCTTGACCTGCTGCCCACGCTTCATGCCATTTCCTCTGCAATGCATGAAGTGGTCCGTAATGTGATAACACTAAACAAATAAACAGCAGTTTTCACTCTGAAGGTTCCAATCCCATCTCTTCTGATACGGCCTTCAGGCTGGTACCCAACCTAGAAGGTTTTCCCATCGCACCTGAACACCCCCTGCTCCCATCACATCCATCTTTTCTGCATTCTTCTGAGTCCTCTCTTTTCTAGTCACAGACACTGATCTTTCCCTTCCTTCAGTTCATCTTTCCACCTTCTGCTTCCTTCACTGCCTCCAAGATCCCCCACCCTCCAAGAGACCCGTGTGGGCATCACAAAAATATCACCCGAGGACATTACGTCCCAAATCCTCCATCCATAACTTCTAAAAACTTCTCAAAAGAAAGGAGAAAACACCTTCTACAAATTAAATTCATTATTTAGAGTTAAAAAACAAATTGCACGTGATTGTGACGCTGCAAAACACTGCAGTTCTACCCCAAACAGCCCTGTCTCAGGGCGGTGAGAGCGGTTCTGCTGCCAGAGCATCCCCAGAGGTGCCCCGTGAAGTGGCTGAATGGTTCCCAACACCTTCCCATCACCTTTCCAGCCCCTGGGGCTTCCTAAATGTTTTGAAAAGCTTGAATTTAAAAAAAAATTATCAGCTCAGAGGAGTCTTGTTTTTAAACAAAGACCAGGAGACTGAGGAAATAATGGGGTTTTTTTACCTATACATTGATTTAAAAAAAAATTATCAGCTCAGAGGAGTATTGTTTTTAAACAAAGACCGGGAGACTGAGAAAATACTGTTTTTTTTTACCTCTACATCAAAATAATTTTTGGATGCTTTAAAACTAGCTACTACACAAAAAAAGAAAATGCAAAAATATTTTTCTTTTCTGGCTGAAAAGAGGCACCAGGAGAGAAAACAGGTCTGCGTTTGTATTTACCTGGGTCGGAATTCTCATGTTTTACACCCACGGTTACTTTGCAAATGAGTCATTGGGCTCTGTCCACCCCTAGAAACACACTTTGCCTCTTGCCCATCAACCCTTGAGGTCAAAACATCAACCTCCAGTGCAAGACAGCGAGATCTGGGGGGTGATTTCTCTCATGTTTTACACACACGGTTATTTTGCGAACGAGTCGTTGGGCTCTTTCCACCCCCAGAAACACACTTTGCCTCTTGCCCATCAACCCTCGAGGTCAAAACACCAACCTCTGGCGCAAGGCAGTGAGATTTGGGGGGTGATTTTCCAAGAAACTCGAAGTCCAGATTGTTGATTTACCCACAGGGTGAGGGGATGTCACCTAACAACATCACAGGAGCCAAGGAGAGCCCCAAACCCCAACTCCTGCCTTTGGGAACGTCCTTCCCTGCAGGAGGAAGCAGGTTGTGTGTGTAACCTGACGCTGGATGAAGCTCCACAGGGAATTGGGGAGATGCCTGGGGGTTTTTCTGGGAGGTCTGCAGGGAAAAGCACCCGATAAAGAGAATGCCCAGCTCTCACCTAAGCAGATCCCGCTGCCTCTGTGGACTTTGGAGAAGTCGCAGTAGAGCCCCTTGTGATGATCGCAGGGTTTCTGCGGGGAGCAGAGCTCGCCCAGCTGCCTGGCACACACCTTGCAGCAACCACAGGCATCCAAGACATGGCTGGTGCCAGCGGGGCACTGCAGGGGCTGGGAGGGACACTGGCACGGGTACCTGCAGGCTTGTGCATCCACCTGGAGGGCAGAGAAACCATGGAGAGAATGAGTGAGTCTCCCCGCAAAACCAGCCAGGCAGAGAGATGAAAAACACCCTCCTGCTTCAAGCACAGACACCCCATTTCAAGGAGGGAAGACCCCCTTGGCCCCCCCCACTGCAGAGGAGGGAGGCACGGGTACCTGCAGGCTTGTGCATCCACCTGGAGGGCAGAGAAACCATGGAGAGAATGAGTGAGTCTCCCCGCAAAACCAGCCAGGCAGAGAGATGAAAAACACCCTCCTGCTTCAAGCACAGACACCCCCTTGTGAGGAGGGAAGACCCCCTTGGCCCCCCACTGCAGAGGAGGGGTGTGTGGCTCCCTGGGAATCACAACCCCCTGATTTTTCTCATCCCTAACTCATCTGCAGCTCAAGGGGGGAGGAAAAAAAAGAAGATGCCTCTGGGAAGCAGGGCCAAAACAAACGGGGCAAGCAGTAGCTTGGAGTCCTGGGTGCAGCTCAGCTCCCTGCTTCCCTGGAAGCAATAAAATAGTAATTATTAACAGTGAGCAATTCCTGGCTCTTCCATAGCACCCCTCAGGAGAAAACACCACCAAAGCTGCAGCAGCAGCAGCATTGGACCCAGCGCTGAGATGGAAAAAGCCAGGAGCAAAGTGAAAGGACCTGCCCCACATCAGCCAGCACTGAGAACTGACCCAAAGATCCCCAAATCCCCGTTTTGTCTCCAGAATAACATTTTATTTATTATTCCCAGAGATGGGCCCCCTCCTCTCCCCTTTCCAGGGAACGCAGCGTAACCAGCCTTCCTCAGGACCTTGTGAATCTCCAGCTCAGCAGCATTTAGAAGTGCCCTGAAACCCACCCTTGGCTTTTATGCCACTTCGGATGCTAAAGAGAGATGAGGCTCTGTCTGAAAGGAGGATAACACCTTCTCCAACATCAGCCAGCACTGAGAACTGACCCAAAGATCCCCAAATCCCCGTTTTGTCCCCAGAATAACACTTTATTTATTATTCCCAGAGATGGGCCCCCTCCTCTCCCCTTTCCAGGGAACGCAGCGTAACCAGCCTTCCTCAGGACCTTGTGAATCTCCAGCCCAGCAGCATTTAGAAGTGCTGGCACCTCCTGAAACCCACCCTTGGCTTTTATGCCACTTCAGATGCTAAAGAGAGACGAGGCTCTGTCTGAAAGGAGGGTTACACCTTCCCCAGAAAACCCAGGATGCTTCAAACACTCCAATAACCCAGTCTGTGGCATCCTGGTCCTGAATCAGCTCGGGGAGTCCACGCTGCCCTCAGCTCGGGATGTGGCCAGATTTGGGCAAGATGTCAAACCACAACGGTGAAAGGTGCAGAGCATTTGGTCTGGAAAGATCCTCAGATATCTGCTCAGACACAGCAGCGCGTGGTCTGGAAAGATCCTCAGATATCTGCTCAGGAACAGCAGTGTGAGAGCTCCAGCCTGGTTTTCTGTTCAGCTTCTGCCCATTAAAGTTCTCCAGATGGTCCAGAGGGATTCAAAATTAGATTGACAGTTGGACAAGATGATCTTTAAGGTCCTTTCCAACCTAGAAGGGGAGCTGCTGCCACAGGGTTGACACAAGCCTTGCACATAGATGCATCAGAAGAAGTATGGCCAGCTGGGTCAAGAGGGGAGATTCTGCCCCTCTGGGGAGACCCCCCCCCAGTGCTGCCTCCAGCTCGGAGCCACCAACAGCAGAAGAACATGGAGCTGTGGGAGTGAGTCCAGAGGAGGCCTGGGAGGGCTGGAGCCCCTCTACTGGGAGGGGGGGCTGAGAGAGTTGGGGGGTTCAGCCTGGAGAAGAGAAGGCTCCAGGGAGACCTTCGAGCCCCTTCCAGTCCCTCAAGGGGCTCCAGGAAAGCTGGGGAGGGACTCTGGATGAGGGAGGGGAGCCCTAGGAGGAGGGGGAAGGGTTTGACCCTGAAAGAGGGGAGATGGAGCTGAGCTGTGGGGAAGAACTTGTTTGGTGTGAGGGTGGGGAGAGCCTGGCCCAGGTTGCCCCGAGAAGCTGTGGCTGCCCCATCCCTGGAGGGGTTCAAGGGCAGGTTGGAGGGGGCTTGGAGCAACCTGGGCTGGTGGGAGGTGTCCCTGCCCAGGGCAGGGGGGTGGAATGAGATGGTCTTTAAGGTCCCTTCCAACCCAAACCCTTCTATGATGCCACCCAAACGCTTTGGGGATCCTGCACCCCCGTGAGCCGGGATGAAGAGGAAATCACCCTCCCAGCTCCGCTGCCAGACCCGGGCGCTGCCACCCAGGGAGAGGAGCTGGAGCCAGGAAAAAGCCCGGGGGCAGGCGGGAGGAGGGAACACTTGGAACAGACACCAAAAAAATACCTTGCTGCAGCTCTGTTTGCACTTGTTCTACCCCATCCAGCCCTCGCTTGTGAAACAGCTTCCTTGGATATTGTGTTTGTCACCAATAACAGGAGTAAAACTTTTCCAGCTGTTTCGACTCTTGCTCAAAAGTTGCTTCTCTGACTGGAGCTCACAGGGGGTCAGAAGATGCCAACTGCTCTGTGTTTCCCTAACGCTCAGCATGGGACGGGGATCAGCCTTAATCTTAACTCTCACAAGTCTCACCCTGCTCGGCAGGAACCAGCTCAATTCTCCTTGAAAACTCCAGAGCAAAGTATTTTGGAAAGAAGCCTCTCCTGCTGCAGCCCCGCTGTTCGGGGATGGCAGCTTCAGAGCCGCTGGCTGGGAGCTGGGGTGTCACAGGGATCCCTTCCCGCCCCCCCGAAGGGCATTAAAAGATGCTAAAATTACAGAAATGCTTTTTCCTACTGTTTTTCATGGATGCAACTGCTGCAGCTGCCAAAAGGGACGTGTTATTCAGCCACGGACGAGTGGGCGGGGGGTACGTGAGCTCATAAAAGAGGCGAAGCGTTCCCAACACAGGACCTATATTAAGATGCAATCCATGCACTTAAAAAAAAAAAAAATAATGACAACGAGCATTTTCCAATGCAGTGTCAGCCACAGGCCATATAAAGAAACTCTCTCAAAATAGCTCTCCTACTGAAAAACAAACCAAAACAAGCTCTTCCAGGATAACAGAGAATGCAACGGGGTTAAACCCAACCGAGTTCTCTTTCTCGCCTGCATTAATCATTGTTGGGGCTGTTTATTTCCTTTAATAAGTCACCCAAAGAAACTAGCCCACCTGGTTCTACCTCGTGTTGACAATCAGCTTCACCTCCTCATCCTATTACAGCTGCTTTTCAGCACAAGAACATCTGGATTGAGATCTCCAAGGTAGAGCAGACTCGGGTGACTCGACTCTGCCTCATTGCCCCCACCTGTGAGCACAACCAAGGCTTAAAAAAGCCCAATTCATCCATATTTGTGGGGCTTTTTTCAATACTTGAGATTTTCCAATCGGGCAGCTCCATCACCCAGTCCACCTGGCCCCGGGGTGTGCTGGGGCTCCTCTTGGCTTATTTTAGTTTTTATCCGGGTTTTGTTTTATTACTGAGCAAAGTCAGCTCGTGCTATTTATACCCCCAGCTCCTCTCACGAGCCCAGGGGAGGAGAGAAAGAGCTGAAATCTTTTTTGGCTCCTGCACATCCAGCGGTGAGCGCTGAATGACGGGGGAACTGCTTGAGTTGGGAACAGCTGGTCGAAAGTCAACGTGGAACCAACTTCCTCGAGTTCTCCCTGACTTCATTTGCTTTCGCGGCAATTTCAAATAGGCTAAATAATAGATTATATTGGATTTGCATGGAGCACCCTCCACCCTGTGTTATTTTCAAGGACTGCTTCTAGGAGGAGTTTCAAAACAGCATGGAATAAGCCCAAACTGTCCCAAAGAACTGCAAGGACTCGTATTAGGGCTTTGCTACAGGCCCATATGTCCCACAAAGACCAGTGTTTCCACATGACGTGCCACCGACCTGGGTGCAGAGGGACTCAACTTAAAGAACATATAGTTTTTTTCCCCTCTACAGAAGGGTCTGCCCCCCAAAATTATACTTTTACTTTCACTGAGCAGGATTCTAACTCCAAGTTCACTTTGGCCTCGACCTTGGTTTGGGCAGCAGTGTCTTTCAGTGACCTTTGAGAGCCAGTGCTGGAGATCAAGGCTATAGATTTAAGAAAGTGCTAACGCCTGGAATATCAGCTCTCCCTGCTCCTGGCCTTGCTGGCAGCTCTCCCACCCATCACAAACACCATGGGTGACACTGTCACTCCCAGGACCCCCGAGGGATGGACAAAGGGGAGCTCTGAGCCGAGGATTCCCCCTGCTTCCACTCGTGTTCTCCACCACCACCTCCCTGGTCCCATCTGCTCGGCTGACAAGCCAGAACAAGCTTCCTCCCAACCGCCAGCACCAAACTCAGTTCCCTGGGGGGGGAAGGAAAAAGTGAGAATGTTCTTCCTGCTCCGTATCCACATAAGAACTCTTCCCCCTATGCCCTTGGGAAGGCTGGAGTTGGGGAGACACGAGCTCCCACCTCTCTGTGGCATCGTCAGGACTTCTCTTTCTTGATCAGTCAACGTCCACGCGAGCCCAGGGAACCAGCCAAGAAAGCCAAACCAAAGAGGGTTTTTAAAATTAGTTTGGGCTCCCGACTGCATTCAAAACAAGAAAGCCAAACCAAAGAGGGTTTTTAAATGAATTTGGGCTCCTGACTGCATTCAAAGGGCTGGGAAAGGAGGGGTTTGGAGCTGAGCTGGCTGTTTGCAAACACACGGTGATCAAATAAACACGTAACTGGTTCTCTTCCACGCGCCGAGACTGGCAGTAGGTAAAAGCAGCCAAAACACAGTTAATCACACACTCCAAACACCGAATTATCAAGGATAATCCCTGCTCTCCCTCCATCACAGACTCTCCTTCCCCAGGTTGCTGCAGCACGTTGTACAACGGCTGATTAGCAGAGCCAAGAACCAAAGAAGCAGCACCCCCACTTCCCAGACCGAGCGGAGACTGGCCCAGGCTGAGCCCGGCAGAGCCCAACATCACCCCCAGCAATCCCGGTCCTACTCCCACCCCTGAACAACACGGGAGGTGGATTCAGGAGCCACAGCTCTCCTTTCCCTGCTCGATCCACTAAACATCACTCTCAGAGCCCAAAGAAAGTCAGAAGTCTCATTTCCAAGGCAGGTTCAGGGAAAATGACATCATTTCAGGAGCAATAATACAGTGTCACAGCAGCAGGACTCACTGCTATGGGTTCTATGACCAACGTGATGCTGCCAAAGCTGGGGCATAGAATCAAAGAATGGTTAGAGTTGGAAGGGACCTTAAACATCATCGAGTCTCAATCCCCCTGCCCTGGGCAGGGACACCTCCCAACAGCCCAGGTTGCTCCAAGCCCCCTCCAACCTGCCCTTGAACCCCTCCAGGGATGGGCAGCCACAGCCTCTCTGGGCAACCTGGGCCACTCCCTCACCAGCCTCACTGGAAAGAATTTCTTCCTAATATCTAATCTAAATCTCCCCTCTTTCAATTTAAAACCATTACCCCTTGAACTGGCACTGCACTTCCTGACAGAGAGTCCCTCTCCCTCTCTGGGGCACTGCAAGAATCAAGAAGACCATCCCAAATTGCAGGAATTACCCTTAGATGACAGGATCCCAGGCAGGAAAGGGGCTGCGTGCCACCAGGAGCAATCCCACAGACCTTATCAACCCCAAGTTTATTGCCCGTGCAAGGTACAGAAGCTCTGAACCCATCCAAAAGGCACTTACTGCAATTTAGATACCTTAATAACTGCAGCACCGTTCCTGCTATTACTGGCACCAAAATAGCACACAGAAGTCCCAAGCAGAATCAGCTACTCCGTCAATAACTTGTATTAACCCCAAACCAGGCACAAATCCCACTCTGAGAGGCTCCCCCTCAGGATCAGCGGTTTTGGGAACACCTGGGTGGATTCTGTGGCAGCTGGGGAAGGATGGTGACAATAAGGGACGGGGATATACGAGACCTTTTTATTTGTTGCAGTGACATGAACTCAGTGACTTCACCTCTCTCTGGTTCTCTTCTTCCCCCCTCGTAAACCAGGGCTGGCTCCTGGCTCAGCGGAGGGGAGCGAAACAAAATCCATCCACGTTTGCCAAGAGCTTTTGAGATCCGTGGGTGACAAGTCGTGCAGCTCCCGGCCAGGGTTTAGTTACACAGAGTGTTCCTGTTGCTCTAAGAGCCAGCCTTCCCTCGGAAACCTTCGGAGGCAGGTGGCAGCTGGGAAGAATTATTCAGCCCAAAGCACTCGCATGCATCAAAGCAAGAAGCTGCAATGCCCAGAGAGCGATGAGAGCTGCTGCAGCGTGATACGTACCCGGCCAGGAGCAAGGAGGAGGAGGAGGAGGAAGAGGGTCCAGGTGACTGTCCCCAAGGTGCCAGACATCCCGAGTAAAAGGGAAGGAGAAGGGATTCAGGCTGTCGGCTGACTCACTCCTTCTCCTGCGGAGTTTCTCCTCTCTCTTCAGAGAAAGTTGCTCCCCAGCTCCTCTTTAAATAGCCTCCTGGAGGGGGCGTGCCCCGCGCTTGAGTGACAATCTGGAAAGCGAGCTGAAATGGGTGCAACAAAAAAAATTAAAAAAAAAATAAATAAAAAATGTCCAAATTCCAGGGAACACGAGCAGATTCCTGCGGCCCCGGGCGGTTACGGGGCTGCCGGCGCAGCCTGCAGCTCGGTTTCTTTCCATGTGGGTAAATCAAATCCCAGTTTATTATTTTTTCATTTTTCCTCTTTTTAACTCCAAAAGTATGAAGCCTGGGACAGCTTTCTTGACACAACCGCCCCCCCAACCTTTTCCCTACCTAAAGCCATTCCTTTTTGGCTGCAAGAGCTGAGGATTTAAATAAGCAGAGTTTTGTGGTGCTCGGTGTTTTTCCTTTGAACAGGAGGGATGGAAAGTTCAGCGCCGTTGGGTGCAATGAGGTACCAGGACAGACTGTGCATCACCAGTGCTTGGTGCTGCCAGCTCCCAGAAATTAAAGTTTCAGGACTTTTAAAAAACTGCTGTCTGGACTCCAGCAACGAGGAGCTGCTGGTTTTACAAGGCAGTGAAAAGCTGCGGGGTGAAGGTTATCGATAAAGGACAACATTTCCCTGAAGTACTTTATCGGCACCTGGGGATTGATGCAGGATTATCCAACGTTTTTATCTCGGGGCATGATATTTTCTGTTTGCCACTGAACTACAGAACCAGGCTCCTGCACAGCTCGAACGAAAAGACCTTTAGAATATGAAAGAGCTGATTTGTTTATTAAAAGACTTGTTTTGTTTATTCCCCAGCAGCAAGCGGAATGCTGCCATGGACAGATGAGGAGAAGGAGTGCAGCAGAGGGCACTCTTAGTCCTCGCTGGCCTGGGGTGTGAGAGAGCAGGTTGGGCACCGGACAGGAACCCTCTGTGTGACAGGTGAAGTGGCCTCGAGAAGATGGAGCTGTGTCTTTGAGCCTGGGACCTTCCCAGGGAAGAAGTGGTGCAAGATCTGTCTGCTTACTTTGGGCCAACATAAAGCTGGGGGCAGAAGCACATGCAGAAGGACATGGAGCTGGTGGAGCGGGGCCAGAGGAGGCCATGGAGATGCTGGGAGGACTGGAGCCCCTCTGCTGGGAGGGGGGACAGAGAGTTGGGGGGGTTCAGCCTGGAGAAGAGAAGGCTCCAGGGAGACCTTGGAGCCCCTTCCAGTCCCTCAAGGGGCTCCACGAAAGCTGGGGAGGGACTCTGGATCAGGGAGGGGAGCCCTAGGAGGAGGGGGAAGGGTTTGACCCTGAAAGAGGGGAGATGGAGCTGAGATGTGGGGAAGAACTTGTTTGGTGTGAGGGTGGTGAGAGCCTGGCCCAGGTTGGCCCGAGAAGCTGTGGCTGCCCCATCCCTGGAGGGGTTCAAGGGCAGGTTGGAGGGGGCTTGGAGCAACCTGGTGTGGTGGGAGGTGTCCCTGCCCCGGGCCGGGGGGGGGAATGAGATGGTCTTTAAGGTCCCTTCCAACCCAAACCATTCTGTGATTCTATGATATGATCCTATAATGGCCTGTGCCGGAGAGTCCTACCACATCTCAGCAGTTAGCTGAGAAGTAGGGCAGAAGATGAAGAAAAATCTAGAGAGTGTGCAGAGGGTCATTTGAATTCAGCCTCTTTACTTCCTGCCTCCAAGCATAAGGCATCTTAGCCAGGAATCAAGCCCTGCATTTTACTCTGGTCCTTTCAGGTCCCTTTGCAACACCAGACCAGCCTCCCCACTCGCTACGCGGCTGTTTGTCCACAGCTGAAACCAGACAACTCTAGCTGTTAATTAATTAGTGCCTGTAAAGCCCCTTGGGATTTGGGGCTGGAAAGTATTAGCAGAGTGCAAAGCACCTCAGTGCACCTCCTCCTTCTCTTCAATACAAAGGATTTCACAATCATTTCCGTAACAGCTACCTCTACTAATGTCACAACGAAGGATTATGTCTCTGCACAAAAGATTTAATGTACTGGAGGTGGCATAAACATCCAGTGCCCTGGAGCAGCTCGGAGCTAACGGCAGTCTGGCTGGATACACATTCCTTCCCCTTTTGGAAGGTTTGGCACCTTAAACTATGTTGTCGCCTAAAATTAGCTGCTCACATTTCGCAGGACCGTCCTCCCAGCGCTCGTAAATAAGACAGGGATAAAGTGCTCCCCACCTCTCTTCTCCTTTTCTCCCACGGCCGAATCCCAAGCCACGTGGGGCATCTGAAGGTGTTATATTCACAGAATCACAGAATTATCTAGGCTGGAAGAGACCCTCGGGATCATCGAGTCCAGCCATCCACCCTACTCTAAAGTTCTCCCCTACACCATATCCCCCAACACCACATCTAAACAGTTCTTAAACACAGCGAGGGATGGGGACTCACCCCCCTCCCGGGGCAGCCTCTTCCAATGCCCGACCACTCTCTCCGTGAAGAATTGTTTCCTAATGTCCAGTCTAAACCTCCCCTGGCGCAACTTGAACCCATTACCCCTTGTCCTGTCATCTGTAACTTGGGAGAAGAGACTGACCCCCATCTCTCTACACCCTCCTTTCAGGGAGTTGTAGAGAGCAAGAAGGTCTCCCCTCAGTCTCCTCTTCCCCAGACTGAACACCCCCAGTTCCCTCAGCCTCTCCTCATAAGACTTACTCCCCAGGCCCCTGACAAGCTTTGTTGCCATTCTCTGGACCCGCTCCAGCACCTCAATGTCTTTTTTGTGGTGGGGGGCCCAAAACTGGACACAGTACTCGAGGTGGGCTATCACCAGTGCCCAGTACAGGGGGATGATCACCTCTCGGGTCCTACTCACCACACTGTTCCTGATCCAGGCCAGGGTGCTGGTGGCCTTCTTGGCCACCTGGGCACACTGCTGGCTCACGTTCAGCTGACAGTAGACCAACACTTCCAGGTCCTTCTCTGCTAGGCATCTCTCCAGCCATTCTTCCCCCAGCCTGTAGCACTGCCTGGGGTTGTTGTGACCCAAGTGCAGGACCCGACACTTGGCCTTGTTGAACCTCATTCGTGCCGTTTAAAAAGGAGAGTGCGTAACGTACGGCTCGATTCATACATTGCTCCTTGCCCATTGCACCTTGAGCAGTGACCTCCCAAATTCCGCTTTCAGAATTTCTCTTGGCCGGCTGGCGTGACCTCAAATGAACTCTTCAACCAAAACCATAACGCTCCCTCACCTGTCAAGAGTTTTGTGAGGAATACTCAGCACTAAACCCGCATTATGACGGCTGATTAAGCTTTCAACCTACAACAAAAATAAAGAATAATTCGATTACAAAACATCCTTGCCCAGCTGCTCATCGTCATCCACCTGAATGCTTTCATCTTCCCGGAATGGAGGAAGGAAAATGTGCAGAGCTGGAATCCTGCTCATCCTTTGAGCCACCTCAGTCCTGCCCCACCTCAGCAGCTCCCTCTCCTGCCTTGCCCAAGAGCCCAGCATCTGGGTTCAGTCAAGCTTCTCCACCGAGCAACAGAACCAACATCTTGCACCGGTATCTTCACTGCAAAATGGCAGAAGAGGTGTCAAACCCTCCCAACGTGGGTTCCTGGCATCAGAGGAGCCCACTTTGCCTCTCAGAGCCTGGAGCAAGTCTGCTACAAAGGCACCGTTTTACCAGAAGCTGAAAAAAAAGGTAGATGAGCTGCAGGACACAAAGGACAAGTGTCAACTAGACATCCCTGGATTTTGGGAGCTCCCTGCACCCACCATCCAAGATTTTCCTGGGGTGCTGCGACAACCTTTTCTACAAGTCCCTGAAAGGAGGGTGTAACCAGAGGGAAACAGTCTATTCTTCCAAGAAACAAGTGATAGCACAAATGGAAATAGTCTCAAGTTCTGCCAGTGGAGGTTTGGAATGGATATTGGGAGAAATATCTTCCCCAAATGGGTTCTCAAGCCTTGGAAGAGGCTGCCCGGAGCAGTCCTGGAGTCACCATCCCTGGAGGTATCTAAAAGCTGGGCAGATGTGATGCTGAGGGACATGGGCTAGTGGTGGCTTTGGCAGTGTTGGGTTGATGGTTGGACTTGATGATCTGAAAGGTCCCTTCCATTCTATGATTTTAAGATTCTGTAACCCAAACTACCCCTCATGCCAGCAGCTGAACTGTTCACCCCACTGGACATGCCACTTGCCAAGAACCAAGAGAAGAACATGAAGGTTGAGTGACTCAGAACAATCAAAGGGAGGAAACACCCAAGTTCAAACCGATTTGCATCTCTCCTTTTTGCCTGAGCTGCCTCAAGTGAAGGGATGAAGATGTCAGCTCTGCTTAAAATCTCCCCCAAGCAAAGAATAGTGGGTGTTTAATTCACCTTGTTACGTTCTTCTGGGTTCACTCACTCTCTCCAACCACTGGCTTTCCTGAAGTTATAGTAATTATAAAAAGAAGACATGTAGATAATTGCTAAAAATCATGCAAGGCTAAAGAATAAAATTAAGGCAAGCACATACACAGTTTTTTTGGCTCAGTGCGATCTCTCCCTGCAGAAGCCAAAATGAAAGGTGGTACAAGCAGCGTGGCAAGGGGAATGGTGCTCACCCGGTCCTCAAAGCTGTCCCCCATCTCAAAGCTGCTCAGTCATGCACAGGACACAAGAGCTGGTGGCTCTTGGGACTGGTCCTCATGGGAGGTTTTCCATTCTCACAGCTGGCCACTCTTAGCAAAAGTCACCATTGGCAGGCAATCACTCCAAGCTGGCACTCTGAACTTTGTGAGCCTTGCTGAAATGATATCAAACAGAAATTTGGCACAGCAGAGATGGAGAGGTTCAAGGTGATGATCATAGAATCATAGAATGGTTAGAGTTGGAAGGGACCTTAAACATCATCAAGGCTTCACAGCTGGCCACTCTTAGCAAAAGTCACCGCTGGCAGGCAATCACTCCAAGCTGGCACTCAGAACTTTGTGAGCCTCGCTGAAATGATATCAAACAGAAATTTGTCCCAGCAGAGATGGGAGGTTAAACATCATCGAGTCTCAACCCCCCTGCCCTGGGCAGGGACACCTCCCACCACACCAGGTTGCTCCAAGCCCCCTCTAACCTGCCCTTGAACCCCTCCAGGGATGGGGCAGCCACAGCTTCTCTGGGCAACCTGGGCCAGGCTCTCACCACCCTCACACCAAACAAGTTCTTCCCCACAGCTCAGCTCCATCTCCCCTCTTTCAGTGTAAAACCATTTCCCCTCATCCTATCACCCCACTTCTTTCAATTTAAAGCCATTACCCCTCGTCCTATCGCCCCACTCCCTGATCAAGAGTCCCTCCCCATCTCTCCTGCAGCCCCCTTGAGGAACTGGAAGGCTGTTATAAGGTCTCCCCGGACCCTCCTCTTCTCCAGGCTGAACCTCCCCAACTCTCTCTGCCTGTCCTCCCAGCAGAGGGACTCCAGCCCTCTGATCATTTTTATGGCCCTCTACTGGACCCGTTCCAACAGGTCCATGTCCTTCTGCTGTGATGATACAAGGCTCCAAGACCCAAGTGACACTGTTGATTTCTCTGTCTGTGGCACACCACTAATAAAAGAACAAAACCCATCAAGGTCTACCAAGGCCATAAGTTCACTGCAAGGTGTGGGAGGAGCCCTGCAGGTCTGTACTTTGGGGTAGGACAGATGAGCAGTCACTGAATGCTTTGGGGCTAAACATGGTTCCCAAAGACTCAACAGCTGAGGAGGTGTCTTCCAGCCCTGTGCTCCGGTTCCAGCTCAGTCGGCTAAACATGGTTCCCAAAGACTCAACAGCTGAGGAGGTGTCTTCCAGCCCTGTGCTCTTCCAGCCCTGTGCTCTGGTTCCAGCTCAGTTCTCATTCAGCATCGGGGGCGTTTGGGGTGAGATTCATACCATCTAATCCTTTGGCACTTAATTAAGGCATCTACATTAGAAGCCTAATCTCTCAAGGCTCTTTATAATCAACAGAGAAGGACCGAAGCTCCTGAACTGCCTTCTGATGGTCCCTAACTCCGTTTCTCCATAAACATCAGTCATATCATCACGTTAATTGCTGTAAATTGTCAAGAGAAAGTGTCATATAAAGGCAGCGCCAGAGCTAAAGGCAAAAATAATACATCATATCTCACTGCAGTCTGGGTGGGAAAGGCTACACTGCCCTAAGGATGGAAAAGGGCAGGAAAAGCCACCCTTCCCCACTTCAGCAGGGCCTTGGGATGAAATCCCAACTGCAGGGAAACACCCACTGGCCACAGCAGAGCTGGGATTCTCCTTAGGATTTCCCTCTCACCTGCCCTGCCAGACACTGCAGCCCCCAGGGCACGATCCTGTGCCCATCCTTGAAGGGGGTCCATCAGGGAACAAACACCATCCCTGGCTGCAGAGTTCCCTGTTGAAGTTCCCTATTTTAGTTCTGGGAGGAACACTCCATTCTATTTGAGGATTTATTGTGAAATCAAAGGCTATCAAGGGATGCAAAGCTGGGGATGGGTGGGGTGCCTGCTGATGTCCTTTTTAAAGGAAGTAAATAAATAAAACCACCTTTGGCATCACGAGTTTGTAAAGAGCCAGTGCTTGGACACAGAGCTTGCCAGCAAAAGCTCACACTGTAGCCATAGGATGAGGAGAAATGGCTTTAAACTGAAAGAGGGGAGATGGAGCTGAGCTGTGGGGAAGAACTTGTTTGGTGTGAGGGTGGTGAGAGCCTGGCCCAGGTTGGCCAGAGAAGCTGTGGCTGCCCCATCCCTGGAGGGGTTCAAGGGCAGGTTGGAGGGGGCTTGGAGCACCCTGGGCTGGTGGGAGGTGTCCCTGCCCAGGGCAGGGGGTGGCACTGGGTGGGCTTTAAGGTCCATTCCAACCCAAACCAGTCTTTGATTTTCTTCTGAAAAGAAAAAAGAAAGCCCCTTCTGGAGCCTGATCTTGGCAGGAGGCAAGAAGCTGTTGTGCAGCTTACCAAGGGCTCCTGGAGGGGCTACTGGGAAAGACACTGAACCCCAGTTATCAATGCACAGGGTATCCAATTCAGAAGGGGCAAACAGTAAGGAAGTCAGCACTTCTAAGGACATTCATGCAACCAGAAGCCTTCCCTAAGCCAAGTACTGCCGGTGTTGAGCTCTTTGCAAAAAAATAGGCCTTGGTTTTGGAAGCAAAGCACTAGACAGTCTTCTCCCTCTCTTTTGCCCCATTTCTGGTGTTGGGAGAAGTCTGTCCTTTCACCCCAACCCAGATCAAAGCCAACTAGGAGACTTTCAGGCCAGCCAGGACCACTCTCATTACCTAACCTGGCTTCTTGCCTAACACAGGCTGGAGGATTTTGCCTAAATAATGCACAAAATCCTGCAGGAAGGACTTCTGTGACCAGCTCCTGTGACCAGGATCCCTGGGGCTCAGCATCCAGGTTACTGGCCCACGAGGAAAATCAGACCTGGAGGGCAACGCAGGCAAAGCTGCAGGAAATCACTTTGTGCCTCAAGGTTTTTCAAGGTGCAATAAGAAAGTACCTGTCACCTGCAGCCCAACGCAGGTCTCCACTGGTACTGTAATGACGGGGGATCTTCTGAAACAGGATAAGGATCTTCTTCCTTAACAACTGCAAGAAATTTGGATACAAAAGTGAGTCACGGTCACAGCCAGGAGCGTTTGTGCGGAGGCAGTGGCTCGCACAGAGCTGCAGGAGGAACAGGCCCCGAGAGGAAACACTCAACTGCACCCACCTGTGAAACGGATGCTTCCTTGGGTTTTTCCACTTCTTAACTTACTGCATGCTTAATTATCCTGAAGGAAAACTGCAGGGAGGGAGGGTATGTTTAAGGTGGCCTTGGGCAGGCTCATTTAAGGAGGCCTCCTGAGCTACTTTGGTGCACAGCTTGGATGCATCCGAATAGCAGCCTATCTTCGATGGGATTTGGTCCTCACAACACCTGCACAGATGAGGCGCAAGAGGATGGGCACAAGGTGAAAGAGAAGGGACTAACGTGAGATCTCTCTCTTGTTAGGGGCTACTGCATTTAATCACTGGGCTCTGCCACCCCCTGAATAAGCAGCCACTCTGCCATAATTATCAGGAGCTTTTTGCAGTGCATAAGCCAGGCACTGCTGTGTCTACACAGCCACATCTGAAAGGGTGCAAGGTAAAATCCTCCACTGCATCCCCTCTCTCCCAAGACCTCTGCCATAACCTAACCACAGAGGTTTCTCTGCCCTAAAAATTCAGGACTCAGCCCCTCAATCAAAACAGCTCTGCTGAAATCTGTAGATCTTCCCTAATTTGCACCAGCTGCACATCTCACACAGCCTCAACAGGCAGCAACAGGTCCCTGAGCTCTGCCAGGCTGGTAGGACCTGGAGGGGTGGGTGGCCCACCAGGACTTGTGTATATCTCTCATTATTAGGGATTTGGGATTCCAACAGGAGCCTGCCCACACCTTTCCCATTCAGGTCTTGGAAAAAATCCAGCTCATTACATGGAATCAGTGAATAATTCAGGTTGGAGGGACCCTTAGGTCATTTGGTTCCTCCTGCAGCTGATCCCAATGCTAGAGAAGAAGGATAGACTTCAGAGGCTGAGGGAGAAGTGTGGGTCACTGGGGTCTGTGGGGTCAGCCAGGCAGCACTCTCACCAGCCTGTTCCTGTGCAGCACAAACAAATCTCAGCACATGAATCTTTGATTAGTTTTCTAGCCCCCGGGGCTGTAATTGTGAGCCAGCCTTAATGGAGGACTTGCACCTTTAGAGAGGCAGGGACCCCTCTCAGCTGAAGGGAGCGTTAACCTTGGAATGTAACGCAGACACCTTCAAAATTAGCTGTAAAGCAGCTGCTTCACAATGATTAAAGAACACAATCTTCCTCCCAGGGTCTGCACAAGCTGCTATAAGTTACACACCGATGAAAAAATAATGTGTGAATTGGAAAGTGTGAAACTTTCACTTACATGCTCTTAATTCTTTATTTTTGTTACAGGCACACATCTATGAGGTTGACCTTTCATACGTGTTTTTTTTCATTTGTTTCCTTATTAATAGATTTTTTTTTAGAAGTTTCACACCCCAAAAGACAAGTCCCAAGCTCCATGAATAGCCTTGTTATAAGAATGGCATCATTTTATACCATTAATAAGGAGATAGCCCATATCTGCAGCCATCATTGCCTTCAGACAGACCAAACTCACATGAGCTGAGGAAGAGGGAACATTTCAGCAGGGTCCAGACTGCAGGAGGTTTCTAGTGGGACTTTCACGACAGCAGAGTCAGTGCTGGGCCCCAGCCGTGGTCACCCACTCCTCTGCACGCTGGGTGATGTGTGCTGCTGCTTCTCTCCTCCTTTAGCCCCTTGTCCTAAGCAACTGCCCTTGTTCTCCTCCTCAGAAACTTGTGTAAGGTTACAAACCTTCCTGATATATTTAGAGGTGACAGTTTTATTAGCTAGCAGTGGAACATTATTAGTTCTGCCTACAAATGCTGCATTTTTTCATAGGGTTTTATGTACAGGTACAACAGCATCACTGTTACAAACCTGCTTAAGGCACTTTAAATCCAAAGCCTTTATTTTCAGTACGGCTTTTCCCCTACTGTCTTTAAAACACCCTGTTGCTGGTAAAGCAATCACTATGACAGACTACTAAAGCTTTCACAGTTTAGGCCATTTTAGCCCACAGATGCAGCAACAGATGTTTTCAAGTAAGTTTTACAAAGCCTCAGCCTGGCTGTTGTTGTTGCTGTTTTAAGGAAGTTATTCGAACCAGTAATTTTCATCTCTATACTTTAAAATCGTTTCACCCTCAGAAACATGATGTCATCTGGCAACAGAGGTGCGCGGAGATGGGCTTGAAAGCAGACTTTAGGTGAATAATACTCACTTGTTTTTTTCCAAGCTGATCCCTGCAATACAGCCATGAGTCAGGTAAAAGAAGAGCTGTAGCTGGTTCAGTTTCTTTGTCAGGCAAATAGCCCCAAATCATCTTTACTCTAATGCCTCTTTATGCAGTCATTTCACAATGTTCTCCCTTGTGCATTAGACTGGAAATTAATGACCTGCCTGGCAGAGACAGGCCAATCCGTTAGGTCAAGAGGCTTTGTGAAAATACAGTTATTGGGAATTCTCAAATTATGACAATTTTGAGCCCAAGATGTTCTGACCTCAAAAAAAAAAAGGGATGGGTAAAATGAAAACTGCAGGGCCAGGCTATGTTTCAAGGAGGTAAGGAAAAAAGGCTGTTCCTGCCAGGGCAGCTCTTGGTCACTTGGCACTCAACACCTTCAAAAAACCACAGAAATGTTCTCAACTCTGGCATTAGCTGTTAGAGCTCTGTGTGTCCCCGATGTTCCAAGAGGGGAAATAACTAACCAGCTGCACAGACTCACCGGTGTCACTGCCCTTCTGCTCAAACACTGACACTCACCCTCTCCATCTGCAAGTCCCCTGGACCAGTGAAGTTCCTCCTCTGCTGTGCTCATCTTCAGAGGGAGCAGTGAGGGCCAGGACACAGCTCAAACGCCTGCAAACCCTCCAAGCCTGTTCGTTCTGCCCCAAACAAGGAGGGCTGGCAGGGCCGCCTGGATCCTTTTCCTAGAACAAAGGAAACAAACAAAATTACTTCCAGCTTCTCAAATTCTTCTCAAAATAGTAAGTTCGCTTATTCTCTGTCGCTATCCTGTAAAAAGAATTCGGAGAAACAAAAGGAAGGAGATAAATTCCCATGCTCACACTGGGGCTTCAGCAGAATATATGTGGGAAAGAGCTTGTGATGCTATTTTAAGCCTTAGGTGTATTTTAGGGGGATCTCAACCGAGGAATCCAGGCTGTGCTGAGTCAGAGGGGAATCCCAAGAACCAGCCTCACGACAAGGATGTGAGACCCTTTTTCATCCTTCACACGAGCTAAAAATAAGAGTTGAAAGAAAGAATCTTGCGGCAGAAAACTTGCCCACAACAAAGGGACCTCGGGAACAGAAGCAGGAGGTTAATTTGAGGCTGCGCTGATATAACCCAAGGCAGAACTTTACCCCCCACATTCCTGTGGCAGCTGCACAGGGATTATGTTAGTCCCAGCTTTCTTCGGAGAATGATTTCAGCTGCAGTGGGGCTCAAGTGATGTGTTCACTGCAGGATGAGCTCCTGAGGTTTATATACACAGCGCCGGCGCTCGTTTGGAGACTAACTTTTAGGGATAGTCACCCCAACAGCTCAAACAAAGCATTATGAGGTACAGAAGAATATTTAAAGCACGTTGTTGGGACCAGCAAAGCTTTTATGTTCCACAAAGATTCCTGAAACATTCTGCCTGGTCATTGTAGCTACCAGCCATGTGCCTTGTCATCAGCAGTAGATGGTCTTCAAAAGGACCATCTAAGGACCTTCTAAAGGACTGTAAAGACCACTGCTAAGAGTGAAGCCACACAAAGAGCAGGCTGAGAGCCCAGCCCTTTCTGGAGAGGGGTCCCCACAAACCCCAGCCATGGAGCCACAGCAGCACTGGGGTTTGGGGACCTGGCATTGGACTCAGATCTGTGAGCTCAGGACCAATTTTCTCCCTTCTCAGACTGAAGGCACAGCCCCCGCACCGGGCTTGGCTGGTGGCTGGTGTAGCTTCTGCCAGTGTCTGCTCAGCTCTTTCCCACACTCGGGGATCTCATTTCTGCTGTTCCACGGGCTACAGCACAACTAGGCTTTAGGGGAGACATGTCAGGGCCTGCAAGCTCGGTCTCATCTGCTGCCACCAGCCTCTCCTCCAAAGCCAGCGCTGGGAGGTCATCGCTTGCCTTGGGTTCGAGTGCCAGAAATACCCAACTCAGCAGAGATTTCTGGCTCAAAAAGCTGCTACTTCCACAGGAGCCTCCGGGGAGGGGAAGGGATAGGCTTGGCTTAATTGTTTTGTTTTTAAAGTAGCGCTCTCTCATCCTATTTTTGTCCCAGGGTTGTTTTAATTGGACAGCTCTAAAGCTCTTTGCAGCTCATTCAAAAGGAGGGAGAGAGAGCGGACCCTTCGTTTTACCCGCTTCCCGACAGAGGGATTGTTGCTGTTCCAAGTCTGTCCCAAGTCTTCCCACCTCATGACTTATCAGACAAAAGGGGAGAGCCCTTGATCTGTGCCAGTGGCTCCAAAGTGACGTGGGGCACAGCAGGGGCCGGGAAGGAGGCAGCATGAAAGGGTTTTCCATCGTTCTTCTCCCCTTGAGTTGCCTCCTGAAGTCATTTGTGGGAAAGAGCTTGTGATGCTATTTTAAGCCTTAGGTGTATTTTAGGGGGATCTCAACTGAGGAATCCAGGCTGTGCTGAGTCAGAGGGGAATCCCAAGAACCAGCCTCACGACAAGGATGTGAGACCCTTTTTCATCCTTCACACGAGCTAAAAATAAGAGTTGAAAGAAAGAATCTTGCGGCAGAAAACTTGCCCACAACAAAGGGACCTCGGGAACAGAAGCAGGAGGTTAATTTGAGGCTGCGCTGATATAACCCAAGGCAGAACTTTACCCCCCACATTCCTGTGGCAGCTGCACAGGGATTATGTTAGTCCCAGCTTTCTTCGGAGAATGATTTCAGCTGCAGTGGGGCTCAAGTGATGTGTTCACTGCAGGATGAGCTCCTGAGGTTTATATACACAGCGCCGGCGCTCGTTTGGAGACTAACTTTTAGGGATAGTCACCCCACAGCTCAAACAAAGCATTATGAGGTACAGAAGAATATTTAAAGCACGTTGTTGGGACCAGCAAAGCTTTTATGTTCCACAAAGATTCCTGAAACATTCTGCCTGGTCAGTGTAGCTACCAGCCATGTGCCTTGTCATCAGCAGTAGATGGTCTTCAAAAGGACCATCTAAGGACCTTCTAAAGGACTGTAAAGACCACTGCTAAGAGTGAAGCCACACAAAGAGCAGGCTGAGAGCCCAGCCCTTTCTGGAGAGGGGTCCCCACAAACCCCAGCCATGGAGCCACAGCAGCACTGGGGTTTGGGGACCTGGCATTGGACTCAGATCTGTGAGCTCAGGACCAATTTTCTCCCTTCTCAGACTGAAGGCACAGCCCCCGCACCGGGCTTGGCTGGTGGCTGGTGTAGCTTCTGCCAGTGTCTGCTCAGCTCTTTCCCACACTCGGGGATCTCATTTCTGCTGTTCCACGGGCTACAGCACAACTAGGCTTTAGGGGAGACATGTCAGGGCCTGCAAGCTCAGTCTCATCTGCTGCCACCAGCCTCTCCTCCAAAGCCAGCGCTGGGAGGTCATCGCTTGCCTTGGGTTCGAGTGCCAGAAATACCCAACTCAGCAGAGATTTCTGGCTCAAAAAGCTGCTACTTCCACAGGAGCCTCCGGGGAGGGGAAGGGATAGGCTTGGCTTAATTGTTTTGTTTTTAAAGTAGCGCTCTCTCATCCTATTTTTGTCCCAGGGTTGTTTTAATTGGACAGCTCTAAAGCTCTTTGCAGCTCATTCAAAAGGAGGGAGAGAGAGCGGACCCTTCGTTTTACCCGCTTCCCGACAGAGGGATTGTTGCTGTTCCAAGTCTGTCCCAAGTCTTCCCACCTCATGACTTATCAGACAAAAGGGGAGAGCCCTTGATCTGTGCCAGTGGCTCCAAAGTGACGTGGGGCACAGCAGGGGCCGGGAAGGAGGCAGCATGAAAGGGTTTTCCATCGTTCTTCTCCCCTTGAGGTGCCTCCTGAAGTCACTGTGCCCTGTGAATGCGGCCGAGGAAGGTGACGGGGGCGTCGGGAGGCAGCGGAGCAGGACTTGTGCCCTGTGAATGCGGCCGAGGAAGGTGGCGGGGGCGGCGGGAGGCAGCGGTGCAGGACGAGCACACAGCGAGCTCGGCAAGAGGTGGAAGACAGAACAGAGCAGCTCGGGAAAAGGCACCTTAAAATAATCTTGTCACTCGAGTCTCGCAGTGAGAGAGCTCCGAAATGAGCTTGGGGAATGGCAATTCCCATCTTCTGGGCAAGGTTTATTGTTTTATTGGGTCGCAGTTGAGTTCCTTTCCGAGTGCAGGTGTTCAGGTTTGCACATTCAGCAACACCTCCCATCAATTTGTGGTGGGGGAACAACAGGTCTGTGCTGCTGTCACCTCAGCCTCTGCACAAGCCAAGTCTTCTCCCACACACAGGATCAGAACCAGGTCCTTTCTGTTTCCTGGGACAGAGAGATACCTGCACTAGGGCTCCTGGGCAGATGATTCCATGTAGAGCTTTCAAAGGAGCTCCTAATTCTGGAGAATGTGGGGTTGTTCTGCCCCAGGTGAGAGCTCAATGGGCAGGGTGAACCTCTGGATTTTGGAAGGCACCAGCAGAGCCAGAGCAGGAACAGTCAGCAATCACCAGTCCCCAGGCTTCTTCTCTGTCACACTCTCCTCAGATGACAAGAGGGATCAGGTACAAAGGTCTATTTTCATGTTGTGGATGCTGTAAAGTGGGGAGCATGCTTGTGTCATGCAGGCTGATGAACTTCTCTATAGCAACAGCTCTTTCCAGGTGTTGTGGACTTGCCCTTTTATCAGAGAAAAAGGTTGCAGAAGGCATGGAACCACCACAAACCTCGTGCCACAGCAGTTTGCTTAGTGACTGTGGGAAAACAAAGAGCATCTTCAGTGCCGGGGGCAGGAGCAGGTCCAGCTCCAAATCTTACCCCTGTTTTGTGGATGTACAGCCTACCTGTCTCACAGCACCTCCGAGGGCCAGCAGTATGGCTACAGCCCCTGCTGGCTCTGGTGAGGAGGCTTCAGTAGGAAAGCTGATAATCTCCTAGCAGGACTTGGGCTTTCCCCAGGGCATGGGAGGGAGGGTGAAAGTATTTCCCCTTCCCTTCCCTTCCCTTCCCTTCCCAGAATGGATCTGACCCTGCTCTTCCAGTCCCAGACAAGTGAAATAGTCATAAAAGCACAGGTATGAGATCTGAGCCAAGGACATGTAGTGATAGGACAAGGGGTAACGGCTTCAAACTGAAAGAGGGGAGATGGAGCTGAGATGTGGGGAAGAACTTGTTTGGTGTGAGGGTGGTGAGAGCCTGGCCCAGGTTGCCCAGAGAAGCTGTGGCTGCCCCATCCCTGGAGGGGTTCAAGGGCAGGTTGGAGGGGGCTTGGAGCAACCTGGGCTGGTGGGAGGGGTCCCTGCCCAGGGCAGGGGGGTAGATTGAGACTTGATGATGTTTAAGGTCCCTTCCAACTCTAACCGTTCTATGATTCTATGATATTCATCCCATAAATACCATGGGTTATGTCTGGGCCTGGGGTTTGTTCTGAGTTTCATGGATGGTGCTAAGCCAGCAGCGTGTGTGTGAGTGTGCACGTGAATTCCTTCTCTCCTGCTGGAAGGAAGCTGCTCTGGGTTGTCCCTACCTGACTAACAGCTCCAGAGTCAGGGAGCTCTGTGCCTCTCCTTGGACTAAGCTGGCATTTCAAATAGTGCTGGTGTATTTCAGGAGGGGAAAGCAAAATCATCCAGTATCAGTGAACATGGAGTTGCTTCAAGAGAGCTAAAGGAACCTGAGATCTGGAGAGAGTTAGAAAACATTGATTAGAGGCAGGGCCTGGAAGGACTCACACCAGTTTACACCAGTTGAGCACCTGACCTAAATTCCCTTTGGGCTTTTGGCACTCAGGCTGCTAGGATGCTTTTGGAAATAATTCTAAGCATTTGCCTGCATCTGTAGACCCCTAACGACCTTCAGTTCAGCACGGGATCCCAATTTCTTCTGGAAGTTGGGGTTGTTTTGATGAAGGTTTTGGCCTGCCCAAGGGCTGAGAAGCTGCTGTCAGCATCCCCACAGCTCAACCCCATGCTCTGTCAGAACATCCCGCTCCTCCCTGGCCCCATGGCAATACCTGGGACTGCTGTGACCGTGGCAGGATGAATCCCCAGTTATAAACCACAGGAACCGTCCCTCTGCAGTCCCCCGTGGCATTAATCAACACCCTCCCTCTCAGGGTTCCTTCTTTGTTTACAAACTCAAGAAACCCAAATTCTTGCGTTACTGAGAATTTCCGCTCAGCTGTGGGTCACATTTTAAGACTCCTCTGTTTTTCTTTCCAAGTAACAAATGTTTGTTTTGCTGAAGAAAAAAAAGGGAGCGATCCTGTTCCACTCGAATGGGTGTAAATCGGGAGTAATTCCACTGAATCCAAGGGGCCAGGAGCAGGGAAAACCCGGCACGAAAAGTGTATCCTGGCATTTCTGTGAGCATATGAAGGCCAGATTTCTTAATTCCTTTACCCCCTGCTGCTTTTGTTCTCTTGCCACCCTTGCCCTGTTCTCCCTGTTAGAAAGAATGTCATGACTGGGATGTCAAAGAGCAATTATCACTAGATGTTTGGTTGAGGTTGGGGTTTTTTTTTAATAAATATATGATGTTCTCCAGATGCTAACGAACCAAGTAGGCTTCAGATGGTCACCTCTGCTCTCATTTACACAGCTATAAATCCTGAGTCACTCCACTTACTCCGGCAGCCCAATGCCAGATGCAAGCAGAGGGACCAAGCTCAGCATCCAACCCTGAGCTACTAAAAGCGAACTGAGCGATCACAGTTCTTAAAGAAAGACTCTTCCAATGATTCATGACAGACAGACAAACAAAACAGGGGCCTTGGGACACATTTCTCTAAGTCACAGCAATTTTCACTTAAGGGACATTTTTTAAAGCCCAAACCAAGAAAGACAAAACTATTTACTCTGCTCAAGTGACCTACTTATGGGGTTGGTTTTTTTCCTTTTTAAGAAGATACACACTTAATGGGAACATTTATGAAGAGGTTGTGTTCACAACTTTGCCTTGAAATTGCCTTAACTAAAGGTCTTTTAGGTTTAAGTCACAGAATCACAGAATGACATGGGGTTGGAAGGGACCTCTGGAGATCATCTCCTCCAACCCCCTGCCAGAGCAGGGCCACCCAGAGCAGGTTGCACAGGAACGTGTCCAGGTGGGGTTTGAATGTCTCCAGAGAAGGAGACTCCACCACCTCCCTGGGCAGCCTCTGCCAGGGCTCTGCCACCCTCACAGGAAAGAAGTTCCTCCTCAGGTTTAGGTGGAACTTCCTATGTTCAAGTTTGTGCCCGTTACCTCTTGTCCTGTCCCTGGGCACCACTGAAAAAAAGACTGGCCCCATCCTTCTGACACCCACCCTTTAAGTATTTATAGGTGTTGATCAGATCTCCCCTCAGCCTTCTCTTCTCCAGACCAAAAAGACCCAAGTCCCTCAGCCTCTCCTCATGAGAGGGATGCTCCAGATCCCTCATCACCTTTGTAGCCCCTTGATGTACCCTCTCCAGCAGTTCCCTGTCCTTCTTGAACAGAGGAGCCCAGAACTGGTCCCAGTGCTCCAGATGGGGCCTCCCCAGGGCAGAACAGAGGGGGAGGATGACTCACACTCTTCCTGATGCCCCCCAGGATGCCACTGGCCTTCTTGGCCACAAGGGCCCATTGCTGGCTCATGGTCATCCTGTCGAAATTTAGGACGAAGCAAGGGAGAGGGAGAGGAAAGTCAATGTGGGTCAGGTAAAAAGAAGGGTTCCCAGAGCCTCAGATCAGGAATCTTTAATCCCTTTAATACAACTGTGTCTGCTCTCAGTGGTGCTGGGACTCCAGGCAGGGTCAAAGGAGCTTTTCTAGATTGATTCGGTTTGTATTATTGAGATCCACCAGGTGACACACCTCTTGTGTACAATTAGTTGCAACTGCATTTTAATTTGGTTTCAGTGGGTGAGTTGTAACCCCAGTTACAGTTTGGGGTCTGAGGAGCACAGGAAAAAGTCTTGCAAGAAAGGTCTCATGATCCTCCCAAAGGGTGGTGGAGAAGCAGAGATTTCCAGGCAAAATGTTCACCTTTGCACACTCATCCAGCTTCTCACAACCACAAGATCACTCGCACGCTTTTCCTGACTCATTTAGGTTTGACATACAGTTAAGTCTCCTGCTTTATATCACTTCTGAAGTGAATCATGGACATTTTGGGGTGTGTTGATACAAATTTAAGGACAAAGTTATCCGATTCTTCAACTGGTTCCCAGATCCTGTTTACAAATTCTTTTATACTTTAGATCAGACGCGTCAGCATGAGCCAGGACACCTTTCATCGTGCCGGTAGCGCAAAGCGGCCAGAAGCCCAGTTTAGTCAGCCAGTTAAAGTGGATTTACTGGTGCTTTGGACTTGAAGCTGCTCAGGCAGCCAGAGGGTATCAGTGAATACTCTCTGCGTGTGGCACATTTCAGATGGATCCTTACAAAACATCTTCCCTGAGAGAGATGTTTGTGACACTTCATGCTCTCTTCCTTCCGTAAACATAGCGTGTTTTATTGAAAACAGCTGGATTTGCACCAGTGTCAAAGATATTATAGTCCGTCCCGGTCTTGTTCGGACAGTTACAGGTGTCAAAGATGGTCAGTAAAGGACTTTTTCCTTTGAAGGTACAAAACAGATGTGCCAAGAAAAGTGCATTTTAGCCACAACCTCTTATATGGCAGTGTCTGGGCATGTTAAAAATCTTTTTCACATGGCTTAGTGTTTACTGGTGTCAGAGGTGGACAGCCTCAGAGCAGCTGTTTGGCTCATTAGCCCTCAGACATGGAGAATGTTTGTCCTGGGAACAGTATTTATAACCTTCCTGGGCAAACCAGAGCCAAGATATTTCAAAACACGGTTTGTGCCGGAGTGGTATCTCTCCTCCCAAATACCCTACCGCCAAAGTCTCAAACTACTCACCGGGATTACCAAAACAGCAGGGAATTTAGCGGAAAAAGTGGATTTTAGATTTTTTTTAGGCCAATCCTGCTTTTGGTTAGGGAAAAGAAAGAATAACTTTCTTGCACTGACAGATCTGCAGTGTCACCTGGCCAAAGCAAGTTGAGAGTCAGTTCCCATTCCTCTTTTATGAGAAGGTTTGTGCAGTGGGAGAGTCAGAACGGACTGTTTGTAATGCACTCTTAGGAAAAGAGTGTACAAGAAGGCACAGGTGAGGGTTTGTAAAGTGTTTAAATGCTGCAGGAACCTATTTGCACCACCATCAGATCGGATGTCATCAGATCTCACCAATAAAAACTTATGTGACAGAGAAAAGAGAGAAGAAAAGGACTTTCTGTAGAATCACTAATTTCTCTACATTTGCCTTCTTCAAGATTCAGATCTTTAAAACCTTATGGCCCAATCAAATAAACCAACAAGTATCTATTTGGAGATCCTCTGGCAAGTTTTACGGTATCGCAGGGTTTCTTAAGAAGCTTTTCCAGTGCCTCAGAGCACATATTTTCTTTCCCTGCAGAAAAGCAGCAGCTATTTGCCATTCCACTCCTCAAGGTGCCTGGGTCCCGCTGCACTAACACCACGTCTCCAAATGATGGATTTCTGTGACCAGCACTATCCAAATAAAGGGAGCTGCCAGGCTTTCCCAGAAACATGGAATGGCCACATCCAAGAATCTCAAAGGCAAGTAAATATCCTCCTTTTTAGAGATGAGAGATAAACAACTACTCTGCAGAAGCTGTGAAGACAAGACCCACACCCCTCCATTTCCACTAGCAGATGGTGGTCTAGGGTATTTTCCAATCTTGTGATAGATGCTTTTTTTTTACTATTTTGTGAAGAGTGACCCTCATTTTAAAACCACTCTTTACAAACTGAATCTCAAGTCTTTTATAGCCTACTCCTTTCTTTATTCAAGACCATTAGGGACATGCTGCCACCCTGAACAGAGACCCCAAATGTCCTTTCACATGTGCTGATACAAATGAGAAGGCTCAGAAGAAAATACAGCTACACTATGGTGATCAGGAGATAATTCCCACTGAACATTCCTAGATTGATTTCCAACCACACAACATGGTCCAGTCACTTCACCTTGGCCTGACACACTCTCCTTTTGGTGCTTCTCGACATGTTAACTACATATAACTACAAATATGACCTTTAACTCAATTGTAACCTCTTGGGATTAGCAGGAATGGGATCAGATGGGAACAATCTGCTGCTGCTTCATTAGGAGGGCCGTGAGTCTCAGACTAGAAGGCATGATAAATGATAAGGCAGACGGACTATAAGCTCCAACAAAGGATACTGGAAAAGCCTCAAGAAGGAATAAAAAAATGAAGCAGAAGAGAAAAGCGTGTTTTGAGAAAGGGCTGGTGCCAGCTTAGTGTGTTTCTGGAGCCCAGATGTGGATCTGTGTATTTTTACAGCAGCACCCACCCAAGATGCATCCCTTCTTGTAGATGCCCCCTCCATAGGAAATTTCCCTGGACACACTCATTCACAGCTGCATGTAAAATACTTTTCTCTGTCCCTGGGATGCCCATAACCCATAAAACACGATTTCAGAGCATGGCTAGAAAACCTTGTTGCTTTCCAGGCTGCTGTGGTGTTCAGGTGTAACAGGAATGATATGGTCACTTTGCATAGTCCCGTTGAGAACTATATCCCAGGTTTTTATAGATTTAGGCTTTGCTTAGTGGTTTGATTTTTTTTTTAATCACAGGATAATCAATTGGCTGTGATACAGAGAAATCTGAAAGTGCTGTCCATATTTACAGCGGGAGAAAACAACAGCATGCCCTTAGGTTCAAGTGTCTCTCAGTCATCTCCTCCTCCTGCCTCAATTTAACTTCTGTAAAAGGAAGTCCATCAATCCAAGAGAATATGTATTTCTTTCCAGATTGCATGCCATGAGACTCGACAGCAGTGTGCAGAATGTTCAGAGCATGAAGAGGGCACCTTACCCAGCACAGCCAAAGCACAGTGGCCTGATCTGACTCCTCCTTTTACTTCTTGAACCCTGAGTCCCCTGCCTCCTGTCTCTCTCACACTGAAACCACACTCAGGTCTCCAGCCCCTCGCTCCTCTGGCCCAAGTCACCTCACTGTGCCTGAAATATGAATCACTGAGAAACAGAGCCAAAGAGTTGAACTCACAACGCGGGGGAAAAAAGAGAGCAAAGCATTTCATGTGAGAGAGACCGAGCCTGCTCCGGTGGCATCTCTGTTCATGCCCAGCCAGACTCTTCCTCTCTTTGCTTCATTTCCCATTTTCACTGGTGGCAAAAAAAAAAATCCTGTCATGTAACAAGCTGACCCTCCAGCTGAACTTCTCAGCCTCTCCTCATCTTTCGAATCACATGTAAATAATTATACTAATATTGAACGTTTACCTATTCTGGACATAGTGCCTTCCACTCACAAAGCACCTTGCAGAGTTTAAAAGCTTGGCTGCAAATCCCCAGGGAAGCAGCTTTTTATCCCTGACCTCCATGTGCAACAGGAGGAACTACAGCAGAGAGGAGAGAGGGAATTTGCTTGAGCCCACACAGCGAGCCCACAGCCCAGCCAAGAGCCAAAGGCAGCTCTGCTCGCTCCCCGCGCGGAGCTTTTTCCCCAGCACTGACAAGACAGAATTCCAGTGATTTCAGGGAACAAAGAGGGCCCTCTCGGAGCTGCCCTGTGCTGCCATGTGTTTCCCTGCTGGCAGTGATTATCCATGGGATTCCCAACAAGGACCTACAGTCACTGGCAACATCTGCTGCTGGGTTTCTCAAGGGGCTGAGGACGGGCTGTTTTTAGCCTTTTTGTTTATTTGGACAAGTTAATTGCTTGCCAGAAGTGCCCCCCCTCCCCAATGCACACACATGCACCCCCCCCCGCCACACTTTTTCCAGCCAGAGAGCAGGGGACCTTCCATCCCACACAGGCTGCTTTGTAAAGCCCGGCTCTGCAGGGGCCATTCCTGCCTTCTCCCCACAGCCAGGCTGCTAAAAGCAATGCTGAGATCAGATAAAAGCTCTCACCCATCACTCGGGCTGGGGAACACAGGGGTTACTGTCCCCATATCAGGTTTATCCCTGATAAACCCAGCACCCTGATTCTGGCACTAACATCCATGTGTTAGAGGAATGCCATTTCCCCTTCCAGCGATCATAAGATGGTTTGGGTTGGAAGGGACCTTAAAGCCCACCCAGTGCCACCCCCTGCCCTGGGCAGGGACACCTCCCACCACACCAGGTTGCTCCAAGCCCCCTCCAACCTGCCCTTCAACCCCTCCAGGGATGGGGCAGCCACAGCTTCTCTGGGCAACCTGGGCCAGGCTCTCACCACCCTCACACCAAACAAGTTCTTCCCCACAGCTCAGCTCCATCTCCCCTCTTTCAGTGTCAAACCCTTCCCCCTCATCACATCACTACACTCCTAGCCCTTCCCCCTCATCCCATCACTACACTCCCACATGAAGAGTCTCTCTCCATCTCTCCTATAGGCCCCCTTTAGGTATTGGAGGGCTGCTATAGGGTCTCCCTGGAGCCTTCTCTTCTCCAGGCTGAACCCCCAACTCTCTCAGCCATGCCAGGCCACTGCAGTGCACAGATAAATATTTCCTTTCCATGCAGCCAATAAAACAGGAAAGGTAGGCTGAACCCCCCCCCAACTCTCTCAGCCATGCAAGGCCACTGCAGTGCATAAATAAAGATTTCCTTTCCATGCAGTCAATAAAACAGGAAAGACTGAGCTCCTGCTGTCCAGTTGCATCACAAAAGTCCCAAATACTGGTTTTAGACAGAGCCAAGGTGATGTGCTCAGAGCTGAATGAGCTCTTGAGCTTCTACATGGACCAAAGAAGGCAAAGACCCAAATTCAAAGATGTTCCAGGATGTTGGAAAAGCCCCAGGTCTAGGATCTGCTCAAGAGATGGAGGTTCAATACTGACATTGCACGGGATCTGTTCTGTACTGAATGGTGTGGCCACTATTATCACTTAAAGGCACTTATAGACAGGATGTTTATATGTGTGCTGGACTGCCAGCCCCGTTTATCAGGCCCTTGCAGGGTCCAGTTCTTCTTTCAGATACAGCAGCGTGAGGACCAGGCTCAAACAGAAATCCATGAGAGCACACAAGGCTACATCTGGCTAAAGGAGATGATTCATAGAGGAGAAGTGACCACCGCCCTGTCCGTCTTCCTCCTCTCTGTTTTTCCCCTGCTCCAAAGCTCTCTCCGGTTCACTCAGCTCTTCAGGTCACTGCCCCGGTTACCAGCAAAGGAATTAGTTAAATGGCACAGGAGAAAACATAACTCTATGAGATTTTGTTTCCTCTGACACAGAAAACTCAAAGGGTCAGCTCATGGGTCTTCAGGGAACTCAGGAGCCCTGTTTCCCTCTCATCTGTTCACCAGTTTAAAATGGACCCATTCATATTCACAACTAAACCCTTTTAATTCAGAGTTTTAGTTCATTTGCTCCTAGAACAGCCTATTTTGGAGTTCTGGGGGTGTCCCGAGGTGCTGAAGATGAATTCTGAGTATCTCCAACTCATTGAACAAACACATAGGGTATTTACGCAGTAACACATAATTAGGAAGCAATCCTTTGTCCAGCACTCAATACAAGAAGACCGGCTGCATTTAGATATATTCCAGGAGTATTTTGCAGCTCTAAGCCTTATCACGTTGGGTGGGACCTTAACTGATATCAACAGTTAACCGGGGCTAAGCAACCAGCAGATGGATATAAAATCTGACCTCTAAGGAACACTCACATGCTGCAGGCTTTGGTGCTGCCAATTCATGACCAACAGACTTCCCAGTCACTCTTAGAGACTTCTGCAAAGTCAGGGCACGCTCCAGGGCTGTCACGTTAAGACACAGCAGTTAAGAGTGAAACGAAGGTCAGCAGAGACGTCAGGAGAAAGGAAGCCTTGAAAGAGGATGAGTTTGGTCCCAGGAGGGAGCGGCGGTTGCTCTCCCAGGCATCCTGAAATCAACAAAAAAAGAGAGATTCAGCCTGATCATACGAAAAGAATGCCTCTGATCTCCCCCTCCTCGCAGCGATGAGCCACCCCACACAACAGAGAGGGAGGAGGAGTAAAGCCCAGGCACCCAGTGAAGGGAATTGGTGGGTCCAGAGTGAGAGAGCAACCCCAGGTTTGTTCTCCTTGTTCGGGGTTAGGGGTTCTCTGACTACACGCTGGGAAGGACACGAGCTTGTATTCAGGGTGGCCACTCAGAGTTCATCTTCTGCCACGGAAATTGTTCTGCGTGACAAACACAAAGCCTACAGTAAGTGAAATTACATGTTGGGCTTATTTTTAAAAGTATTAAGATTTAGGGAAAGCGAAGACCTCATACCACTTTGGGCTAAATCTGAACAACAGAGAAAATAAATCAGAACAGGCTTCACGCACATACTTTTCTATGAAGAAAGCTGTTTACAATACACATTACGCTCCAGAAGAAATCTGGGATAAACAAAGTTGAACTCTTACTCATCTCTGTCCTTCTGCCCGTGAAAAAGCCTTTTCAAGAGAGAACCAACCCATCGTCTACTCACCCCATAAGCCCTGTTTAACTCCTTGCGAACATCGCCACAGAGCACAGAATCCCAGAAGGACATGGGGTTGGAAGGGACCTCTGGAGACCATCTAGTCCAACCCCCTGCCAGAGCAGGTCCACCCAGAGCAGGTCCCACAGGAACGTGTCCAGGTGGGTTTGGAATGTCTCCAGAGATGGAGAATAACCCAGATATCGTGGAGGACGGTCCTCTCCTCGCCCTGTGAGCCCTCAGCTGTGTTAGTGTCTCCAAACACTCCTTCACTAGCCAAAATACACCTTTTATCCAAAGACAGCAGAACAGCTTGGCTATACATCAGCTACAGATCCCCTCTGGCCAGCACCAAGCACCAGTGACTCCAGCAGAAAGGAGAAGATGAAACCATTAGTTTTCAGGAAGTGCTTAGCACGTTTGAAAACTAGGTCTTCTCTTCCCTGTATCTGAATGCTTGTACCCCAGAGATTTTATGAGAACACCTTTATGAATTCCCCAGTAACCACAAAAATGCTGTCGCCCACTGGACCATCAGTCAGAGACATCCTATATTCTAGGGTGCTGACCAGTTCCTCTCCTACCTTAGCACACGTCGTGGTACACAAAGGGGTGCACGTTAAAGAATGAAAAGTCATGCACTAATTTTGGAACATGCAGGACTTCAAAATGACTTCAAAAAGTCCTGAAATGTAGAGAACTTAGCACTTCCTAATCTCTTTTTTTTTTTTCCCTGCAAACCTATAGCCAGCCTGTGAGCTTGTTGACTGTGGCAGAGCTTTTATGCCCAACCAACCGAAGATCGAAGACACAAACTGCCTCCTTGGACACAAACACCACCACGCATACATCTTGCTCACTCCTCCTGCCAAGACTCACTTTGAGGTCTTCATGACTCAAAGCGGGGAAAAATAAAGCTTCTCTTGGTCTGGGCTCAGCCTCCAGCTCCACTTCGTTTCAGTAGAAGTTCTAGCTTAAGCAGCTCCCATATTTCCACCCCTTCTCACCCTCTCGCTGTCTCTACAGCTGAAATATGGATTAGGGAACTGATCTGAAATAAAAATAACCTAACGGAAAGAAAAACAAAAAAAAGGGGGGAGATTTTGTTCTATTTTCTTTCTGAATTGAGGTAATTGCCTAGCTGGGCCATCACACTGCCACGCAAAAGGTGGATGAGAGGATGAGAGGATGCAGGTGCAGGAAAGATGATGCACAGCAAGAAGAGAGCGACTGTGTCCTGGGAGCACACTGCTGCTGAAAAGAAATACTTGTGAAACCAAATCCTTCACTGTGCTCAAGCCTGCCCCAGTTTGGAGCAATTTGTTTTGCGCTGGAGCCTTGAGAACCTGTCCATTTCTGACCGAAAGCCTTCCATAAAGCCAAATCCCCGCTTGGCTGCCCTCGAAGGGATCATTGTCCTGCAGCCCTGCCACATTCTTGGGTCCGTCTCCGGCTACTTTGAATAAAAACAACCAGAAAGTCTCGATTGAAGAACCGACTTCGTTGATAGAAGAAGAAAAACATAAACCTGTAAATGTAACTATTGCTATTAATAATATTTAAACACCCCGGCTGAAAGTTGGGGAAGGCTCACAGGAAGGTGAGAGGAAAGCTCCAGGTCCTTGTGGTTCAGGAGAATTTCCTGCCCATTTCTGGGAGGGATGGGGGCCAAGGCAAACGGCATTCCTTGGGCTCACCCACCGCGGCATCGGCCGAAGGAAGGGGTGGCCGAGGAGCTCTAAGGCTGACAGATGGTTGTTTAGAAACCAAATCACCAGGAGATCCAAGCCAAATCGGATACCGGGCCTTGGGGACCCTGGTGGTGACACCAGTAAGGACGTGCAGCCATTATTCAAATTAATTCTGATTGCAGCTCTCCTAAGGAAGCTGTATCCAGCAGAGCGAGGAGCATTGCTGCCCCCCACCAGAGACCACCAAGGGCTCGTACTAATTAAGCTGATCGTTCCCCACCTGCTTCTTGGCACTGCCTCTCAGAGGGCTGCAACGGAGTCCCAGCATCCAGAGCAAGGTGGCGTGAGGGGATTACTGGTACTGCTGGGGAATTGCTGGGGGTGGAGAGCGGGAAGCTGGCCAAGCTAAATGGCAGCATCCCAGCGGGAGGGAGTCCTGTCATCCCTCTGTTTTCACAGTCCAGGGAGAAAACACACACCATCATGTTTGGAGAATGGACTGAGAGCAGCTCTGAGGAGGAGAACTTGAGGACTTGGGGGTGTTGGTGGGTGAGAAGCTCCACATCCCCCGGCAACATGCACTGGCAGCCCAGAAACCCACCTCATCCTGGGCTGCATCCCCAGCAGTGTCCCCAGCAGGGCAAGGGGGGGCATTCTGCCCCTCTGCTCTGCGGAGACCCCCCCTCAGTGCTGCCTCCAGCTCTGGGGCCACCAACAGCAGAAGGACATGCAGCTGTGGAAGTGAGTCCGGAGGAGGCCATGGAGATGCTGGGAGGGCTGGAGCCCCTCTGCTGGGAGGGGGGGCTGAGAGAGTTGGGGGAGTTCAGCCTGAAGAAGAGAAGGCTCCAGGGAGACCTTCAAGCCCCTTCCAGTCCCTCAAGGGGCTCCAGGAAAGCTGGGGAGGGACTCTGGATCAGGGAGGGGAGCCCTAGGAGGAGGGGGAAGGGTTTGACACTGGAAGAGGGGAGATGGAGCTGAGCTGTGGGGAAGAACTTGTTTGGTGTGAGGGTGGTGAGAGCCTGGCCCAGGTTGCCCAGAGAAGCTGTGGCTGCCCCATCCCTGGAGGGGTTGAAGGGCAGGTTGGAGGGGGCTTGGAGCAACCTGGGCTGGTGGGAGGGGTCCCTGCCCAGGGCAGGGGGTGGCCCTGGGTGGGCTTTAAGGTCCCTTCCAACCCAAACCATTCTGTGAGTCTATGATTCTATGTTGTTTTTCATCAGCAGACAAACTTCTGGAAATCAGACCCCCACATGAGGACTTAGGAATCTGGGCAATCACGTTTGTAAATGTTTAGGGCAGGATTTTTCAAAAGCATTGGAAGCACACGCTCGTGAAAATCCGGCCTCTAGCAGTAAAGACCTCAAGGTGCTGTGGAAATGTTCTGTAATTAGTGCACGCAATTTGTGAGGTTGAATTACCCCATTAGCCCCATTTTATAGATGGGAAAGCCAAGGTACAAATGAGGCAGCGTGTCTCCCAAGGCTACATAGCGTGCTAGTGCCCGAGCCAGAAACAGACCCTACCACTGCTGACTCCCAGTTTCTTGCTCTAATCACCAGAAAATTCCTCTCCTCCATGGCACAGCCAACTGGTTCCAATAATAAATCCAAGCTGTTGCAAAGATCAAGTCCATTTTTTCACCGCTTAACCCCCCCAAAAAATTTAATTTTCAAAACACAGTTTTGGCTTTTTACCAGAGAAAGGATTTGTTTTTCATTATTCATCTGTTTTGGGTTTTTTTTTTTCTCTCTCTTTTAAAAAGCCAAACATTCAATCACTCTGTTCAATATAGAGTTCCTAGGCTAGGAGCAGTGCAACTATCGTTACCCTATAAATCTTCATTATTCTTACTATAAATACACTTCTGCATTTTTCATTTTGTTATTTTTATGACTAAATATGGCACCTTGAGCAAACCTCAAAACGCTGTCCAAAATTAAGAACTTTGAATCAAATCCTGCGGCCCTTATTTCTGAGAAGCAACGCTTTTTTAAAAAATTTTAACATTCCTTGGTGTATGTCCAAAGCAGTAACACTGACCTACGGCTTTTCAACAGTACCTTAATTATGCCAGTCTACGGCAGTAAAGATAACACTGCCTTACTTAGACACAGTCAGATTGTTATAAAGGTACCTCATGTTGCCTGTTCCTGTATGGGAATAAGCCGAATCGAGCTAAAATATACATATTTTTAAATTGTGCCCATTCTAGGTATGTCAAAACACAAGATTTGTGGAGAAGCTTTCATGTCGACAGGTATTTCTCCTAGAACGTACAGCAATTACTGCTGGACAAAAAAAAGAAGCTACGTGCACAAAAGAATGACACTTATCTTTTATTAAAAGTAGCATGATATTATTTCTAGCCTTGCTTTTTTATTTATTTGTTTTCCTAACCTGAAAAGTCAGATTGAAGATTTTCAGATGAGTAGAAAGGAAGAGAACATAGTTTTATCACAGAGTTTATGAGTGTAAAGACTGATCTTTTGAAAGGAGAAGCAAATGTTAATTAGATCCTTAAACTCTGTTTCTCATTCCCTGTTTGGAACAAATGAGTAATTAACATTGTGGAGAAAGGATGCTTTTGTTAAAGAGCCTAAATCCCACAAAATCTTCCCACCTTGTCCAAGAACCAGTAACTCACTATAAATAGGAGAACAATGACTGAATCCATCTGCCTTTTATCTCTGCTCCCCTCGTGGAGCTGTATCTGCTGAGAAATCCAAGATCCACTCACTGGTCAATCTTCTCAGATGCACCTTTCAGTAGGACCTCTGATCCTCAGAGTGGTGGAAATGACTGATGGAGATATGCAGTTCTTTATAAAAAGGACTATTTCTTTTATAAAACTAGAGAACTATTTATTTTATAAAACGAAGACTGTCAGCACCACCCTGTAGAGTAACATGACCCGCATATTCACCCCATAAGATGGGGTTGTCCACAGTTAATTTTCCAGTACAACAACAGGGGGTTACAGGGTTTCACCATGAGTAGTGATAACTTAAAAACCAGATACCTTTATGGACCTTTCAGTTGCGTTTCCTTAGGTCGAGAGCATTGTCCTGAGCCAACAAGCAGAAGCTCTGAAAGCAACACCACTTACAGGAGAACCAAAGAGCTTTAGGGCTTGCAGGAGGTTCAAAGGCAAGAGAGGAGATCAAAGTTGTTCACCGTGTGCCAGCCTCGGCGGTGATGGCACCGTTGTTAGTCTCTCTGCTGCACAAAAGGAGGAAATGAATCATTTTTTCCCTGGATGCTTTTGATATGGACACTAGCTCTCTCTCATCAAAGCCAAAGAATACCTGGAAAACCACTTCAGAGGATTTTAAATTGTCTCAATTTATCTTCATTATGAAGAACAATAAAACAGGAGAAACTGGCCAGGTTGGAATTTAAAAATCAAAAAACCACACAAAGCCTGTGCTGTAAAACTCAAGTCTATGAAAACCTTCACTTATTGAGCTTTTAGGAAGAAAAAGAGGGAACTACTACCTTCCTTTAAATATGTCGGCGTTCACTAAAACAAGAGCAAGCTCAAGAAAAAATTTCTGACTGCATTTCTGTCCCAGTACCTAGACCTGCTGAAAAACTTGTGAAGAGAACCTGTTACCTCAAGCCAAAGAGTTTGGATAACAAGGCTTTATCCTCTTTAAACTTAGGAGAAAACTCTTCAAGATCCTAATTCCCCGATCCATGTTTATTGGAATCCAAGAAGCAATCTAAATATTTGACTGGTTTCTCGGAAATTTTCAGCCATCAACCATCTCTAAGAAAGAAGCTCCTGGTAAAATGTACTTGGTTGGCAACCAAGAAAAGATACAAGTGGCTCCAGGCTCTCTGCTCACTGAAAGAATAAGTTCAGTTGGCTCCTTTGGAACAGAACGTTCCCCTTCTGCCCCCCAAAATGGGTAGTGCTCCATCAAATCCAGAGAATTTCCAGCATTTATAGCATTTCCTACAAGCTCAGATCAGCCTTATGGATTTAATATACCCTTCAATACACAAAAACACAGGTATTCCATCCTGGAAGAGGTATGAATATCATTTTATCTCCCCTCCCCTTCCTCATTCATTAGGACCATTTGTGGGTTTTTTTTAAATATAAGGTTTAGATCCATAGAAAATTCCTTTCAGATCATCTAATTGTAAAATATCATTTTATCTCCCCTCCCCTTCCTCATCCATTAGGACCATTTGGGTTTTTTTTTAAATATAAGGTTTAGATGCTTAGAAAATTCCCTTGAGATCATCTAATTGTAACTGCGATGGTCTCATTCACAGAAATGCTCAGGGTTTGGGTTATTCTGGTTTATTCTGCATAGTGGGTTCCAGTAAGCCTGAAAAATTACTGGAGTGGATGGTTGATGGGCACATGGCATGGACAGCCCCTGAGTGCCAACAGACCTCTCCCACCCACTCACATTTGCTGCTCCTCAGCATCACTGCATCTTGTTCCAAGAACAGAAGAAAAGGAATCTTTTCCACCCCCAAGAAATGACCCAATTCCAGCCCCCAGCATCACTGCATCTTGTTCCAAGAACAGAGGAAGAAGAATCTTTCCCACCCCCAAGAAATGACCCAATCCTCCCCTCCAGTGCATTATCAAACATATGTGGACCATATTCAGGGGGTTCTCTCATTCTACTGATCTACTGATTCTGGTTCTACTTATAAAGACGACATAAAAATTCTGCCTAATAAGAAACCTTCTGCAAAAACCTCATGGAGATGTGCTTTGCTGGAAGTTAAGCAGCCTTCCCATCCTGCCTACAGCAGAGTTAGGGGAGAACAGATTCAGCCTCTTACCTTGCACTTCTTGGAAGACTGTCCTTAGCAAACCTTACCCTCCATCTTTGATTTCTGGATTAAATAAACCCAGTTCCTTCAGCTTCCTCCCCAGGGCCAGAGTTTTAGACCTCTGGTTGTTCTTCTCGCTCTCTTTTGCTCTCCAGTGTGCTCTGCTCTTCCTCCGTGCTCAAAGCTGGGAGCACCAATGCCTACCAGAGTGGCAGGATTAATTACCCCTGTGTCTCACGTGACTTTCCTGCTAATACATGCCAGAATAAAATTAGTCTTTTTTTTTTTTTTTTTTAACAAAGCACCAACTGTTGAATCACATTCACCTTGAGGTTCCCTAAAACCTCCACATCCTTCTCTCCTATGCCACTACTGAGCTATTTCCCCACCCTTTATTTATAAACCCACTCTGGTTTGCCTTGTTGTGGGAACAGTTGTCTTGGAGAACCTGACAGACCTTTTTCCAGACTTGTAGGAAGGAACGTACCAACAGTAAATGCTAATTGAACTGTGCGAGCTCCTGGAGAGACAGAAAAGACGAGTGAGCACTGATAGTTCCCCAAGAAACCTCCTTGTTGGTTCTCCAGCAGCATCTGAACAAGGATACGATTTGTAACTGCTCCAAAAATTAACCCGAGTCCCTCACATGTCACAACTACATGCGTGTTATTTTTCTCGTCAATGACCATTTGTGGGGCTGCCCAAAAGACACTTCCAGCCACTCCCAAATGCTGCTGTTTCCAGTTTAGTTTTCAGGCTGCAGGACACCAAGAAGAGCCAGATATCAGAGAACTGGGACAAACCACCACATGCCTCTGCTCTTCCCCCCAGTGCCCAGCTTTGCCATTGCTTCATGGTGCTTCATGGTGAAACTCCACCCAGAAGCCTAAAGGGTTACACAGTGTGCTCACCGATGGGGTGAAAAAGCCAATTTATTTATTTTACCTTAAAACATCATTGGCATAAGGTCCCACAACTCATGGGATCCGTATGGAGGACGTAAACAGCTGTAAGGAGCCCTGCCAGCATGTAAGTTATTGTGAACATCCAGAATACTCTTATTTGAACCCATTGACATTTTCATAAATTCTCTGAGGGTGAATTCCCTGTAGTACCAAAGAAGAAAATAAGAAACGGACTTCTTTTTTGACACCATTCTTGGTAAATGACATCCACAATCCAAGATGGCCCTTGTCGAATCCCTGGTGAGACACAGTGGACCATTACTTGATCCCTGTGGGGATAAATGAGGCCTCCAAAGAAATCACCTGAGAGGAGTGAGCAAGGACATCCATCCCTCAGTGAAGATATGAAGTGGATAAAAACTACAGAGGAACAGGGATTGACTGATGGTGAGGGAACAGGAATGCAAAACCAGCAAGGGGAGGACGGATGCGCATAGAAGGGAAAACTGAGAGACCTGGGAATAAATCCTCCCAGCCCTGCTTGCTGCTGGGTGTAGGTGTTCTCATGGCTGAACTCTCTATGTCACTGCTCACAGCCATTCAGCTCAGAAACCACTCAAACCACTTTATCTATAATACAAGGCAAGAGATAACATCAGGTCTCTACCACGGCACTGTGTTGATATACAAAAACCTGGGTTCGGATAAGAAAACCAGCAGGAACATCAGTATCAATAATAAGCTTTCACTACCACTTCCTTCAAAAATACCACTGGTAAGTAGAAGTCAGTCACCAATTATTTTTACTTGCTGTGAGATCAAGATAGGAAGAGCAAGTCTAATCAATAAATAAATAATAATGCCAAGTCTACAAGAATATGCAAATATGACACTGAAAATAAAGATCCCAGATCTCTGTATCACTTTAAGCTGCCTTATCTTCATCACATAAAAGTAACGTTTTTGATCAAATTTTAAGACATACCATCTCATGCAATAATGGAAAACAGATTTCATTGCATATTTTCTCCTGGATTACTTAAATTACTTTCAGAATCTCAGAAGCCATTCCAAGCTCCAAGGTTTGCTTTATGTATCTTTATTTTATTTAATTTTATTTATCATTTCAATTATCCCTGGCCAAATTCATCCCTGATCTCAGTCCATTGGCTACAGTTGTCTAAGTTGGAGGATGGACTTGGCGCCTGCAAAAACAACAACAGGGAAGGCTCTAACACAGTAACATACAGTACCGAAGGCAGAAACCCAATTTGAATCAGTTTCAAGCTCAAGCTAAAAATAGCAAATTCAAATTAAAATCTCCCAGGCCAGATTCTCATGCTCAAAACCATTAATTTTAAAAGCTGAGACCACTCAGGGCCTCCTCCCGAGAAGTACTGACTGACCTTTAACCCCAATGAAAGTTACTGAGAGTCGAAAGAGCTCTGAAGCTCACAGCATCGGACCCTTCAACAGGCTAAAATCCTAGTGACCGGCTAAGAACCAGCCTGCCAGTCCCACAGTCCTTGTGGGGGGCTCAAGGATCACCCCTCCAGCCCATTCCAGTAAAACACCAGTTGGAATTTACTCAGCAGTTTTCAGGACCAAGTGCTTAGACCAAGAAATCAGCAGAGGTGACAAGACACACAGACATTTCAGCTGCTGGCTCCTGACATCCCCGCAGCACAGAGGAATCCCCATGTCTTCCCGTGATGAGCTGCTGCCTCTTTGCCAGTTCAGAGATTTTTAAGGGGGAATAAACAGGTTTTCAGGTAATAACATTATCCTGGCAGCCTTTTTGCTCTGTCACAAGGTTAGGTGCATAAACAGCAGTCACTTCAGACATACCACTGAATATAAAATTCTTACCTTCTCCTATTCCAACACAATCACACGCTCCTGGCTTCCTTTTGCGTTTTCATTGCCCAACGTCCATCTCTATGGATTATCCCAGGAAAAGCAAGTTCTGTGTTACTTAGCTGGAAGGAGAAATGGAAAGGAGTTATTAAAGATACCGGACTCACTTCATAAAATTACCAACTACTGGCTTTGAGCAGTTGTAAGGTAATAACAGAGAATGAGTGACAGCTTTGTGGGGCCTGTAAAGCAGGACTTAGTGCTAACCAGGGGATGAACTGTCATGTTGCAAACAAAAAACCCCATCCTGAGAGCTGACACCTGAAAGGCAGTCTCAGCAGGTTGCAGTCTCATGCAAATTCACCCAAAGAGGGTGAACTTGCACCAAACCAGGTTGCCGGTGACCCCAAGACATAAAAATTCCTACTTGACAACCAAACGTCTTTATTCAACACAGTTATCAGCTGTGGCTCTTGCCAGCTGTCTTGATTTTATGCCAGGTTTTGCAATGTTGTAGGGAAGAGCGTGGAAAAATGACCTGAGGGGTGCCCTAGGGACTCCAAAATCAGAAAACAAACCAATTAAACTGTAAATATGTTTTTAATCTTATGATTCCTGCACACCCATGACTGCTGAAGAGTTGATGTTCTACAGCAACCAGTACCGGCCCGTGCTGCAGAACGATGATGGAGATACAGATCCTGCCCAGTATGAAGGATTTTCAGAATCTCCTGCAGAAACGTAGTCGGGGTCAGTGCTCATTACCCTTTTCATCCAGGGGGAAAAGCAGAGAGCGAGTAACTTTTTACTCTGCTGCTGGTTGGTTTCACACGTTAGTCACTGGAACGGGGATGCTCTGGGGCAAGATTTAAGGGGACGTTCAGAAGGAGTTTCAAAGGGTTGGCTCCCTCGCCCGGTGCTGTTCTCCTGGCACTACAATTATCCCTAATTTCACCACCTGAAAACCCCCAGCCAACTACCGGCGGCCGTGTGCTGCCCTCTCACGGGCTGAAAACTGCAGAGCAGTAACATCTCTGCTCGCCCAGAGCCAGCAGCCAGAGAGGCAATAAATAGCAGGGAGGGTTTGGAGTGTCCCTGTCATCATCAGCTGGATTTATGGCGTGCCGCAGTGACTGCACAACCACAGCCGGTGCTTTAGCAGCTCTGCCTGGCCTTCCATAAGAGGGTACATAGGGCTCATGAAGTGTTGGGTGACACCGAAATACCAACCAGCTCACAAGCAGCACTCGGTGCTCTAGGTCCGCTTGTCTCTGCTCCATCGTAACTAATGGTCTCATTTGCTCCAGGAACTGCCATCCTTGCTGTCGAAAGCCTGGGGGAGTAAAGAGGAGAAGAGGGAGGATTACACTGGGACCTAATCCAGCTCTAACCTGCTGAGCTGACAACCCCAAACACTGGACCTTCTGCCTGCTGAGGGGTCTAACCTCAGAGCCGGGGACAGCCCTGCTTTGGCTGTGATTCAGAGCATAGATTCTGGAGAAGAAATGGCTCTGGAGAGACCTTAGAGCCCCTTTCAGTCCCTCAAGGGGCTCCAGGAAAGCTGGGGAGGGACTCTGGATCAGGGAGGGGAGCCTTAGGAGGGGGGGAGATTGAGATGAGATGTGGGGGAGAACCTCTTTGCTGTGAGGGTGGTGAGAGCCTGGCCCAGGTTGCCCCGAGAAGCTGTGGCTGCCCCATCCCTGGAGGGGTTCAAGGCCAGGTTGGAGGGGGCTTGGAGCAACCTGGGCTGGTAGAAGGTGTCCCAGGGGGTGGCACTGGATGGTCTTTAATTTCCCTTCCAACCCAAACCATTCAGTGATTCTGTTCCTCACCCCAGTAAAGCACCCTGAGGCTCTGGTCCTCTGCTGACCTTGCCAACAAGTCTGACCTCGTAAACCACGTGCCAGCACCGACAGTGGTGCCTGAGCTGCACACTCACAGCAGAGAGTGAAAAACTTCCACACAGCTTCTTCCAGCACCTCCAACTCCCAGGAGAAAACCTTGAAGAGATGACCCAAGGGCTTCTAAAACACCATGATGCCAAGAACGTTAGCCTTTTACTACACCCAGTTATTTGGGCTACACAATGAGTTTCCACGCTACTTAAGCAGAGGACGGCACAGTCCTGTGTACTACTATATGAAGTAATTAATTCTTTCCTTCATTTAAAAGTCTTGTGGTTTTTTTAAGGCAATCCCATGATGCGTGGGGGCCTGGGCTGTCAGCTTGGAGTGCTGAAACGAATTCAGCCCCCGTCTCAGAAAACACCAGGATCTTTTAATTTGGGAATTCGGGGTTTGTTGTATTTTGTCTTGAAACTTTGGAGTATGCAACAGACCCCATCTCCTTGCCCCGCTGAAGGGGCTGGAAACTCGCTGTGCCTTTCCTCGGGCATGAGGCATCTCCAGGAACAGCCACACTAATGGAGGCCGCAGGGCAAGGCTCCCTGCCCCTCTCCAGGCCGGGTGGGCAGCCTGCCCGGCTGCTTTTCCCTCCATTTTAAGCCGCAGCCCTTCTCCGGGGGGTCGGGCATCTCCTGCCCCAGGGAAACCCTCCTCTTCCCCTAAACCTCTCCCCTCCCCTCACACCCGCCTCCATCTTACGCCCCCCTCCCACCCCGCCCGTGGCGCTCCTCCTGCCG
>NW_015090973.1:113829-137250 GCF_001431845.1 Calidris pugnax | reverse complement strand
GGCTGGGGCGCACTGACTGACTGACTGACTGACTGACACCCTCACACTCACTCCCCGACCGGCTGACTGACTGACACCCTCACAGCGACCGGCTGACTGACTGACAGGCTCTCTCGCACTGACTGACTGACTGACACCTTCACACCGACACCCTTCCCGCCCTGACACAGGCCCCTCACACGCTCTGACACCCTCATAAAACTCCCGGGCTGACTGACACTCTCACCCCCGCTCACTCCTCTGCACGCTGGCGGGCTCACGCAGGCTGACACGCACGCTCACGTGCACTGACACACTCAAACACATGCTCCGAGATGCTAACCCCAGCCCGACAGGTGCGTTTGTGGGCAGTTACACGCTCACAGATTACACTCACACGCTCTGGAGTGACTAGTCAGGGTGACAGGCACACTGGTGGCACTTACACCAGTGTCCCGTGCTACCTGTGCTCACACTGGTGGGCTGGCACGCTCGTGGGCACTGATGTGTTCTCACACTCATGCTGTGTTAGGCTCTTACACACTCACACACTCACACGCCTGCCTGCTTGCATGTTTATACACTGGCTTATACACTCATGTGCCTGTAGACACTTGCATGCTCATGGTCATACTCTCTGAGGCACTAACACACTCACACGCTTGCACTTGTGCTTGTGCTGCTGGGCTAACATACTTGTGCTCACACTTGGAGCCACTTACTTACTGAAGTGGGCTGGCACGCTCGTGGGCACTGATGTGTTCTCACACTCATGCTGTGTTAGGCTCTTACACACTCACACACTCACACGCCTGCCTGCTTGCATGTTTATACACTGGCTTATACACTCATGTGCCTGTAGACACTTGCATGCTCATGGTCATACTCTCTGAGGCACTAACACACTCACACGCTTGCACTTGTGCTTGTGCTGCTGGGCTAACATACTTGTGCTCACACTTGGAGCCACCCACTTACTGAACCCTGCTTACTTGCTCTCTCCTGCTTGTATGCACCTATCCAAGAGTGTCCCTCGCTGCCAGCCCCACACATATGCACACCTGGGGGTGTACTCACACTTACTAGGATCATCATACTCGTGCACCTCTGTCCCTCACTGCTTGCCACTGCACACACGCACTTTCATACACACTCACACCCAGTAGTGCTTTGCCACCCCCACCCACGCCTGCATGTATGTGCTCACGTTGTATTGTAGTGTCTGCACTATCTGCCACTTTTACACTCACATGTACACCCCCACTGCTGTGTCATAGTGTCCTTGCTGCCTGCCACGTGCTTTTATACACCTGCATATCCATATAGACATGCATATGCAGGTACACCGGCGTATCACAATTTCCACGTTGCCTCTTACTTGCACACACACCTTTCTCCAGCCCCTTTCCTACACACTCACAGCAGTACATCCCATGGTGCTGCTTACACACTCACATACACCCTGTAGGCTTCCTCAGTCTCTCTCACGCCTGTGTGTGTACACACAGCCCTGCACATTAGTGAGGATCCCACTGGGTGCTTCTCTTACACACTCACACCAAGTTTGCCATTGCGTTGCACACATACACTGACACACTCATGCAGTCAGACTCCACGCAGTCAGTCTGCTGTCCTTTTCACCCACGCAAAGGGTTATCTACCACCTCTCCACAGTAAAACCACCTTCTTTTTCGGTCACCTCTCTCACAAGCAGGCCGTGGCTCTGTGAAACACACACATACACACCCAAGCAACAATCACCTGTTGCCTTTATGAGCCTGGCTTTGCTGTGCACACACACCACGGGGTCACCCTCTGCACGGTGTGTCTGTACGTAGCGTGCCTCCTGCTTCTGGCACATGTACAGGACTCCTTTCAGCTTTACTCTCACACCTCCTCAGGGCATCTGCCACCTTTTGCACGTGCGAGTGCATCTGGTGACCCGCTGGCAGATACTGCACCTTCTGCCACGCGCACGTGTGACGGAGCCACCTGGTACCTGACAGACACACGAACACACTCGAGGGCTGTCAGTTACCACGAGGCCACCTGTCATACTCTCACAGGTGTATGTATATATATATTTATGTATATATACTTATTTGGAGCTACATAAGTTCCCCCCCTACCCTGACCCTGTGTTACTCGTCAGACACAGCGCTCCCCATCACTGTGCGTATTGCACAAAACCCCAAATTTCACTTCATTCCCTCCTCTGCCTTCTCTTACCCCGAGAGGCATCCTTTTCCCTCAGTCTGGCATAAATTTGGTCCACACTGGAGCACCATTTCATACTTTTCACTCACTCACACCACACAGACACCTGCTCCCCGGCGTGTTCACTCGCACGGTGCCGCTTCGGGCACGCTCCCACCTCTCACACTGCCACCCCCTCGCCCCTGACACGGACACAGTCAGTGCACCCACGTCGCAGAACAAAGCTCACACCTCTGGGACGGGGTTAGAGGTCTCCCCTCCGAGTGCTGCCCTCATTATCTCCGGGGTTATGGGGGGTAGACATGGCTCTGCAGACCCCGACCCCAGCTCAGTGGGGGGCTGCGTTACCTGACTTGTGCCACCCCTTTGTCACAGCACCTTGGGCTGTGTCCTGGTCGCCCTGGCATCCAGAGCAGGAGCCTGCCACCTCCTTTGTCCCCTGCTCCCGAGTAGTTGAACGCTCGGTTTGTTGCTGTATGTTTCTGAGTGGCTTTTGTCCTTCTGTGAAAGCTCCCTGTTCTCTGAAATTCATGCTGTCTCTTGGGTTCCACTTTGCAGACTGTTGAGCCTGGTTCATGCATGCCTGCTGGTTTTGAGTGGCATCGACCCTCTTAAATGAGTCTTCTTTTTGAAGTGTAAGGGTAAAATACTTCTCAATAATGTTTTAACTGCTTAGGGTGACATTGACACAAAAATTCTCCTTTTTGTAGATGCCTTGGTCTAACTTTTTTTTTTTTTTTTTCCTTTGCTTTTATAGCTGGAGCCATATATGGATGAAAACTTTGTTTCAAGAGCCTTTGCCACCATGGGAGAGCTTGTACTGAGTGTAAAAATCATTCGAAACAGGTTGACAGGGTAACTGTTTATGCTTGTTCTCAGTTTGTTCTACCAGTGCGTTTGGGTTGAACCCTTTGCCCTCTGCCCGTCGCTGCGGTCCTGGCCATGATTTTCCCTTGGAGCTTTTCACCATTGCTGCCAACACTATGGCTATATTGATGGTAGCAATGGAGAGGGTGATTGCTGGCTCTTCGACCAAGGTTTGGCCCTCATCCTGCAGTGCTTCAGCACTCATTTGGAGTGGCATATGGTCCCCGTGGGACTTCCACCTCCTGGGCTGCAGGCTCTGGTGACCAGTCTGTGTCAATGGTTGTACTAGTGCAGCTCCAGTCTGTGTCAATGGTTGCACTGGTGCAGCTCCAGTCTGTGTCAATGGTTGCACTAGTGCAGCTCCGAGGCACTGGCAGAGGTGGGAAGACTTAGAAAGAGAGCAATAGGAGAGGCTTTTGAGTTAATTCAGAATAAAGCGAGTGAGTGCACACAGAATACAGTAGTTTCATGTTCTTGTAAATGTTGTAATTTCAGTTTTCGGTTGGTTAAACTTGGGTGGGAAAATTCGTAGTCAAAATAGGAAGCGAACTAATTGTGAGCAAAACTATTTTCTATGTGCTTGTGTTGACATGACTTGCTGGTAAGTAGGGGCTATCACTTTATTCGAGATCCAAAATTACTTTACGAGCTTCTTTTTTGGTAGCTACTGCTTTTACTTTGAAAAAAGAAATTGTTCTAAGTATTGCAACTAGAGCAAATTTCCTACCAGTTCTCTAAAAGTATAATATTCCTTCTCAGATGTGTTTTAAATCTGAAATCTTTCTCTCTCCTCTCCTGTGTCGTGTGTTCAGAATTCCAGCAGGCTATTGCTTTGTAGAATTTGCAGATCTAGCTACTGCAGAGAAATGTTTACATAAAATCAATGGAAAACCGCTTCCTGGTGCTACACCGGTAAGTAAATGAAATCAGCCAGTTGGGAAGCAAAACTGGGAAGGAATAGATAGTGTAGAATCTGTATTTTGAATTATTACAGACAAATTCAGAGTTAGAAAACTGGGATTCTTCTTTTCTTTAGAGTTAAATTAATGAGCATAAAACTATTAGTGTTCTTGCTTAGAAAAATGTCGGGAAAAGTACTGATTTCTATGTGAACGTCTGGATAAAATTTAGATACAGAGTTGTTGTGTTTCTGAGATATATAAGTAGAAGATGAACTTGCAAGTTCACACTGAGTTTTGAGTAACTTTGGTTTTCAAAAATAACACAACTTTTACGCCTTGCATTATTCTTGGCCTTTAGCAAACAAAAGTTACTCAAACCTCTTTACAGTGGAGAAAGAGCTAATGCATTGTATAATTGCAGTACCTAACAAATGTCTTGGATACATAAAAGCAGGGTGGTTCAGAAGAAGAGGAGGAATTGTAGTCATAGAGGCTAATTTTAGGATGTTGACTCGAATGAGTAGTGGATTCAAAGGGGACGGCTGACACGGCTGCCCGTTGTACCCGCAGGAGGTGGCTACAGTCACTGGGGTGACTGGTTCATAAAGCAGCTCTAGAATCACCTCAGTTACAGTGTGATACTCAACTGTTGCCTGTTTCAGTGTAGTTAATACCCTGAGTGGGAAACTGGGAAGTTTGGGTGTTGTTTCTTGAGCTGTTTGGTCAATCTTCCCCAGGATGGTGTTCCCTCTTAAGAAGGGTCAATGGGAGCCCCGAAGGTACCCAATTCCCTGTCTGGTTTAATATGCCCTTATACTGCAAATCAGAGCCCCCAGTTAAGGGAAGCTGATCTTCCTCTGTGCCTTCTCTAGTCACTAGAGAGAGAAAGAGAGCAGTTCTTGCAAGGAGTAATATAATAATTGAAGGTTGGTTTCGGGAATACCTGCCTTTATCCACAATTTAATTCAAAATGTGGCTTAGAGGGATGATTTACCTGAGACACAGAGGGAAGTACAGATGTCAGATGGAGATCCAGTGTGAATCAATGGAAAACCGCTTCCTGGTGCTACACCGGTAAGTAAATGAAATCAGCCAGTTGGGAAGCAAAACTGGGAAGGAATAGATAGTGTAGAATCTGTATTTTGAATTATTACAGACAAATTCAGAGTTAGAAAACTGGGATTCTTCTTTTCTTTAGAGTTAAATTAATGAGCATAAAACTATTAGTGTTCTTGCTTAGAAAAATGTCGGGAAAAGTACTGATTTCTATGTGAACGTCTGGATAAAATTTAGATACAGAGTTGTTGTGTTTCTGAGATATATAAGTAGAAGATGAACTTGCAAGTTCACACTGAGTTTTGAGTAACTTTGGTTTTCAAAAATAACACAACTTTTACGCCTTGCATTATTCTTGGCCTTTAGCAAACAAAAGTTACTCAAACCTCTTTACAGTGGAGAAAGAGCTAATGCATTGTATAATTGCAGTACCTAACAAATGTCTTGGATACATAAAAGCAGGGTGGTTCAGAAGAAGAGGAGGAATTGTAGTCATAGAGGCTAATTTTAGGATGTTGACTCGAATGAGTAGTGGATTCAAAGGGGACGGCTGACACAGCTGCCCGTTGTACCCGCAGGAGGTGGCTACAGTCACTGGGGTGACTGGTTCATAGAGCAGCTCTAGAATCACCTCAGTTACAGTGTGATACTCAACTGTTGCCTGTTTCAGTGTAGTTAATACCCTGAGTGGGAAACTGGGAAGTTTGGGTGTTGTTTCTTGAGCTGTTTGGTCAATCTTCCCCAGGATGGTGTTCCCTCTTAAGAAGGGTCAATGGGAGCCCCGAAGGTACCCAATTCCCTGTCTGGTTTAATATGCCCTTATACTGCAAATCAGAGCCCCCAGTTAAGGGAAGCTGATCTTCCTCTGTGCCTTCTCTAGTCACTAGAGAGAGAAAGAGAGCAGTTCTTGCAAGGAGTAATATAATAATTGAAGGTTGGTTTCGGGAATACCTGCCTTTATCCACAATTTAATTCAAAATGTGGCTTAGAGGGATGATTTACCTGAGACACAGAGGGAAGTACAGATGTCAGATGGAGATCCAGTGTGAGCAGCCCAAATCAGTGCACTCAGCAGGTGACTGTCCTCTCGTCTCTCATTTAGATACTTTTTGCTCTTGTTTGCAGAAAGCTGAATGTGCCTCGTTCTTTTATTTATTTTTAAATACCCAATCAGCCAAAGGAATAACAGCAAGCCACGGGGCGGCTGCTGTCTCCGTTTTACAGAACAAGGGTCAGTGGGAGCCCCGGAGGTACCCGATTCCCTGTCCGGTTTAATATGCCCTTATACTGCAAATCAGAGCCCCCAGTTCAGGGAAGCTGATCTCCCTCCGTGCCTTCTCTAGTCACTAGAGAGAGAAAGAGATCAGTTCTTGCAAGGAGTAATACAATAATTGAAGGTTGGTTTCGGGAACACCTGCCTTTATCCACAATTTAATTCAAAATGTAGCGTAGAGGGATGATTTACCTGAGACACGGGGGAAAGTACAGATGTCAGGTGGAGCGTGGGCAGCCCAAATCAGTGCACTCAGCAGGTGACTGTCCTCTCGTCTCTCATTTAGATACTTTTTGCTCTTGTTTGCAGAAAGCTGAATGTGCCTCGTTCTTTTATTTATTTTTAAATACCCAATCAGCCAAAGGAATAACAGCAAGCCACGGGGCGGCTGCTGTCTCCGTTTTACAGAACTAATGTCCCCAGTTCCCATCTGAGTGGAGTACTCTCAGGTCTCTCATTGATTTTAAACCCCAAAATATTGTGATGAAGAGTGAAATCCCCCCAAAAAGTTGAAAGTGCTTCACAGTGGAACCTAAATTTTTTGTTAGCTTGTAAACAGTCCCCAGAAGGAGTTCTGTACCGCTGCGCACCAGCAAATGCCAGCATGCAGGGAACACGAATATAGCCTAGAGTTAAGTCTTTGCTCTATTTCCCAAGAATTATTTACGCTGTCTTTGAGGGAAGAAAGTACGTCATGCAAGGTGCAGGAGCACACTGGGCCCTCAGCTGCACTGAACAAACGGCCTGATCTCCAGGCTGGGGGCTCCCAGTAACCTTGCTTTGGCCAAGTTCCCCTGTGCCACTGCATAGTGCAGAGGGATATCTGCTTTGGATGCCTGTTGGGAGACAGGAAAATGGTTTTGAAGCCCCTCAAGCTGATGAGGGAATCTAATATAGGTCTTCTACTGTCTGGGTGAGTTTGGACACCAGAGTGTAAAGGAGTCCAATCCTTTGTTTCTTCCTCTGCCAGAAGAAAATAGCAATCACACTGTGTGGTGTGCTGCTTGGGTCGTTGTGTGCTAAGCATCGTGTAAGAATTCCCATGGGATTAAGACCCTTGGGATTTTGAGGCAGAAGACCAACTGCTCCTTAGATCTTGGTCTAGACTTAAATGGCAATTGCAGAATGACATGGGGTTGGAAGGGACCTCTGGAGATCATCTCCTCCAACCCCCTGCCAGAGCAGGGCCACCCAGAGCAGGTCCCACAGGAACCTGTCCAGGTGGGTTAGAATGTCTCCAGAGAAGGAGCCTCCACCACCTCCCTGGGCAGCCTCTGCCAGGGCTCTGCCACCCTCAAAGTGAAGAAGTTCCTCCTCATGTTGAGATGGAACTTCTTATGTTCAAGTTTGTGCCCATTTCCTCTTGTCCTGTCCCTGGGCACCACTGAGAAAAGCCTGGCCCCATCCTCCTGACACCCACCCTTGAAGTATTTATAGGTGTTGATCAGATCCCCCCTCAGCCTTTTCTTCTCCAGACTAAAGAGACCCAAGTCCCTCAGCCTCTCCTCATCAGAGAGATGCTTCAGGCCCCTCATCATCCTTGTAGCCCCTTGATGTACCCTCCCCAGCAGTTCCCTGTCCTTCTTGAACTAGGGAGCCCAGAACTGGACCCAGTACTCAATCTGGGGAGCCCAGAACTGGACCCAGTACTCAGAGTTGGGCACAAGTTGCTGAAATGTGATAGAATGGGGGCAGGAAGTTCCAGATGTGCCAGTGAGCACACATCTGGGCTCCTGGGAAATTTATTTAAAAAGAAAATCAGGTGCAAAGTTTAGGAGGGCTCCAGTGTCCAAGAACAGGTAGAGCTTTCAGAAAAACCTCAATTTGGGATCTTAGTAAAGCGTTCAGCCGTACTTCCAGATTCAGGGATTGATTCCATTTTCTGATGTGGCAGATTCTCTGCCAGTGGTCTTATAAATCACAAATGTCCAACAATCCGTGCTGTCATTTAATTTCAAGACCTTACAATTAGAAATAATTTAATATTTGTTATTAGCACCTCTGTTTTCCTTTCTTGCTTAAAGATAACTGTGATGCTAAGTAAGGTTCACCTCTCTTTCACTATAGCTTTATAAACCATTGAGGTAAGGATAAGCCAGACCTCTTGGTGCACGTTCTTCACTGATTTTCGTTATTAGATTTGTACTGCCATCAGATAAAAATGTTATCCTTTGTACCTTAACTGGCTGACCTGACTGCATCGAACACCTGCCAGCATTTAGAAAGCTGTGTGTAAGAAGCTTATTGTATTTTTCCCTAATTGTTTGGATTCATTTTTGCCTTGTTTCAGGCAAAGCGATTTAAATTGAATTATGCAACGTATGGAAAACAGCCCGATAACAGGTAAGCGCTCGCTATTCAAATGTTAGTTTTCCCTGCTTTAATGCCTCTTTATCAATTGCCTTGCAAAGAGTATTCAAAATATGTCAACTCCCAAGTTCTTTGTTGCCCCATGAGATGTACAGCAAGGAAATTTGGGTGGGAGAGCATTCCTGAGATGGGTACAACTAATATTTTGCCTAGCAGTGCCAGATAACTAAATCCTTTAATTAAAAGTGTCAATTATATTAAACTGCCTTGGCACACGCTGTAGATATGCGTGAGGCTGGAGCGTGGTAGCACTTTCTGTGTATCTGCAGATGCATCCCATCATAATCCCATGTAACACCATGAATGTCTTTAACATCTGAAGGTAAATGCAGTGGTTTCACACCACCTGGTGTAACCACGTGGAGTCCCACAACAGCCAGCTCTGAATTGCCCTCTGGAGGAACCCATCGTTCTCCATGGGCAGGGAAAGGTGCCCAAGGAGGCAAAGGGGCTGATTTAGGCTCCTGAAGTTTGGGGGGGTTAGTTCCTTTCACAACTCCTGCCCAGAAACGCTTACACACTTCCAGTAATCATAACACAAAGGAGTTGTTCAGGGAGGGGTGTACGAGGGTGAAAGCAACAAGAGTCCTGCAGTTTATTGGTGCAGCATTAGTCATATCTCCACAATTATGTTTTTATTTTAGATGATTATTTATGAACCTTTTACAAAAACAACATTTTAGATTAGAATCAAGGCGTGACAGACAGGGAGACTGATGTTTGGTAACTAATTCTTACGCTTCCATTTGCTCTGGAAATGAAGGTGGATAACGAGCCTTTCTAATTCCAGCACTTTGCCCTGGGAGTCTTTAGCAGAGGGAGGAGGACAGTAACACAGCAGATTTATCAGGAGTGTCTTTTAAGATATTTAAACTTCCTAGCACCCGAATATCTTAGTTCATATGTTCATATAATTTAAGATCAGTATACTGGAAATAGCAAATCTAGAAATGAAACGCTAATGTTTTCTTGCCATATTAGAAACCCAGAGAGATCCTGTGAGAACAATAAAATGAAATTCTTTTTGAATAAAAAGCAGTGTTGAGTAGATTAGTTGTGCTGCTTGAATTAACTTGAAAAAGCAATGTCAATAAAAATTTTAGTCACTTAAGCATCCTAACTGCTGACGTTTAAAATATCCATTAAATGGTCCTTTATTTCGCTTTTCAAATATTTAGGCTAAACGTTAGCTGTCACTCAGCACGCCTCTTCTTTTGTATGAGTATACTTAAAAAGTTTCCTTTTGTTTTCCTTAGTCCAGAATATTCACTTTTTGTGGGAGACCTGACTCCTGATGTGGATGATGGCATGTTATATGAATTTTTTGTTAAAGTTTATCCATCGTGTAGAGGTGGAAAAGTCGTTTTGGACCAGGCAGGAGTATCCAAGTAAGTAATTTTTAATTTGGTCTTTTCTGTCACTTCACGTGCAGCAACGGGAAAGATACAATGCAGCAAGGGGAAAAGAATAGTTCTATCAGCTTAGATTTTAGGAATCTTAAAATACAATGTACTTGGACCTTCAGTCTACAGCCTGTTTTGGGTTTGATAGGCATCACAGCGTATTGTCACTCTGGTTGGCAGTATGTTATTGCACTTCTGAAAATGCTGAAAACTGTCTAGGTAATCTAGAAACACCGTTTTCCTGGAATCTCAGGTGGAATTGTGCTTTTACAGTCTTTAGGCTATTGAGTGTACACCCCTGTGAAGGCTTTACAGGTTTTTGTTTCAAATAGGGCAGGGCAAACAAAGCTATGATTCATTGTCAGGTACTTAGTAGCCGCCTTGTTCATCTTCACTGGAAATGTCTTGCCAAAAACAGATGTCAAAAAGTCAGGTTTCTTAACGTGATTAAAACATTTTCTAAATAGCAGAAAATGAAACTGTATTTTCGCAGAAGAGGGACCAGTTGGTGAGCATCCTTGTTTTCAAAACAGAAGATGGCTTCAATGAAGGCAATATGCTGATGCGATACCTATGAGAATGTGGTGATAAGACTTAGAATAGGGCTGTAGATCCCCCCTCTTTCTCACAGAAGGTTTCTCAGTCTTAGACATGTTGGTTTGAAGGAACCTCCGGAGGTTGTCTGGGCCAGCTTCCCACTGAGCAGGACCTCTGCCAGCGCTGGAGCAGGTCAGCCATGGATTGGGTAGCTTGGGAAACCTCCCAGGATGGAGATAATACAACCTGTCTGGGCAGCCTGTGCCAGGGCTGCTCTGCCTCCCTAGTAACAAAATAATTCTTCATCTGCAACCTGAACCTCTTGCAGAGCTGCTCAGTCACTCTCTGGCTGTGAAGTCACCCTCATGCTCCTGCTGCCACCTCACCCAAGACCCACACTGCTGGGGTGGGCTGTGGGTGCTGACCTCACCCAAGACCCACACTGCTGGGGTGGGCTCTGGGTGCTGCCTCCTCCTCCTCCTCCTCCTCAGAGGTGTAAACCCAGCAGTTCTTGTTTTGCTGCTTCAATCCCTGCCTACAAAAGAGGTGTTGGGTGATGGAGGTTGGTCCATTAGTTGGGCTTTAGGAACTCTTCCTAGATGCAGTCCTCAGGGAGAGGGAATCTGTGGTACTTTGGGGAAAGAGCAGGGATGGAAGAGCCCGTTGCTGAGAAGAACACAGTGCTCTCCCCTTCCAGGGCCGGGGCGTTGCTGCCAGGGGCTTTGTTGTGACTTGTGCTGTTACTCAAAGCTGAGGCAACTGCAAGTGTCACTGTGATGTGAGAGAAGAACCTGGGGGCTTGTGGACGTGCCTACTAAAGCCCTGGCCCTTCCAGCCAGGGCTGGTAGATCAGGAAGGTCCCCTCCCAGCACCTCTTGTCCAGGCAAGAGAGGAGCTGGGAGCCTGACGCCGTGGTGCTGTGCCTGCTTCTCTGCTTTCTGCTGAGGGTGCAGGCTGGGGGGCTTCTGACTGCAGGGACAGGACAGAATGTCTTCTAGGGAGGTCCTGGCCATGAAGAAACAATTTCTTGGTGGGTTTTCTTCTGTACTAACATCTGTTTTAGCCGTTGGTGTGAAAAAAGTGGAAAAGTTGGAAGAATCACTGTCTCCTTTGCTGCATCCAACGTCTATTCCTATACACCACATCCAGCTCTTTAGCTGTCCATCTTTATTTTGGAACTCCAGTGTTCCCAGATTCCCTTACACGCTCCTGGTCCCATCCAAAAGGCTGCAGGAGTCTTCGTAGCAGCTTAGAAACTTACATGTTTTGTGTGCCAACACCTAAACAGACTTAAAAGGTGACTTGCACTGGTTTAGTTTGCCAGTCTTTTCGTAGAGGGCACGTTAAACAGAATGGGTACCCATGTAGTTTTGCCTTGCTTAATTACCCAGTTTGTATATAGGTAAGCCTGAGCTTTGATTTGGTCTTCTGTCTGCGAGGAGTGCACGTACATGCATATACATGCAGATATGTATAAAAGTATCCCTTTGGACTTGTGTGTATCGCTTGCTGTGCAAGATACTGCATTTTATGGGGCACCAGCTGCTCTGTAAATAGCTTCCAGTGAGGACCTACCACGAGTAAGAGGTGATGCTGCTTTCCAAAGAGTGTGTTACTTGGTGTTTAAGTGTTCCCACAGAATAGATAATAACGCTGTAAATTTACACCCTCGCTCACGGCTGGTTCTTTTCCCCAGGTAGACAAGCCCTTTCCCTCCCAAACTCCTTCCTTTGCCTTGATGGATTCCTCTTCTCCTCCCACACCTAAGCCTTTGATCTTTCTGCTGCGTGAGGCGGCCCATCCCATCTCGGGATCCTGGCACTGCCCTCCTGGATGCTCTTGCCTTGCTGCTTCTGACTCACAGCAGCAGCATCAGAATCTCACGCGAAGGACCTTTGGGGTTGGAGGGGAGTTGCTGTTTCCCTGCTGGCTGGTGTACAAAGGGTCACCACGGAGAGGAGGGATTGCTGGCTGCGTGTCACCCCCTGTTCAAGTTGTGCTGTCAGAGCAACTTTTAGCAATGTCACGTCAAAACCTCATTTTCCGCTCCACTGTTGAGAACTCCGATGGGGCCTCAGGTTCTTAGGAATGACAGAAAACCTATTTGAGTATTTTCCTGCTGAAAAAAAGGACTCGATTGGAAAATGTGTCTCGGTCAGTCCTACAGGAAAGCGGTGTTTTCCTTCCCAGTGGGGCAGTTTCCGATAGAAACGGTGCCGATGTCTTGTCAATCCTGTGCTGACTTGCAACTGTTTAGTTTATCTGTATCCTCCCAGGATAGATTTAAGGCTTTGCTACTGTCTGTTCCTGCATTTCGACATGTCTCCTGTCAGCTCACTTCCAATTCCCCAGAATCCACTGGCACAAGAACTACTTTACTTTTCTGAAGCCCTTGAAAAAGCCGCCGAAAACCGACGGACGGTTTCGAGCATTTTGCTTGAAAGAAGGAATCATTTAATCTCAACTAAAAGCCCCAGTGAAAGTTCATTTGCCGTGTTTTTCAAAATCAGTTTGTACTTCACTGTAAATATTAAAAAAAAAAAAAAAAGGGGCATGGCTTTTTTTTTTACATGAATTATTCTGTGTCTCTGCAGAGGTTACGGGTTCGTGAAATTCACGGATGAACTGGAACAGAAACGAGCGCTGACGGAGTGTCAGGGAGCTGTGGGGTTGGGCTCCAAACCTGTTCGATTGAGTGTGGCTATACCAAAAGCGTGAGTATAAGAGCAGCCTGTAAGATTTCTGTAAGAAATCATGGGTATTTTTAAATGGCTTTTAGTGGTTTGGGTACATTTCCTGGATGTTTCCATCACAAAGTGAAGGAATACCCACAAATACAGTCAAGTAGCTGGAAGAATTAAAAAAAAAAAAAGAAAACAAAAGATCAAGACCAAGCATTTTACACTGTTTTTATTTGTATGCATTATTAAACACACACACATATTTCAATATGAACACACACAAGTAGACACGCTGTATTTAAATATGGTTATTTTTTTAAAGTATATATTCCTTTGCTTTAAATTGAAATAGCCTAAATCTGCTTGTTGATGTCTGGATAGCAAAGCTCTGTTACCTTGCTAATTCTATTATAATGTCTACTAAACTTAAGTTTTTTGGGGCAGGGATTAACTTTTTTTTCTGTGTTTGTTCAGAACCTGATACAATGAGATCCTGGTCTGACTTGGGGCTCGTAGCACTAGGGTAATACGAATAATAGTAATTGCTCCCTATTTGAATAATATTTAGATTTTCAGTGACCTCAGAAGTCTTGGGGGGATAAGGAAGAGAAAAGCAGAAAAAGAGGGTTTATTGTGGTGAGAAGATTTATGTTTCCCTCTTCCCACTTCTCACTAATTTCATCATAGCTTTATGTGTGACATATTTTCATTTTCAAACAATATTTGTCATCTCATTATTTCAAATCTTGATAATCAGGTGGGATTCCCAATTCCTTGGGAATGAGAATTTTAGTCAGCTCACGGGCTATTTAAGTTTATTTTTTTAATTACCTGTACTTCTTTTTGCTTCATGTGTTCTTCCAGCTCTGTGAGTTGAAGATCACCCAGTTTGGTGGGAATGGGGACAACCAGTTGTCACTCAGACTTCTGTACGATAGTGGCAGAAGGGAGAGATTTTTGTCCATTCTTACAAAAAAACCCCTCAGTTCTTTTGCAAGGCCCTAAATCTTTAATTCTTCACTTAAAGCAAGACTTAGTACCTGGTCTCAGGAAGCTGCAGAGTACTTTATTTATTTTATCAGAAGGAAAAAGGGCCCCAAGAATCTGCATCGTGGTTCAGGATTGTTTTAATCTGAGGCTCAGTCCTGAACTCTTCCCTTCCCAAAGCCAGGAAGGGATACTAAATTAACTCATAAAGAATGAAAGCAATGTTTATTAATGAAGATGAATATGAATACAGGAAAGGGCGTTAGGTTTAAACCACTTCTTTCTTTCTGCAAATGTATGCAAATGATAAATACTGCTGCAGTAAATAGTGAATATATTTTAAAGACTGAAGTTTGCATGTTAGACTAAGCCTTGCCTATGTGCCATGTTGTATCTTAAACTATTTCACTGCTTTTGTTTCATAATTGTTCCGCATTATTTGCAACTTATGCCTGCTTTATCTTTTGAAGTAATCGTGTGAAATCAATGGAGTACAATCAGATGTACAACTATAATTATAACCAGTATTACCAACAATATCACAACTACTATGCCCAGTGGGGCTACGACCAGAACACGGGCAGTTACAGCTACAGCTACCCCCAGTACGGATACACGCAGAGCACGATGCAGGTAGGATGGTGGGACCTACTCATGTTTCTGTCATCTCTCAGCACAGAAACCCAAGGTGCTTCACAAAACGGTGGTGGGCACGTTTTATTTTCGAGCCCTGAGGTCTTACTGTAGCTACTCGATGAGGAAACAGAACTGTTGAGCAGACCCTGGTGTGTGCTGTTGCCTGTGTGGGGGATATTGCTGGGATTGGAGGGGTGAAAAGGTCTGGAGGACACAAAGGGTCTCTTAATCACAGAATCACAGAATGATAAAGGTTGGAAGGGACCTCTGGAGATCATCTCCTCCAACCCCCTGCCAGAGCAGGTCCACCCAGAGGAGGTTGCACAGAAACATATCCAAGCAGAGTTTGAATGTCTCCAGAGAAGGAGACTCCACCACCTCCCTGGGCAACCTGTTCCCAGGCTCTGTGACCCTCACAGGAAAGAAGTTCCTCCTCATATTTAGATGGAACTTCCCATGTTCAAGTTTGTGCCCATTTCCTCTTGTCCTGTCCCTGGGCGTCACTGAAAAAAGACTGGCCCCATCCTCCTGACAGTATTTATAAGCATTGATCAGATCTCCCCTCAGCCTTCTCTTCTCCAGACTAAAAAGCCCCAAGTCCCTCAGCCCCTCCTCATCAGAGAGATGCTCCAGGCCCCTCATCATCTTTGTAGCCTCTGCTGTCCCCTCTCCAGCAGTTCCCTGTCCTTCTTGAACTGGGGAGCCCAGAACTGGACCCAGTGCTCCAGCTGGGGCCTCACCGGGATAGAGTAGAGGGGGAGGATGACCTTCCTCCACCTGCTGGCCATACTCTTCTTCATGCCCCCCGGGATGCCACTGGCCTTCTTGGCCACAAGGGCCCATTGCTGGCTCATTGTCATCCTGTTGTCCACCAGGACTCCCAGGTTCTTTATCCACAGAGCTGCTCTCCAGCAGGTCAGCCCCCAACCTGTCCTGGTGTGGGGTTATTCCTCCCCAGGTGCAACACCTTACACTTGCCTTTGTTGAATTTCAAAAGGTTTCTCTCTGCCCAACTCTCCAGCCTGTCCAGGTCAAATACAGTTGTGAACAATAGAAGGGTTCTCTTGATATGGGCCGTTGGACAGTCAGTGCTAAGGCTGCCTTCTGGGATCCTTCATAAGTCTTGTTTTAGAGGACAGAACAGATCAGGATGGTCACCCAACTTCACCACAGAATCCGAAGAACCACCACTGTTAGAAGTCTAGTGTGGGATCTCCCCCATGGGGTGGAACATGGGGTTTATGTGCGAAGAATTCTGTTGTAATCAGTCAGAAATAAAAGTCAGTGTGTGACAGGAGTAATCAACAGGTGATGTTTGTAAGGAAAAGATAAGTATCTGCTGTCCTAAGGTGTTTGGTTTTCTCCTTGCAGACATATGAAGAAGTTGGTGAGGATGCATTGGAAGGTACGTTTCTTGAATTCAATATTGAAGTTGTCTGTCTGGTCTGCACTGATTAGAGATAGTATTTCTCAAATTAGCCTCTAATTTCAATGCATCATATACCTTTATCTTTGAGTAAATCTGAGGTCTGAAAAAATTTGTGGGTCACTATCACCTCGTGCAATTTCAGCCTTATTGCACAGTTCCTGTTCCTAGTCTGAACCTTGTCAGGACTGAAATTAATTGACTTCACCAGCAGTGAGATTTTAAGCTGCTATAGTAATCAAACTTTTATCCTTTTTTTAAAGTATTTTTTCTGGTATGCTACAAAAAAATGTAGATATTCTGTTCTTCTGTAAAATCTTGGAATTTAGAGCCCAGGGTACTTCACTGTGCTTTTAGTTTAAAAAATACATGATACCAATTAGCACATTGATAAAATATTTGATTTAACAGTCATTATCACAGAATCACAGAATGACATGGGGTTGGAAAGGACCTCTGGAGATCATCTCCTCCAACCCCCTGCCAGAGCAGGGCCACCCAGAGCAGGTCCCACAGGAACGTGTCCCGGTGGGTTTGAATGTCTCTAGAGAAGGAGACTCCACCACCTCCCTGGGCAGCCTCTGCCAGGGCTCTGCCACCCTCACAGGAAAGAAGTTCCTCCTCATGTTTAGGTGGAACTTCTTATGTTCAAGTTTGTGCCCATTTCCTCTTGTCCTGTCCCTGGGCACCACTGAGAAAAGCCTGGCCCCATCCTCCTGACACCCACCCTTGAAGTATTTATAGGTGTTGATCAGATCCCCCCTCAAGTCTTCTCCAGACTAAGAAGATCCAAATCCCTCAGCCTTTCCTCTTCCCTCAGCATTTTCTCTTTGCTTGAAATGGGGCCATAAAGGTGTTGGTGTTTTAGATACATATACAAACAGTTGTTGTTTATTGATGCAAGAAGAACGTCATTTCATACCAGCAGTTCCAAATTTCCATCTTGAGTGGAATATGCACTGTTTGGTGTATCTTATTCTACTCTTTAAAAAAAAAAAAAATGTAGAAATGAGATGGTAACAGTGGAAATCAGCTGGATCCTTTACAGGATCCATAGGTATCAGGAATAATGTCAATGAGAAAGCTCTTAATGGCTTTTTGTTGCAGAGAGCTTTCCTTTCTCTGAAACTCACACACGGGTGCTCTCGTTAGAATGTCTCTGGGGTGTCTTTTTCTCATTGAATATGAACTTGGTGAAATTTATAGGAAACTGGAATAATGTATTGCTGGAGTATCATTCCTTTTTCTGAATTCTCTTCTCCTGTGATGTGTTACCACACGGTGTAGCTCAAAGCGAACGTGGTTACAAGCATTTTATTCCTGATGTGTTTGGTAGCTTTCCCATTCAGTCGGCGGGTTGCTTTGACTCTGATAATCCTGTACTAACCCATGGGATTGCTCTAATCTGATAACCCCAGTTTTAGGTTGTGGGTGGTGTTAGATTGTGGGTTAGGTGAGCTCGACGTCCTACGGATGGTTTGGGGAATACAGTGAGTCAGTTTTTGTGAAACATTAAGTGTGTGTTGGGAACAGCAGAATTGTACCCACTGGGATGCTCTCCAGCTCCAAAATGATTTACAAACCTTTCTTCCAACTGTAAAATAGGGGACATAATCTTAGAGAATTGGGTGTCGTGTCACTGGCACTTCTTCAGTTTCTAACTGAAATGCTGCATCCCCAGCAGCGTGTCCAGCAAGGGGGGACATTCTGCCCTTCTGCTCTGGGGAGACCCCCTTCAAGTGCATACAAACCTTTCTTCCAACTGTAAAATAGGGACATAATCTTAGAGAATTCATTCTTTAGTTTCTAAATGAAATGCTGCATCCTCAGCAGTGTGTCCAGCAAGGGAGGGCATTCTGCCCTTCTGCTCTGGGGAGACACCCCCCCAGTGCTGCCCCCAGCTCGGGGGCCACCAACAGCAGAAGGACATGGACCTGTGGGAGAGGGGCTAGAGGAGGCCATGGAGATGCTGGGAGGGCTGGAGCCCCTCTGCTGGGAGGGGAGGCTGAGAGAGTTGGGGGGGTCCAGCCTGGAGAAGAGAAGAGAGAAGCTGTGGCTGCCCCATCCCTGGAGGGGTTCAAGGGCAGGTTGGAGGGGGCTTGGAGCAACCTGGGCTGGTGGGAGGTGTCCCTGCCCAGGGCAGGGGGATTGGAACTGGATGATCTTTAAGGTCCCTTCCAAGTCTAACCATTCTATGATTCTATGTCCGAGGCTTTGGCAGAGGAGCTCTGGTGACTCTTGCAGCAGCGTCAGGCGCTACCGTCCCCCGCCATCCACCCTGACCCCGTAGTGGAGGGAGCAGAACGGAACGTGTGCCTGCGCCTCCGCTCCTCCACTTTGCAGTCCGGTGCCTCGGTGCCAGCCCTCCTTCTCGGGCCGTTTATGGGGCCACACTGGGCTGCGAGGTGCAGGTATGCGTCCTCTCTGTTGACTCTGCTGTGGGGGCAACCACCACTGGAAAAATCATAGAATCATAGAATGGTCTAGGTTGGAAGAGACCCTTGGGATCATCGAGTCCAACCATCTCCCCTACTCTACAAAGTCCTCCCCTACACCATGTCCCTCAGCACTGCATCTAAACGGCCCTTAAACACAGCCAGGGATGGGGACTCCACCCCCTCCCTGGGCAGCCTGTTCCAATGCCCGACCACTCTTTCGGTGAAAAATTCTTTCCTAATGTTCAATCTAAACCCACCCTGTTGGAGCTTGAAGGGAAATAAAAGGGAAATATTTGGATGTAGTTACTTCTTATCCCATTACAGAAAGATTGGCTAGGGCTAACGTGGTCAGGTTCATGATTGGGCAAGTGCTGGGAATGTTTCACGAGTCCCCTTGCGTTTGTTTTAATAAAACTAACATGTTTATGGGGGTGTGGGTTTTTTTTTTTTTCCTAACCCCTTTGGCTGTGTGACCTGTTCATCTGCCTTCTCTTCCCTCCTTCAGATCCGACCCCTCAGCTGGACGTCCACGAAGCAAATAAACAGTTTATGGAACAGAGCGAAGAGCTCTACGATGCCTTGATGGACTGTCACTGGCAACCTTTGGACACTGTCTCCTCAGAGATTCCAGCTGTGTTATAGCCACGTCGCTGAGGCGCTGTGGGTTGCGTGACATCCCACCGGCGCGTCCGGACTCTCCTGCTGCACCCTGGATCCTGCGGTAGCGAAGGGGTGGCCCTTTTCTCCACCCAGGTCTGTGACTCCAGGTACAGGAGAGGACCGTTGCCTTTCCCGTACGGAATGAGTATCGTAGGAGCATCACGGTGACTTTTACTCCCGGTGAAAAAACAAAAAACAAAAAACAAAAAAAAAAAATTAGAACTGCACCAGTTTTATTCCTTTTGTCTTGAAATGAACTCTTTACTCCTCCTTGGGAATTGTAATTTATAAACTTTCAACGAGATGGCACAGGGGAAAGACTCTACTCCAACCTACAATAAAAAAGTTGGTCTTTTAAGTAAAAATTACCCTTTGCATTTTGGTTCCTGCCCATCTTTCTGTTTTGCTGCCCATTTCGTTGTCTTCAGTCGTTTGACCCAACTCTCATGAATGTGTTATTTGAAAAAAAAAAAAAATAATCATTGTTGGATACCACTGAAATGTCACAAAAAGCTTTCCAGTGACTGGGTAAGGTTGCTGTGACTTGAGCACGGGAAAGAATTGCGGAGATGAAAGCTTATGTTCTGCTTAACCTAAGCTGTGATCTTGAGCTGTCGAGTTTATAGCTGGGTGTTCCTAAGCAATCTACTGGAATTTTTTGAAAGTAAAGACAGAAAGGAGTGTTAAAAAATTACTACAGACTGATGCCTTCCACCTGGTGGTCTCTGGCACGTTTGGCTTGTCTCTCCACCCGTGTATTGGGAAATAATTCCCCATCACTCCAGCAGTTTCAAACACTTTGACCAGCAACCTTGTCTAAATGTTATTTTTGTGTATCATGCCTTTTATTTTTTTTTTTTCCTCCCATTGTGGACACACCTTGATGGTCTCAATGTTAAGATTTCATCGCGTCTTCCACTGTCCTGTCGGGGTGAATACGGTGAAACTGAAGATCTTGCAGCGAAAACGGGTCAGAGCAATCTCCTCGATTTATTGTGCAACAAATTGTTGCTGACTGAGAAAGCGTTTTTCTACTGGATGTTGTATAAGCTGGATGGACGAGCAATATATTTAAGCTAATATTATGTTGCATTAGAGGTGACAGCGAAAATAATAGCACTTATGTACATGTTATAAGCCCTTTTCAGGCTTTTGTGCCTTAAACTCTTGGAGAAATAGGAACAGAGAAACTACCTGTAATAAATGTCTATCCGAGAACTCGTTTGGGTAACTGAAATTGCTGCCGCAGAGCGTTTAGTTGCCTCCCTCCCCATGTCGATGCGGAGATTTGCCACGGAATTGAAATACTTTCATAAAGCCTACTTCTGCTACACCTTTGTTTGTGTCCATAATTACGATATGTTTAGTCAATCTGTCGTCTTTTTACCAACAGCCATGGTAAATGCCCCGTGAATGTGAGGGGAATGGTGACATACACTGGATTTAGCGTATTTCTGAGCAGGTGGAACTGGATGACTCCTGGAGCCTCTGCCTTCTCATCTGCTGGGATTTTTTTTCCTCTGGCTGCGCTGTGGGCTGTTAACAGCAGCCCAACTTCTGAATTTAAGGAAGTGAACGTTCTCTGTGTGTTTCAGAGGTGGGAGAGGGTGGTTTTGTCACTTCTGATGTAGCTGCTCAGCGGTGCCGAATGCTCAGGTGACCCCCATCGTCTTGAAAAGTGCCTGTTCCAAGAGAGTGGCATTTTGGAAGTGATGTAAAGAGGGTTTTCTTTATGTTCTGCTGATAAACCCTTTCTTGATTGTTCTATTACTGCTCTGCAAGAGTGCCCTTGATTTCTTTTCTTCTGGACCTGCCGTGGTGGAGAGAAAGTTGGTGATGATCAGTCTGAGCCATCAACGAGCGGCGTCTCCTGGTTTGTGGGAGCTTAAAATGTCTCACACCTTTCTTTTCTGAAGAGAGGTTGACATGAGGCTTTGGGCCATGTTCCCTTGATGTGGGAGCCAGCTTTTTGGGGTTGTTTGGGAGAATCTGGGCCAACTGTTGAGACATAATCTCTCTGCACATCTTTCTGTCTATCGTTTATTCATCTTAATGTTAATTTTTTCAGCTCCCGGCCATTATTGCAGCACCTGAAGCGCAAGAGGAGACTTTTATGTGGAGCTACAAACCAGCCGGTCACCTGGATTTTGTAGGGTTTGTGTTTTGGAATCCAAGTTAAACAAGAGTGTGGGATTTTCTTTCTCCTGGATGGCTACAGGAAAAGCCCTCATTAATTACCATTTAGCGCAACACCAGATGAAAGACAAGGACTCCGCGCAGCGAGGTAAATTCTGCTTTTATCTTTCTGTGCTATAGGCAAAAAATCCAGGGCGGATGGTATCGGTGCTCAGCAGGATTAGGTAATTCTTGAAAAGGGCAGCAAAATTGAGATTATGAAGTGTTCTGCCTTTCAGCGTGCGGCGTTTAGGAGTAATTACAGAAACGCTCAGATATTCTTGCTGTGTGACTTGTAATGAGCCCGTTTAGTTACTCTTTAATTGCAGGGACTCTGGGATGCTGTGTGAGTTTATAAAAACTGGAAAATGCTTATCCACCTGCAGGAAGGCAGAAGGACGTGGGCGTTCCTCCTCTTGGGCACCAAGCAGGTGATTGCCAAAGCGTAAGCCGCGGGGTTGCCGTGTTGCCAATTAACACGTGTTTAATTAAAAGCTTGACAGTAAGCGTCGGGGGGTGGCCTGTGAGAAATCCTGAGCAGCTTCCAGTGGGGTGAGAAGCTTGAAACCATTTTTTTTTAGCCAATGTGGGTCTGTCTCAGCACCGCCCCGAGCCAGGATTGGGTCTTACGATGACGTTTTCCATGTGAGTCTGACTAAATTCCTGTTTTTTGGCCTGTTTTCAGGAGCCGGGTTCATACCCCGCACACGGAGGAGTACCAAGCACCCTTAGGTATGTCTCTTAAATCCCTTTTGAGGAGCGGAGATGTTTGACTCTGATCTTTGCTTATTGGGTTCCTCATTACTGCTTTGCTAATCCCCGGCTTCTGCTGAACAAGACCCAGAGGAATTTTTTACCTTCCAGCCTCGCTATCTCCCGGTGTATCTTGTCAATCGTACCGGATACACCAGTTTCTGGATTTAACCCGGGATTTGCTTAGACATGAAATTAATTCAGTGTCGGGACAGGGTATGGATTTCAAACACAACAGTAGATGTTTAGAAACTGGTGGAGCTCATTCAGAAAATGTCCCTCTGCCAAAGTTTTCTTTACCTTTTTTGCCTGGATGGAGCATTCCTTCCAAAAATATCTCTTTTTTTTTTTTTTTTTTTCATCTTCCACCTCTCTCTATCCATCTTCTCATGGCAGGCCGAGTTCTACTGTGAATCCGTTGGCTTCCAAAAATATCTCTTTTTTTTTTTTTTTGTTCCATCTTCAACCTCTTTCTATCCATCTTCTCATGGCAGGCCAAGTTCTACTGTGAATCCGTTGTTTTTTGGGATCGCTCTGTGGGGATTCTCCCTGTTGGAAAGTTCTCTTCCCAAACACTTGATGTTTCCCAAAATTGTCTGAATTTTGGGAGTGGGTGATTTTTGCTCCAATAAGGGTGGTTTTATCCTGCCCTGGGGTGTGACGGGGACATTTCTAGGTTGGCTCTGCAGGAGTGGCTGTGCCAAGGAGGACCCGGGTGGCCCAGGGAACTGGGCAGAGCACCCCCAGGGTCGCTGAAAGACAGGAGGGACAGGACCAGCTGCTTGTCCCCTGTCCCCAACAGCGTCACAAGGACTGGTTTTAGAAGAGCTTGGTCATTTCCAGACTCATTTCTGTTTTAAATGGGGACCAGGCTGATTTTGTTGGTACTTGGTGTGATGGAGGGGCGTTACCAGCTTGAAAGGGTGATTCCTGAGCACTGTGATTATTTTTTTTTCATGTGTGAATTTTGCTCAGAACAGATTAAAAACTAACCATTTGTTCTCCCTTATCCCTTTTTGCACCTTCTCAAGGGCTTGGGAGCTTTTCCAGCTCGTCTCTTG
>NW_015090973.1:97782-113819 GCF_001431845.1 Calidris pugnax | reverse complement strand
TCTATCCATCTTCTCATGGCAGGCCGAGTTCTACTGTGAATCCGTTGGTTTTTGGGATCGCTCTGTGGGGATTCTCCCTGTTGGAAAGTTCTCTTCCCAAACACTTGATGTTTCCCAAAATTGTCTGAATTTTGGAGGTGGGTGATTTTTGCTCCAATAAGGGTGGTTTTATCCTGCCCTGGGGTGTGATGGGGACGTTTCTAGGTTGGCTCTGCAGGAGTGGCTGTGCCAAGGAGGACCTGGGTGGCCCGGGCAACCGGGCAGAGCAGCCCCAGGGTCCCTGGAAGACAGGAGGGACAGGACCAGCTCCTTGTCCCCTGTCCCCAACAGCGTCACAGGGGCTGGTTTTAGAAGAGCTTGGTCATTTCCAGACTCATTTCTGTTTTAAACGGGGGCCAGGCTGATTTTGTTGGTACTTGGTGTGATGGAGGGGCGTTACCAGCTTGAAAGGGTGATTCCTGAGCACTGTGATTATTTTTTTTTCATGTGTGAATTTTGCTCAGAACAGATTAAAAACTAACCATTTGTTCTCCCTTATCCCTTTTTGCACCTTCTCAAGGGCTTGGGAGCTTTTCCACCTCATCCCTTGCTGTGGCCATGGCTTCACCATCAGTCCCTTCCAACCGCTTGGCAGATGCTCTGGTTTTAAACCCTTTCCTGCTGCTTCTGGATCATACGCCAGGAACCTGACGGAGGTATTTGGGCAGAGACACCTTGATTTCTGACAAAATTCCCTTCCGTTCCCCCAGGGTGGGCTCTTCCCCCACCCCACCTTCCAAAAGGGGGGAAGGAGTAGGAAAAACGTGCTGGCTGCCTTCACCTTTTTCGAAGAGCAACCCCAGAAATGCACTTTGTGGGGAAGAGGGGGGAGACATTGCCTTTGTGCCCCCCTCCCAGGGGTTCGTTTAGGTGGGGTGGGGGAGTGCTGCTCACCCCTCCAGCGCAAGGGGAGGTACAATTAATGGCGTGACTGCCTGGGGGTGGGATTTCCCCTGCCTTCCCTGTGGGAGGAGGGAGGCCAGGTTATCTTTTAGGATGGCATGGCAGGAGGTGGCATGGAGAGGGTGGAATGGCGGGGGGGGGCTGTAGGCAGGGCGAACTACAACTCCCAGAAGGCTCTTCGGGAGGGCCCGGCTCAAACAGCCAATCAGCGCCTGAGTTTCCGCCCTATAAAATGCCACTGCGAGGGGCCTTCCGCCTTTCTCTATGATGGCGGCTGCGGGAAGGGTTAGGAGTTGTGGCGCCGGGAGAATGGCGCACCATCCGCCGCCATCCGCCGCCATCCGCCTTCCCCGGGGGCTCTCCCGCCGCATCGGCGTCCCGATGGGCCGTGAAGGGGCAGCGCGGCCGCGGGAGAGCCTTGTTCCCTCTCTCCTTCCTTCCTCCCGGGCCGGGCCCGGCGTGCGGGGAAGATGGCGGGGCCGCCTCGGGTGAGTGCCGGGCCTGCAGGCCTACCCCGGCCCTATCGAAGCTGCGTCTGCCTGGGTGGTGTGGCAGATGCAGTCAAAAAGGAGCCGAGAGCGAAGGGTTTATTTTTTTTTCCTCGACGGTCGCCGCTCAGTTTGAGTCTCCGTAACTGTCCGGCAACATTTCAGGAAAATACACGGCCCGGGGACGGGGTGGCGCCGGGGCCTGGCCCGGGTTGAGGGGGGGTTGTCGGTAGAAGGCGATAACCAGCCCGAACGCCTGTTTGTGAGGCCGGACCTGGTGCGGGGAGAGGTGGGAGGTGCTGGGTCTCCACGGTGCTTCTCCTGACGCTCCGGACTCCCTTCTCCCCCAGCAGCAGCCTGGCCTGGAAGGTGATCCCATCGCTGGATGGATGGTGGCTCCTCGGATAGCGGCGTTGGGCAGGTGAGATGTGCCATCCAGGCCCTGGAGGCTCCCTTTATGTTGCCCTCACGGTCTCTCTTGGCCAGAGGAGTGAGCAGACATATTTCCCGGTCCTCTGCTACCGGATACTGCCGGTGTGGATTGTACCTGGTGCTGCGGATCCTCTGCAGGGCTCCTGCTCGGGGTTGGCCTCTGCAGACAAGGATATCCCACTGTTGGAATTATCTCTCCAGGCATTAAGAACTGCAGAATCTCCTTATTTCTTGTTCAGTCGAGATCAGAGAATGGGTTAGAGTTGGAAGGGACCTTAAAGATCATCCAGTTCCAATCCCCCTGCCCTGGGCAGGGACACCTCCCACCAGCCCAGGTTGCTCCAAGCCCCCTCCAACCTGCCCTTGAACCTCTCCAGGGATGGGGCAGCCACAGCTTCTCGGGGCAACCTGGGCCAGGCTCTCACCACCCTCACACCAAACAAGTTCTTCCCCACATCTCAGCTCCATCTCCCCTCTTCCAGTGTCAAACCCTTCCCCCTCTCCTAGGGCTCCCCTCCCTGATCCAGAGTCCCTCCCCAGCTTTCCTGGAGCCCCTTGAGGGACTGGAAAGGGGCTCCAAGGTCTCCCCGGAGCCTTCTCTTCTCCAGGCTGAACCCCCCAACTCTCTCAGCCCCCCCTCCCAGCAGAGGGGCTCCAGCCCTCCCAGTATCTCCATGGCCTCCTCTGGCCCTGCTCCGACAGCTCCATGTCCTTCCCTTGCTGAGGACTCCAGAGCTGGACAGTGGGTGGAATAAGAGGGGAATTTCTCCCTCCAGTGTCACCGGGGCCAGGCTGGTGGCACAACTGGGACTCAGACCTGACCCAAAGGCAGTAGGTGACTCTTTTCCTCCATCTGAGGCCGTGTCAGGGTGTGTGAGCTGCATGTTTATCCAAGAGCTGTGGCTCTGTGTGATAGCTACAGCTCTCCAACAACATGCCAGAGCAACGGGAAGGTCTTTGACTGCTGGGCCTCTTCTTGCCTGTTGCTGTCACTCGCCCCTCCTATACATTTTCAGAAATTTGGGATGTTTCTTGGTGGTTCCTGGGTCGGGGATGTGTACTTGTGGGGCTGATGCTAAGGTTGTTGTGGTGTTTTCCAGGGTTGTTGGTGTTCCAGAGCTCGCTCCGCCGATGGCCGGATAGTCCCAAGGTAAGGACACGTGCCCTTCTTGGAGAACTGTCCCTGTCCCTCCAGATCCCTTTCCCATCAGATCTGAATACCGATCTCGTGGTCGAAAAAGGAGGAAAAACAAAATTCTGACTGGTCTGGGCCTCGTTGCTGGTGCTGCCCTGCTCCGAGAGAGGCTGGTTGGGAGACAGTCCCTGGGGGTCGGTGAAGGTGGTGGGGGGAGGGCAGAGGTACCAGGATCCGTCTGTGTGGATTCCTGATGTTCCTGTGGTGACCTTGGATACTTACCCAGAGCTCTGTTTTTTTCAGGAATTAACTCATTTAGTGGAAAAGGCCGAGAGCATGTGAGCCCCTGTCCCTGGTGAAGGGGTTCGGTTGTGTCCCTGGGGCTGGAGAGGTGACACGGGGCAGGTGAGTGGCCTTTGGGAGTAATTAGCAGGTGTTTGATGAGCGGGATGGAGGAGGGAGAGGCAGTTCAGGCTGGTGTGACCGGTGGGAAGGATGGACTTCGTTAGTAAGGTTTTTAATTAATTGGGTGGCCTGGAGACCCTCTGGGGGCGCAGCCTGGTCCGTGATGACTCTTCTCTTTGGAGACTGTTGGATGAATCCTGCGGATATGGGGCTGAGGCCAGGCTGGGGGGAGCTGAAACGGCCCCACGGTGCGGGGAGGGGGGATTCCTTCTCCCTCATGAAACCTGCAGCCGGGTCAAACTGCTCCTCATTCAGGTTGGATTCTTTTTTATCCCCTCTTTTCAGGTGTAAGTGGAGCCGTTTCCCCGAGGGTTTGGTGCAAGAGCTTGTTCTTTCCCAGCCTGGCTCCTTCCCGGGCCTGGAGCTCCCCCACCTGGGAACAGCAGCTCCAGGTGTTGCTCAGGCTCCTGTTGAACCTGAAGAGTGGACCCTTCTGTGGGCTTTTCTCTGGAGAAGAGCTTGGATATAAAGTATTTTGAGGGTGAATAAATGGAATTGCTTGAAACTCTTGCTGTGGTCGGTTGGGGGGTGACACCTGAGTGCTCCTACCCACGGCTGGGGGTGAGGCTTGGGAAGATTGGAGCAACTTGGGAATCACAGAATGGTTTGGGTTGGAAGGGACCTTAAAGATCACCTAGTTCCAGCCCCCGACTTCTCCCACCTGAGGTCACCCGTCCACGGTTGGTTCTCCATGGGCTGGATCTCCGGGCAACTGGTGTGTGACTGGGATGTGCTCTTCCCAGCTGGAAGTGGATGTTTCTGCCTCTCTGTGGAGGTGGGTGCTCCTCAGGAGTGGAGTTACCACCTGAGGGAGCTGCTGTGGAACCTGTGGGGACACGGAGCAGCCTTCACCCGCAGCAGCTCTTCTGCTGGAGCCTCCCCCGTGGAGCCCTGGGGAGTCACAGCAGCGTCTCCCCAACGTTGCCACCATCCCTGGTGACTTGGGTCACCCTTTTCTTTACGGGGGAGAACAAACTGGGGGTGACAGCACCCTCAGAGCTTTTGGGGGGGTTGTCATTCCCCAAGGTGGGGGTGGCAGGTGGCAAAGTCCTTGTCTGCAGGTGACCTGTTTGCAGAGAGCACCTTTGTCCTGGGGACATGGTGCCCCTCCATGTCCCTTCCCTTCTCCCCTTGGGGACACTAGAACCCCTTTCCTATGGGGCTCAGCCCTCGTAGGATTTTGGCTTCCTCGGGGGCACCAGCCTCTTTGTAGACCCCCAGCCTGGGGTCTTTGTCACCAAAGCCAGGCAGGGGGACAGAGGTGGCGTGTGACAATGTCCTGGGTGACAGCTGGCGTGTGACAACATCCTGGGTGACGTTGGAGGACGTGGCCAACAGCTTCTCCTCCTCCCCGGGGACGCTTTCTTTGTCCACCTTGGAGTGGGGACAAGGGTGGGGACCTGTCTCAGCAAATCCCTGCTGGGACAGGGGTGGGGACAGTCCTGGGGACAATCAATCTGCCCCTACAGGCATGGGGATGGTGACAGGTCCCCCCCAGGACCCCCACCCCATGGGGGGACACTACCAGTTCCGTGTCATCGTGCTGGGGGACGCGGCGGTGGGGAAGTCCTCGCTGCTGCGCTGCTTCACCGAGGGTCCCTCTGGGGGGGTGGCCACCCCCTGCCCCACACCCTCTGGGGGGGCAGCCACCCCCTGCCCCACGGTCGGCGTGGAGTTCTACAGCCGCACCGTCCCCCTGTCACCCACCAGCACGGCCAAGCTGCAGCTCTGGGACACGGCCGGCCAGGAGAGGTTCAGGTGAGGGGTTTGGGGGGACACCAAGGAGGGGGACGCAGCCCCCATGTGGGACCCCAGCACCCAACTGACTCGTCCCACCCCGGGGCAGCGATGGCTCCCTGGGACAGTGGCACTTTAGGGGCTGGTGGGACCTTGGGATGGGCTTGGGGTGAAGGTGGAGCTGGTTTTGGGGAGCGGCCAAAGGAGAAGGGGTGGGTGATGGCTCTGGGGTCCTGATGATGGGGTCCTGGTCCTGGGGTGACAGTCCTGGGGGGCTGGTTCTGGGGTCCCGGTCCTGGGGGGCTGCTCCCAGGGTCCTGGTCCTGGAGTCCCAGTTCTTCAGGGGCTGGTGGGACCTTGGGATGGGCTTGAGGTGACAATGGAGCTGGTTTTGGGGAGCGGCCAAAGGAGCAGGGGTGGGTGATGGCCCTGGGGTCCTGATGAAGGAGTCCTGGTCCTGGGGTGACAGTCCTGGGGTACCTGGTCCTGGGATCCTGGTGTCCCAGTTCTTTAGGGGCTGATGGGACTTTGGGATGGGCTTGAGGTCAAGATGGAGCTGGTTTTGGGGAGCGCCCAAAGGAGTAGGGGTGGGTGACGGCCCTGGAGTCCCAGTCCTGGGGTCCCAGTCCTGGGGGGCTGCTCCTGGGGTCCTGGTCCCAAGGTGCTGGTCCTGGGCTCCCAGTTCTGGGGTGCTGGTCCTGGGGAGCTGTTCCTGGGGTGCTGGTCCCAGTGTCCTGGTTCTGGGGTCCCAGTTCTGGGGTTCCAGTCTTGGGGGGCTGCTCCTGGGGTGTTGGTTTTGGGGTGCAGGTCCTGCTGTCCTGGTTCTGGGGTCCTGGTCCCAGTGCTGGGGTGCAGGGTCCTGGGGTGCTAATCTTGGGGTGCTGCTGGGCTGGGTGATCCCCTCCCTGATCCCATCAGGCTGGAGCCTGGAGCTCCCAGGGGCATGAGGGAGGCTCAAATGGGGCAGGAGGGGCTGAAGAGCTGGGGCTGGAGTTGGGGGGGGTCCCATGCTGCCCCCATCCCTTTTGAGGGCCCTAGGGTTGGTTGGGGGTGCCCTGTTTCTGCCCCATCAGCACCCATCCATGGGTGCTGCCCCATCCCCACTGCTGGGGGGGACCATCCGCCGCCATCCGCCGCCATCCGCCTTCCCCGGGGGCTCTCCCGCCGCATCGGCGTCCCGATGGGCCGTGAAGGGGCAGCGCGGCCGCGGGAGAGCCTTGTTCCCTCTCTCCTTCCTTCCTCCCGGGCCGGGCCCGGCGTGCGGGGAAGATGGCGGGGCCGCCTCGGGTGAGTGCCGGGCCTGCAGGCCTACCCCGGCCCTATCGAAGCTGCGTCTGCCTGGGTGGTGTGGCAGATGCAGTCAAAAAGGAGCCGAGAGCGAAGGGTTTATTTTTTTTTCCTCGACGGTCGCCGCTCAGTTTGAGTCTCCGTAACTGTCCGGCAACATTTCAGGAAAATACACGGCCCGGGGACGGGGTGGCGCCGGGGCCTGGCCCGGGTTGAGGGGGGGTTGTCGGTAGAAGGCGATAACCAGCCCGAACGCCTGTTTGTGAGGCCGGACCTGGTGCGGGGAGAGGTGGGAGGTGCTGGGTCTCCACGGTGCTTCTCCTGACGCTCCGGACTCCCTTCTCCCCCAGCAGCAGCCTGGCCTGGAAGGTGATCCCATCGCTGGATGGATGGTGGCTCCTCGGATAGCGGCGTTGGGCAGGTGAGATGTGCCATCCAGGCCCTGGAGGCTCCCTTTATGTTGCCCTCACGGTCTCTCTTGGCCAGAGGAGTGAGCAGACATATTTCCCGGTCCTCTGCTACCGGATACTGCCGGTGTGGATTGTACCTGGTGCTGCGGATCCTCTGCAGGGCTCCTGCTCGGGGTTGGCCTCTGCAGACAAGGATATCCCACTGTTGGAATTATCTCTCCAGGCATTAAGAACTGCAGAATCTCCTTATTTCTTGTTCAGTCGAGATCAGAGAATGGGTTAGAGTTGGAAGGGACCTTAAAGATCATCCAGTTCCAATCCCCCTGCCCTGGGCAGGGACACCTCCCACCAGCCCAGGTTGCTCCAAGCCCCCTCCAACCTGCCCTTGAACCTCTCCAGGGATGGGGCAGCCACAGCTTCTCGGGGCAACCTGGGCCAGGCTCTCACCACCCTCACACCAAACAAGTTCTTCCCCACATCTCAGCTCCATCTCCCCTCTTCCAGTGTCAAACCCTTCCCCCTCTCCTAGGGCTCCCCTCCCTGATCCAGAGTCCCTCCCCAGCTTTCCTGGAGCCCCTTGAGGGACTGGAAAGGGGCTCCAAGGTCTCCCCGGAGCCTTCTCTTCTCCAGGCTGAACCCCCCAACTCTCTCAGCCCCCCCTCCCAGCAGAGGGGCTCCAGCCCTCCCAGCATCTCCATGGCCTCCTCTGGCCCTGCTCCGACAGCTCCATGTCCTTCCCTTGCTGAGGACTCCAGAGCTGGACAGTGGGTGGAATAAGAGGGGAATTTCTCCCTCCAGTGTCACCGGGGCCAGGCTGGTGGCACAACTGGGACTCAGACCTGACCCAAAGGCAGTAGGTGACTCTTTTCCTCCATCTGAGGCCGTGTCAGGGTGTGTGAGCTGCATGTTTATCCAAGAGCTGTGGCTCTGTGTGATAGCTACAGCTCTCCAACAACATGCCAGAGCAACGGGAAGGTCTTTGACTGCTGGGCCTCTTCTTGCCTGTTGCTGTCACTCGCCCCTCCTATACATTTTCAGAAATTTGGGATGTTTCTTGGTGGTTCCTGGGTCGGGGATGTGTACTTGTGGGGCTGATGCTAAGGTTGTTGTGGTGTTTTCCAGGGTTGTTGGTGTTCCAGAGCTCGCTCCGCCGATGGCCGGATAGTCCCAAGGTAAGGACACGTGCCCTTCTTGGAGAACTGTCCCTGTCCCTCCAGATCCCTTTCCCATCAGATCTGAATACCGATCTCGTGGTCGAAAAAGGAGGAAAAACAAAATTCTGACTGGTCTGGGCCTCGTTGCTGGTGCGATCCTGCTCCGAGAGAGGCTGGTTGGGAGACAGTCCCTGGGGGTCTCCTTCCTTGGGGGAGGGAGTGGGTGAAGGTGGTGGGGAGAGGGCAGAGGGACCGGGATCCGTCTGCGTGGGTTCCTGATGTTCCTGTGGTACCTTGGATACTTACCCAGAGCTCTGTTTTTTTCAGGAATTAACTCATTTAGTGGAAAAGGCCGAGAGCATGTGAGCCCCTGTCCCTGGTGAAGGGGTTCGGTTGTGTCCCTGGGGCTGGAGAGGTGACACGGGGCAGGTGAGTGGCCTTTGGGAGTAATTAGCAGGTGTTTGATGAGCGGGATGGAGGAGGGAGAGGCAGTTCAGGCTGGTGTGACCGGTGGGAAGGATGGACTTCGTTAGTAAGGTTTTTAATTAATTGGGTGGCCTGGAGACCCTCTGGGGGCGCAGCCTGGTCCGTGATGACTCTTCTCTTTGGAGACTGTTGGATGAATCCTGCGGATATGGGGCTGAGGCCAGGCTGGGGGGAGCTGAAACGGCCCCACGGTGCGGGGAGGGGGGATTCCTTCTCCCTCATGAAACCTGCAGCCGGGTCAAACTGCTCCTCATTCAGGTTGGATTCTTTTCTATCCCCTCTTTTCAGGTGTAAGTGGAGCCGTTTCCCCGAGGGTTTGGTGCATGAGCTTGTTCTTTCCCAGCCTGGCTCCTTCCCGGGCCTGGAGCTCCCCCACCTGGGAACAGCAGCTCCAGGTGTTGCTCAGGCTCCTGTTGAACCTGAAGAGTGGACCCTTCTGTGGGCTTTTCTCTGGAGAAGAGCTTGGATATAAAGTATTTTGAGGGTGAATAAATGGAATTGCTTGAAACTCTTGCTGTGGTCGGTTGGGGGGTGACACCTGAGTGCTCCTACCCACGGCTGGGGGTGAGGCTTGGGAAGATTGGAGCAACTTGGGAATCACAGAATGGTTTGGGTTGGAAGGGACCTTAAAGATCACCTAGTTCCAGCCCCCGACTTCTCCCACCTGAGGTCACCCGTCCACGGTTGGTTCTCCATGGGCTGGATCTCCGGGCAACTGGTGTGTGACTGGGATGTGCTCTTCCCAGCTGGAAGTGGATGTTTCTGCCTCTCTGTGGAGGTGGGTGCTCCTCAGGAGTGGAGTTACCACCTGAGGGAGCTGCTGTGGAACCTGTGGGGACACGGAGCAGCCTTCACCCGCAGCAGCTCTTCTGCTGGAGCCTCCCCCGTGGAGCCCTGGGGAGTCACAGCAGCGTCTCCCCAACGTTGCCACCATCCCTGGTGACTTGGGTCACCCTTTTCTTTACGGGGGAGAACAAACTGGGGGTGACAGCACCCTCAGAGCTTTTGGGGGGGTTGTCATTCCCCAAGGTGGGGGTGGCAGGTGGCAAAGTCCTTGTCTGCAGGTGACCTGTTTGCAGAGAGCACCTTTGTCCTGGGGACATGGTGCCCCTCCATGTCCCTTCCCTTCTCCCCTTGGGGACACTAGAACCCCTTTCCTATGGGGCTCAGCCCTCGTAGGATTTTGGCTTCCTCGGGGGCACCAGCGTCTTTGTAGACCCCCAGCCTGGGGTCTTTGTCACCAAAGCCAGGCAGGGGGACAGAGGTGGCGTGTGACAATGTCCTGGGTGACAGCTGGCGTGTGACAACATCCTGGGTGACGTTGGAGGACGTGGCCAACAGCTTCTCCTCCTCCCCGGGGACGCTTTCTTTGTCCACCTTGGAGTGGGGACAAGGGTGGGGACCTGTCTCAGCAAATCCCTGCTGGGACAGGGGTGGGGACAGTCCTGGGGACAATCAATCTGCCCCTACAGGCATGGGGATGGTGACAGGTCCCCCCCAGGACCCCCACCCCATGGGGGGACACTACCAGTTCCGTGTCATCGTGCTGGGGGACGCGGCGGTGGGGAAGTCCTCGCTGCTGCGCTGCTTCACCGAGGGTCCCTCTGGGGGGGTGGCCACCCCCTGCCCCACACCCTCTGGGGGGGCAGCCACCCCCTGCCCCACGGTCGGCGTGGAGTTCTACAGCCGCACCGTCCCCCTGTCACCCACCAGCACGGCCAAGCTGCAGCTCTGGGACACGGCCGGCCAGGAGAGGTTCAGGTGAGGGGTTGGGGGGGACACCAAGGAGGGGGACGCAGCCCCCATGTGGGACCCCAGCACCCAACTGACTCGTCCCACCCCGGGGCAGCGATGGCTCCCTGGGACAGTGGCACTTTAGGGGCTGGTGGGACCTTGGGATGGGCTTGGGGTGAAGGTGGAGCTGGTTTTGGGGAGCAGCCAAAGGAGAAGGGGTGGGTGATGGCTCTGGGGTCCTGATGATGGGGTCCTGGTCCTGGGGTGACAGTCCTGGGGGGCTGGTTCTGGGGTCCCAGTCCTGGGGGGCTGCTCCCAGGGTCCTGGTCCTGGTGTCCTGGTCCTGGAGTCCCAGTTCTTCAGGGGCTGGTGGGACCTTGGGATGGGCTTGAGGTGACAATGGAGCTGGTTTTGGGGAGCGGCCAAAGGAGCAGGGGTGGGTGATGGCCCTGGGGTCCTGATGAAGGAGTCCTGGTCCTGGGGTGACAGTCCTGGGGTACCTGGTCCTGGGATCCTGGTGTCCCAGTTCTTTAGGGGCTGATGGGACTTTGGGATGGGCTTGAGGTCAAGATGGAGCTGGTTTTGGGGAGCGCCCAAAGGAGTAGGGGTGGGTGACGGCCCTGGAGTCCCAGTCCTGGGGTCCCAGTCCTGGGGGGCTGCTCCTGGGGTCCTGGTCCCAAGGTGCTGGTCCTGGGCTCCCAGTTCTGGGGTGCTGGTCCTGGGGAGCTGTTCCTGGGGTGCTGGTCCCAGTGTCCTGGTTCTGGGGTCCCAGTTCTGGGGTTCCAGTCTTGGGGGGCTGCTCCTGGGGTGTTGGTTTTGGGGTGCAGGTCCTGCTGTCCTGGTTCTGGGGTCCTGGTCCCAGTGCTGGGGTGCAGGGTCCTGGGGTGCTAATCTTGGGGTGCTGCTGGGCTGGGTGATCCCCTCCCTGATCCCATCAGGCTGGAGCCTGGAGCTCCCAGGGGCATGAGGGAGGCTCAAATGGGGCAGGAGGGGCTGAAGAGCTGGGGCTGGAGTTGGGGGGGGTCCCATGCTGCCCCCATCCCTTTTGAGGGCCCTAGGGTTGGTTGGGGGTGCCCTGTTTCTGCCCCATCAGCACCCATCCATGGGTGCTGCCCCATCCCCACTGCTGGGGGGGGCACAGAAGGACCCTTGAGCTCCCACAAAAACCCTCCAGAGCCCCCCAGTTCTGCCCCAACTGAAAATTGGGGTGCAGATGGTCCAGGCAGGTCTCCCCACCCCTGCTCCTGAGGTCCCAAAAGTCCCCCGACCCCCATCCCGGGGCAGGGGGTGCTAGGGTGTCCCCCAAATCAGGGGGCAGGAGCTGGTGGGTGCTGGGGTGTCCCCCAAATCTCCCCCCCTCCTGGTGTTGCCCAGGTCCATCACCAGGTCCTTCTACCGGAGCGCGGCGGGGGTGCTGCTGGTCTTTGACCTCACCAACCGGGCCTCCTTCGAGCGCGTCCCCGAGTGGCACCGCGAGGCCGCGGGGGACCCTCACCCCCCCACCTTCGTCCTGGTGGGACACAAGTGTGACCTGGAGGCCGAGCGAGCCGTGTCGGCGGAGGAGGCCGGGCACTTGGCCACCACCCTGGGCATGGTGGCCTTCGTGGAGACCTCGGCCCTCAGCAACCTCAACGTGGAGCTGGCCTTCCAGACGTTGGCGGGGGGCATCCAGCGGGCGCTGGGCCGGGGGGGGGACACCCCTCTCCGGGGCTGTGGTGGCATCAGGCTCATCCCCAGCCAGAGCCACCCCCGGCCCCCGGCGCGGGGGGAGCCCCGGGAGCGCTGCCAGTGCTGATGGGGACAAGGAGGGGGGACACAGGACCCTCCACCCCTGGGGATGTGTCCCCCCCTTGCCCTTGGGTGATGCTCGGGGCTGTGTGTCCCCCCCGCCCTGGGCTTGGGTTTATTTCGAGCCTTGATTTGGGGGCTCTGAAAAAAATATTCCCCTCCTGCAGGAGTGTTTTTAATAAATTTGAGGCTTTTCCACACTAAATAAAGGCTGTGGGCGAGTGGCTGTCCCCTGGCAGGGACATGTTGGGTTGAGCAGAGCACAGCAACTCAACCCAACTGGGAGGGGGGACACAGGACCCTCCACCCCTGGGGATGTGTCCCCCCCTTGCCCTTGGGTGATGCTCGGGGCTGTGTGTCCCCCCCGCCCTGGGCTTGGGTTTATTTCGAGCCTTGATTTGGGGGCTCTGAAAAAAATATTCCCCTCCTGCAGGAGTGTTTTTAATAAATTTGAGGCTTTTCCACACTAAATAAAGGCTGTGGGCGAGTGGCTGTCCCCTGGCAGGGACATGTTGCTGTGCTCTGCTCAACCCAACTCAACCCAACTCTCAACTCAACTCAACTCGTGACATGGGTGATGCTCTAAGGGAGGTCACTGGTGGGGTAAGATTCCCCCCCAAATGTCTGCACTTGATGGGCCTCTTGTCCTGGGGCCACCACCCTGGGAAAATGGGAGCAGGGACCCATTGATGGTTGGGACAGTGAACTCTCCATGAGCCAGCAATGGGCCCTTGTGGCCAAGAGGCCAATGGGATCCTGGGGGTCATCAAGAAGAGTGTGACCAGCAGGTGGAGGGAGGTCATTCTCCCCCTCTGCTCTGCACTGGGGAGGCCACAACTGGAATCCTGTGTCCAGTTCTGGGCTCCCCAGTTCAAGAGAGACAGGGAACTGCTGGAGAGAGTCCAGTGTAGGGCACCAGAGATGATGGAGGGATTGGAGCATCTCCCTGCTGAGGAAAGGCTGAGAGAGCTGGGGCTCCTGAGCCTGGAGAAGAGAAGGCTGAGGGGAGACCTTCTCAATGCTTCCAAGGATCTAAAGGGTGGGTTGAGGGAGGATGGAGCCAGACTCTTTTCAGGGGTTCCCAGTGAGAGGACGAGGGGCAACGGGCAGGGTGAGGGTGGCAGAGCCCTGGCAGAGGCTGCCCAGGGAGGGTGTGGAGTCCCAAATCTGGAGATCTTCAAGCCCCACCTGGATGCTCCTGAGTGATGTGCTCTGGGCAGCCCTGCTTTGGCAGGGGAGTTGGACTGGAGGATCTCTAGAAGGTCCCTTCCAGCTCTAACAATTTCATGATTCCAGGATCTGGCAACGTGAATACAGCGGGTTTAAACTTTTGTCTCCTTTTTTTTTTTCCGAGGTAGATGCATGGCTGCAAGCCCCATGGTGGGGCTGGCTTTGTTTGCTGGGCCGGTGGAAGTGGTTGCACATTAACTGTTTCTCGTGATTTCTCGTCAGAAAGGGTTGTAAATGGCTCGAGTGGTAGAAACAGACGCCGAAAGCCTCAGCCTTGGGTTTGCTGGGCAGGATCCCACCTCCCGCCCGGGGCTTTTAAATGGGAAAGAGAATTGGAAGGAAACAAAAGAACTGTGCCCTTTTGGTGCATTAATGATAGAATGAGCTGAGAATCTCTCATAGATTGTGCTGGGTTTGGAAAGAGTTTAACCTTTTGAAACTTCTGACTGGCAGAAAAAACACAAACCCAAGTAGTGATTAGTTATCCTGAAGCTAAAGTTTGATTTATTGCAACTTTTGTAACATTTCAGCTTTACTACTAGAAAAACATCTCAGGATACTTGAAGAACATTTGATTTTTTTACTAAAAACACCTGTTCTAATGAACTTTAGGGATAATCTTGGTTGGGAAGGACACATCTGAGGCTGTAGTTGCGTTCTCTAAAGTGCAAGCTTTGTGGGTCGTTTTTTCCTGTGTATCTCAAGGGTCTTCTTGTTTTGTCCCCCACGTTGGACACCCCCATCCCCTTCAGCACAAAGACTCCCCGAGATGGTGTTTTGAGACATTTCTTTAAAACCAAGTGGAGAAAAACACCAGCCTCCCTGTATCCCTTCAGCTGGGAAACCTCATCCGAGCTTTTCTAATGGAGCAACGGCATTTGGGGTTTGTGAAAATAGTGCAGAAATTCAGCCAAGGGCACCCAGCAAAGTCAAGCATCATCTTCATCATCCCATCGTCTTCATCATCCCTACACAGGCCAAGCCCAGCAGCTGCTCGGTTCCTCTTCTCAGGAGGAAACAGCAACTGGGGAAGGTGGAGTTTTCATCTGCTTTTCTGAGTTAATCTCCTGGCGTTGCAATAGTGTTATTATTTAATTTTTATTTTTTAATGGCTGCACGGTTGTGTTTTCAGTTCACTGAAGGTTTTCCTGCAGCGTTGTGGTCGTTGACGGGGACGTCCTGCTTGCAGCGTGTGTCGGGTGTCGATGCTGCTCATTTTGCTAATTGACTTGATGTTTGGGTTTGGTTTTTTTTCCATCGTGGTGCCGAGCTCTGGCACCTTCAGTTGGGTTTCCCTGGCGATTTTGAGCATTGGGTGTGATTTAAAAGGCAGCGAGGTCCTTGGTGTATCTCTGCTGACACGGCCTTAATAAAGAAGGCGAGGATTTTCTAGGATTCCCATGGACAAACATAATCTGCTGCAGGAGGTAAATATCGGGATAAACATAGCGCTCCTTACCTTTGGAACTCAACCAGAGCCTTATGAAACAGAGAGGAGGAGGAGGATGTTTTTATTTTTTTATTTCCTTAACAAAAATGCATTAATTATTTCCTGTATCAGTTTTGATCAGAAGAACAGGAATTACCTGTGCTTTCACCCGATCTCCCCATGGTGATTTCAATGTCTCAGAAGGAAAGTGCTGGAGGGGAGGGGAGGCAGTGGTCTCTCTGCAGGGTGAGGAGGGAGGGGACAAGGACTTTTCTCAGCCTTTTTCAACACACCGTATGTTCCCAAAGCCTTGACACTCCTTCAGCCAGCGAAGCTCCGAGGGTACAGCTTGTGTCTGCGGTGACGCGCTGCCGACTGCCCGGGTGCTCCGTGTGAGCGGGTGTGATGCTGTCACTTGACAGCGTTTGATTTTGGTTTTTATTTGTTATCATTATTAATTTATTTTTTATTCGGGAAGCGGTAAAACATCTCTGTTCTGCCGCCCCGTTTTGCTGCTCGTCGAGGCGATGTTTGAGCTGAGGGGAGGCAGGCTGGCAGGTACGGGTGGAAGCCAACTGCAATTACAAATCCCTTCGTTAGCGATCAAACCGTTGCTGCGGTGGGGTAGCTCGTGGGCTTCCAGCCGCCGGGATGTTGGGGATGCTGCGTGGGCTTTGATGTGTTGATGGGTGGATGATGATGATGATGATGGGGATATCAGGAATGTGTTGGCGTGTAACGCGCTGGAATCAAACGGGATGTGCAGGAGGGTTGGTGATGGGAGGTGGTGGCTCCGTGCTGGGTTTTCACTGGGGGGTTATGTAGTGTCTCAAAGGAATCTTGGATTTTTGGGTGTCAGTGAGTAACCCGCTGGCTCTTTCTCCTCTGGGGAAGTCGGTGGAGGTGTTGGTTGTGTGTCCACAGCACCTGGGCGGGAGTTTCTCATCGCACACCTTTCCTTGATGTGCTCTCTAATGAGGGGCTGTTTGATGAGAACCTCTTCACTTGAGGGCACCGTGAGGGTACCCGTCCTGCTGCAGAGCAGGCTTTTCTTCAGCCACATCCCATCCTTCTCTTGGAAAAACCATCCTTTTCTTGGTTCTGCTTGGAGATGCTGTGGATGGGGAGAGCTCTGAGCTTTTTCCAGCTGCCCAGGCCAGGGGATTGCCTGGAATAGAGAAGCCCGGCTGGATTGGGAAGCAAAGTGGGTGCTTCCCACCCCACGGGGGGCAGAGGCGTGTGTGGGTCTGGGCTCTCCTCGGGTGCTGGCTCTGCCTGGACTTGCTCCTCTCCCTGAAGCTGCTTTTGCCTTCCTGGCAA
>NW_015090973.1:95344-96995 GCF_001431845.1 Calidris pugnax | reverse complement strand
ATGTCCTTCCATCCATCCACCCCTCCATCCCTCATCTCTCCCTCTTTACCTCCCTCCCTCTTTCCTGGGGAGCAGCAGCACTGTCCCCATATCTCTCCATCCCTCCCGGGGATGTTCCTCCATCCATCCCTCTTTCCTGGAGTGCAACAGCACTGTCCCCATGTCCCTACATCCCTCCCAGCAATGTCTCTCCATCCATCCATCCGTCCATCCATCCATCCCAACTGATACCAGTATGGTTCCTTTTCTATCTCCAACTGCCAAGTTGAAAGCGAGTGTGTGTGGTGAGAAGCTGGTGAAACTTGGTGAAGAAGGCCATGAAACAGCAGCACTATAAAATCCAGCTGTGGGCTGCCTGGTACCGCTGCTGGAATAACTTTCTTCTGGGTACAGGTGGGAAATGGAGTCCAGCCTGGGGAAACGGCCATGTGCTGAATTGCTCTGACCTCGGCAGCCTCTGATACCATCTCCAGCGTGTTTGGTCAGAGGAAGTAGTTTCTGTAGACATCTCGTTGAGGTTTTGTTGTTGTTGTTGTTTTTGTAACTGCTGCTTCTGTGATGTCCCCCCTGTCTATCTACTTCCTTTGTTTATGGGCGGCAGTCTCTGGTTGGGTGGCCCCTTCCCCTTCCCTTCCCAGAAATGTTGGGAAAAAAGCCGGAATTGGCTGCAGAGGAGGTCCGAGCAGTGTCTTGTCCATCCCGGTGCAGGGTTCACCTCCCTGCCCCTCTCTGCAGTGTGCTTTGGGGTGCTTCATGCCCTCGTTAGAAACAGTAACGAGCCCCCAAGGGACCATCAGTGTCCGAGCCTGTTCATCTCAAGGAATGACCTTTTTCCCCTCGGCTTTTACGCTGGAGCAAGTCTTTTATCTCTATATTATTTTGCTTCTGAATATGAGGTGGTTTGGGTGGTTGGTGAGATGGTTTGAGGAGCTGGCGTCTCCCATCTCCTTGGTTTTGGGGCAGAAAATGAAGAAAATATTCCTCTTTTTGGTTACATTCAGGTACTCTCCATCCCCAGCCTGATCTTGGTAAACCAGCTGTGGTAGAGGCTGCGTTAACCAGCTTCATGTTTTGCAGCTGCTGCTTTGGGCTTGTTCAAAATTGTTGGTTGACTCTCTTCAGCTGACCTGATGATGAGGAATGGCAATGTTCCTTATGTAAAGGTGTAGTTTATTAAAAAAAACCAGAGTTCCCCCCGCATGATGAATAGAGAGGAAGAGCTGGAGGAAACGGCATCTATTAGTGTTAGGTGCTTGTGTGCCTCCAGAGGCAGGGACGGCAAGAGATAATGAACTTGAGAGGTGACTTCAGCAAAGCCAGGAGGCTTGCAATTACAGGCAAGTTCGTTATTTCACCGTGACTCTGGTCTTGCAGTTTTAGTTCTTTCTCTAATTGTAGGACCACAAAGGCCAACAAAGATGATGGAGGGACTGGAGCATCTCCGTGATGAGGAAAGGCTGAGAGAGCTGGGGCTCTTGAGCCTGGAGAAGAGAAGGCTGAGGGGAGACCTTATCAATGCTTCCAAGGATCTAAAGGGTGGGTTGAGGGAGGATGGAGCCGGACTCTTCTCAGTGGTTCCCAGTGACAGGACGAGGGGCAACGGGCACAAGCTGGACCATGGGAAGTTCCACTCCAATGTGAGGCAGAACTT
>NW_015090973.1:79576-94239 GCF_001431845.1 Calidris pugnax | reverse complement strand
CTCTATATTATTTTGCTTCTGAATATGAGGTGGTTTGGGTGGTTGGTGAGATGGTTTGAGGAGCTGGCGTCTCCCATCTCCTTGGTTTTGGGGCAGAAAATGAAGAAAATATTCCTCTTTTTGGTTACATTCAGGTAGTCTCCATCCCCAGCCTGATCTTGGTAATCCAGCTGTGGTAGAGGCTGCGTTAACCAGCTTCATGTTTTGCAGCTGCTGCTTTGGGCTTGTTCAAAATTGTTGGTTGACTCTCTTCAGCTGACCTGATGATGAGGAATGGCAATGTTCCTTATGTAAAGGTGTAGTTTATTAAAAAAAACCAGAGTTCCCCCCGCATGATGAATAGAGAGGAAGAGCTGGAGGAAACGGCATCTATTAGTGTTAGGTGCTTGTGTGCCTCCAGAGGCAGGGACGGCAAGAGATAATGAACTTGAGAGGTGACTTCAGCAAAGCCAGGAGGCTTGCAATTACAGGCAAGTTCGTTATTTCACCGTGACTCTGGTCTTGCAGTTTTATTTCTTTCTCTCATTGTAGGACTCTCCAGCATCAGTACTGCCTGATGGTTACACTGATGGGGGTTGCTCAGGTTGGGTTTGATCCAGAAATCATGGAAAAGGGAGGTGGATGGCGACGCATCCACCAAAGGCATGGACTAGGCCAACAAAGATGATGGAGGGACTGGAGCATGTCCCTGATGAGGAAAGGCTGAGAGAGCTGGGGCTCTTGAGCCTGGAGAAGAGAAGGCTGAGGGGAGACCTTATCAATGCTTCCAAGGATCTAAAGGGTGGGTTGAGGGAGGATGGAGCCGGACTCTTCTCAGTGGTTCCCAGTGACAGGACGAGGGGCAACGGGCACAAGCTGGACCATGGGAAGTTCCACTCCAATGTGAGGCAGAGCTTCTTTGAGGTGAGGGTGGCAGAGCCCTGGCAGAGGCTGCCCAGGGAGGGTGTGGAGTCCCAAATCTGGAGATGTTCAAGACCCTCCTGGATGCTCCTGAGTGATGTGCTCTGGGCAGCCCTGCTTTGGCAGGGGGGTTGGACTGGAGGATCTCTAGAAGGTCCCTTCCAACTCCGACAACTCCGTGACCCTCAGAGCGCTTCCGGATGGATGAAGCCAAGGAGAAAAGGGGATGAAAAGGGCTCCCAAAGGGCCACCCAGCTCCTGTGGTGGGTCGGGAACGCCTCCTGGGTGGAGGAGCCCGGCGCTGCCTGCCCGTACTCGCTCCCGGCGCGGGGGCGGCGGGTGCCGGCAGCGGGTGGAGGTGCCGATGGAGCCGCGGTGGCAGTACCAGTTCCGGGTGATCATGTTGGGGGACTCCACGGTGGGGAAGTCCTCGTTGCTGCGACGTTACACCGAGGGTGTCTTCCTGGACGCTGTCAACCAGACGGTGGGGGTGGATTTCTACGTCCAGTTCGTGGAGCTGGAGCCGGGGCTGCGGGTGAAGCTGCAGTTCTGGGACACGGCCGGGCAGGAACGGTTCAGGTGGGTCCAACTCCAGTGGGGAGGGGTGATGGAACTGGGTGTCCCCCCTCTGGATTTGGGGGTGCTGGTGGGATGTTGTGATTCCCAACTCCAGGGAGGTGCTGGATGGGGCTTTGTTCCCTCCCACCCGTGTCCTGTGGGTGAGGAACCACGATGCCCAGCACCGGGCAGGCTGTGGTTCCTCCAGATGAGCCAAAGCCAAGGGTGTGCCCAGGGAAAGGAGCTCTTGGGATTGCCTTGTTCCAGCTCCAAAGGGGGTCTGGGACCCCCCAAGCCCCCCTCTGCCCCACCAGCTGCAGAGGGCTGGGAGAAGAGGCTCGGGGCCCACTGGGAGCTGGGCAGGGGGGTTTCCCCAGCTCAGCTGCTGGGAACCTTCACACCTCACTGCCGGGGCTGCCCACGCTGGGTGGGCTGGCTGCTGGGGACCTGGGAGGTCGGTGGAGGTGGCTGCAGGGGATGGGAGAATGGCAGAGCTGTGGCTGCAGGGGATGGGTGAGCACGGGGACGTGGCTACAGGGGCTAGGAGAGCTTGGGGACATGGCTAAAGGGGATGGGAGAACTCTGGGGCCATGGCTAAAGGGGATGGGAGAGCTTGGAGACGTGGCTACAGGGGATGGGCAAGCACAGGGACGTGGCTACAGGGGCTGGGAGAGCTTGGGGATGTGGCTACAGGGAACAGACGAGCTTTGGGGCCATGGCTACAGGGGACAGGAGAGCTTGGGGATGTGGCTACAGGGGATGGGAGAGTTTGGGGCCATGGCTAAAGGGGATGGGAGAGTTTGGGGACATGGTTACAGGGAACAGCCAAGCTTTGGGGACATGGCTACAGGGGATGGGCGAGCACATCTAAAGGGGATGGTAGAGCTCTGGGGACATGGCTACAGGTGATGGGTGAGCACGGGGACATGGCTAAAGAGCATGGGAGAGCTTGGGGACATGGCTACAGGGAACAGATGAGGTTGGGGGCCATGGCTACAAGGGATGGTAGAGCTCTGGGGACATGGCTACAGGTGATGGGCGAGCACGGGGACATGGCTAAAGGGGCTGGGAGAGCTTGGGGACATGGCTACAGGGGACGGGAGAGCTTTGGGCCGTGGCTACAAGGAACAGATGAACTTGGGGGTCATGGCTACAAGGGATGGGAGAGCTCCAGGGATGTAATTACAGGGAATGAGGGAGCTCCAGGGCTGTGGCTGCAGGAGATGGGAGAGCTCCAGGGACATGGCTACAGGGGATGGGAGATCTTGGGGACATGGCTGCAGGGGACAGGGAAGCTCTGGGGACACGGCTGCAGGAACAGCTGAGCTTTGGTGGCCGGGCAGGGGCAGAGGAGCTGGGATCAAACACCGGCTGGAACAGCAAAAGGGACAATTCTCCTTGCTCTTAGGGTGGGTTGAGAGCAGCGTGTCCCTCGCAGGGTGCAGGACACGGCCTGGGCTGCTCCTCAGGTGGGGGAGATGCTGCCATGGGGTGTCCCAGGGGAGTTCTGGGGGGGCTGCTCACCCCATTTCTCTTCCTCCCCAACCCCCAGATCCGTGACCCGCTCCTACTACCGCAACTCTGCCGGGGGGATGCTGCTCTTCGACCTCACCAACCGGGCGTCCTTCGAGAGCGTCCGGCGGTGGCACCGGGAGGTGACCGACACCGTCCAGCCCTTCCGCATGGTTTTCTTGCTGGTGGGACACAAGAGCGACCTGGCCAGGCAGCGACGGGTGGGCAGGAGGGAGGCGGAGAAGCTGGCGGCCACCTTGGGGGTGCAGTACGTGGAGACCTCGGCCAAGGACGCCAGCAACGTGGTCCAGGCCTTCCAGATGTTGACGGTGGCCATCTACCAGGCCCTGCAGACGGGGCGGTTGGTGGCCACCGAGGCGTGGGACGGGGTGAAGTGCAGCCTCTCGCTGCCGGCACCGCTCCGAGCTCGGGCGCTGGAGAAGGAGGAGAAGCAGAAAAGATGCTCGTGCTAGAGCTGGGGACACTGGGGGGGCCCTGGGGACACTTTGGGGGGGTGAAGCAGAGGGGGAGCAGCCAGTGATGGCACATTAAATACCCCCCTCCTTCACCGCTCTGCCTGGCCGTGTGTTCCTGGGGGGGGGACACCCCGGGGCTGCCCCCAGGAAGGGCTCAGAGCTGGAGAAAGGAGGCTGAGGGGAGACCTTCTGGCTCTCTCCAACTCCCTGAAAGGAGGGTGTAGCCAGGGGGGGGTCGGTCTCTTCTCCCAAGGAACAGGCCATGGGACAAGAGGAAACGGCCTCAAGTTGCACCAGGGGAGGTTTGGGATGGAGATTGGGAGAAATTTTGACACCGAAAGGGTTGTAAAGCCTTGGAATGGGCTGCTCAGGGCAATGGTGGAGTCGCCTTCCCTGGGGATATTTCAAAGCCGGGCAGACGTGGTGCTGAGGGACACGGGTCAGTGGTGGCTTTGGCAGCGTTGGGTTGATGGTTGGACTCCATGATCTAAAAAATCCCTTCCAGCCCAGACCATTCTGTGGTTTGAAGGGTGAAGTCCCCAGGGCAGGACGTGGGGCTGCAGAGGTGGGTGTCACCCCCTTCCCTTTTTCTCTCTCCAAACCCCTTCCTACAAGGCCATCCCCTGGAGAGGAACCGTGGGTCCTCCCGGCACCCCACGTCCCACCTGGGCTCAGCCTTGATCCAAACTCCCTTTTACTGCCCGACTTGCTGGCTCAGAGCTCAGGAGGACGAGATGGTCTGGTTTGAGCAGCTCCTACAGGTTCCTGGAGCTGGAGCAGCCGCTCAACAACTCCCCGTCCCCCCCAGCAGCCGCCGAGCGCAGCCCCGGGGCACCCAGACGGGCCCCAGCTGTGTTCATGGCAGCCCCCGGGCTCCACTGGGAGGAGGAGAATGCCCATACTGGTTCCTGAACTACTTTCCCCAGTAGCCCCAGCAGCGAGGTGCTGGTCACCGCCTTGAGCAGAGCAGGCAGGAACAGGCAAGGGGGACGTGGCCTTTCTTGGTGTCCCTGGGCAAGCAGAACCCCAGGATCACCCCGATTTCTTCTCCTCGGTCACCCCATCCCACTCCCAAAGGCCCCAGTCTCTAAGTAAAACTACTCACCCTGGGCTGGAGATGGAGGGAAGGTGTTTGCCCACCCCCCGGCAGAGGTGGCCAAATCCTTCCCCTCCCTCCACAGCCCAAGGGCAGGAGATCTGGGAGCAGAAAAGCAGAGACCAGGGAAGGAGGAAGCCACCCCCAGGCACTCACCATCCCCTCCCCACCTTGTCTGGAGAAGCACAAGGCTGCGCCACGGGTTTAGATTAATAATTTCTTTATTCATGTAAAACAAACGCAAGTATTTATATAAACACTGACATTACAAAGTACTGGAGCAGGTAGGGGCAGGAAGGAGGAAACAAAAAAAAAACCTCTACAGATGCTTCTAATACTGTCCCACACGAGATCAAACGCTCTGTCCCTCGGGATAATCACTTAGACGATAAACCACTTTCAAGTCACAAATAAAAGTCTTTGTTTTGAGATACGTCGCGCTCTGAGGGGGCAGGAGGAAGGGGAGGGGGGAGGCGTAGAATGGTGGGGTTGTTGTTTTTTTTTTGGCAGATCTCCTCAGAAAGTCAAGATATTGCTGCACCGATAATAAAAAATATATGCTTCTCTGTAAAGCATTAAAAAAAATATCCCATGGATGGCATCGTGGAGGCTGTAGTGGAGAGGCAAACATCCCAAAATGCACTGGCGTCTTCTCCCGGCTCTTCCCAGGGGCTATTTCTTGGTAGTTTTGCGAATCAGTGCCATTCTCTGCAAGGAGAAAGAGAAAAATGTGGGAAGCAGAGTGTCTCAGACAAAGGTTACTGCAAAAAAGCCGGGCAGGAACAGGGGGGACGTGGGGTTCTCTCAGGGCACGGCCCGACTTGTCTCCACACAGGAATTTCAGGTCTGTTTGAATCTTAATGGGGTCTCGAGCCAGAGGAAAAGGAAGAGTCTGTGCTCCTCTGCTCAGCACCTGGGGCTGGGAAGGGAAACACCCAGGGAAGGGCAATGGAGCAACCAGCTCAGGGGATCAAACCCCACCTCAAACCCTCCCCTCTCTGCCCAGGAGCTTTAAAAGGGGAGATGCTGGAGCCCCTCTGCTGGGAGGACGGGATGAGAGAGTTGGGGGGTTCAGCCTGGAGAAGAGAAGGCTCCGGGGAGACCTTGGAGCCCCTTCCAGTCCCTCAAGGGGCTCCAGGAGAGATGGGGAGGGACTCTGGATGAGGGAGGGGAGTGATGGGATGAGGAGGAACATGTTTGACACTAAAAGAGGGGAGATGGAGCTGAGATGTGGGGAAGAGCTTCTTTGGTGGGAGAGTGGTGAGAGCCTGGCCCAGGTTGCCCCAAGAAGCTGTGGCTGCTCCATCCCTGGAAGAACGAGACAGTCCCCTGGTCTGCACCACGGCCCTTGATCCCAAAGTGGTGCCATCTGAGGGTGGATATATTGGTATCAAGGAGGGCCATGGAGATGCTGGGAGGGCTGGAGCCCCTCTGCTGGGAGGGGGAGCTGAGAGAGTTGAGGGGGTTCAGCCTGGAGAAGAGAAGGCTCCGGGGAGACCTCAGAGCCCCTTCCAGTCCCTCAAGGGGCTCCAGGAAAGCTGGGGAGGGACTCTGGATCAGGGAGGGGAGCCCGAGGACGAGGGGGAAGGGTTTGACCCTGAAAGAGGAGAGATGGAGCTGAGATGTGGGGAAGAACTTGTTTGGTGTGAGGGTGGTGAGAGCCTGGCCCAGGTTGCCCAGAGAAGCTGTGGCTGCCCCATCCCTGGAGGGGTTCAAGGGCAGGTTGGAGGGGGCTTGGAGCAACCTGGGCTGGTGGGAGGTGTCCCTGCCCAGGGCAGGGGCGTGGAATGAGATGATCCTTAAGTTCCCTTCCAACCCAAACCATTCTGTGAGCCTGTGCAGGATCCTGCAGGGCAGCTCCTCCCCAGCTCCGATGGGACACGAGAAAAGCAATGGCCCGATTCAGTGAAAGCAAAATTAAGGGGAGAAAAAACCCCAGATCCCCTCAGCTCCAACCTACAGCTGTGCCCCCAGGACTACAGTGTGTTCTCTGACCTCCTCAGGCCTTTAGGCTTTTTGCAGCTGTTTAAATTCTTAGGGAGTCCCAGGCAGTGTGTTTTGCCAGGGGGCAGCTGACAAGTCACTGTCTGTGACTCTCAGCTGTTTTTCAGCCCTTCCAAGCCGGGCTGCCCTTCAGAAAATGAGCACTGCTGCTTCTCTCAGGGCACAGCCAGGGCTGCACCATCACAGAGGAGCCAGAGCAACCTCAATCCTCTCCCCACAAACAGGCGAGGAGATTCTGGAAGTTATTCCGAGTCCAAACCTCTTGGAGGAGGCTACAAATCCACGTCGTGCCACGAAAAAACCCCAGATCCCCTCAGCTCCAACCTACAGCTGTGCCCCCAGGACTACAGTGTGTTCTCTGACCTCCTCAGGCCTTTAGGCTTTTTGCAGCTGTTTAAATTCTTAGGGAGTCCCAGGCAGTGTGTTTTGCCAGGGGGCAGCTGACAAGTCACTGTCTGTGACTCTCAGCTGTTTTTCAGCCCTTCCAAGCCGGGCTGCCCTTCAGAGAGCGAGTGTTGCTGCTTCTCTCAGGGCACAGCCAGTGCTGCACCATCACAGAGGAGTCAGAGCAACCTCAATCCTCTCCCCACAAACAGGCGAGGAGATTCTGGAAGTTATTCCGAGTCCAAACCTCTTGGAAGAGGCTACAAATCCACATCGTGCCAGGAGTCCACGACCACCCTCCCCACGTCCACCCTCCCCACATCGATTCTCGGCGTCTCTGAGGGCTCTTTACCTGTTTGTGAGCTTCTGTAGTGCAGGCTTTTTTGTAGGGCCTGATTTCTTCTGAACCAAAGCCCGGGATCCACATGTTCCACTGACGCTCTGGAAGAGACAGGGGGGGTCAGCACCTTCTACCCCAACTGCCCACCACAAGAGCCACCGCGTCACCACCAACACGGAGACGTGCTGGGGAGCCATCAACCAGCTAGAAAAGCTTCCCAAAAACAGAGCAGTAAAGGGCTGCACGGTATTAAAACAGGATAAAAATGCAGCCCCTGCGCTTGGGACCTTCCCACATTGGCTGATGGAAAGCTACAAACTGCTAAATTTGGAGAGGGATAATTAGAAGCAGCCACCTCGTTCATCCCCTTGGTTATTAAGGGGTTATTCAGTAGCAATGAATTTGTAGCTACTCACAGGTTTCCACCCCAACAACTGGGCCATGCCCTGAATTCTGGGTGAGTGCCCAGCTCTCGGATGAGAGGGAAAAAACTAAAAAAACCCCCATAATCATCACTCACCGAGATGCAACTGGACATCTTTGACTTCCAGGGTGTTGGACTTGCGGTGCCGCGCGAGCTGGCAGGCGGCCGTCACCACGCTCTCGATGAAATCGTCGGCGATCTGCAGCAGCATCTGCACCACAAGAAGGATGACAACCACTTTTATCAGTGCTCCAGCAGCTGAAATGATGGGGAAAGCATGAAAACCAACGCCCAGAAGCTAGAATTTCAAAGGCAGTGGCTGCAGTGGCTGTTTTAAACCCCTTTTTGATGTCAGACACAGATGGTTGAGAATGCGTCAGCGTTATATCTGTTTTAAACCCCTTTTTGATGTCAGACACGAATGGTCAGCGTTATACGAACCAACCCTCCCTGTTTTGGACAAAAGGTCCATGAAAAAAATCCCAGATGAACTCTTTTTGCAGCCCCTGCCGTGGGTGGGTACCTACTTCCTCCACATCTTCATCCAGCTGCTCGTTGGGATCCACCTCCCGCACCAGGTCCTGTAATTTCTTCTTGGTTAAAACCTGAGCGTGGGGGAGAAGAGGAAGGATTTATTGCCCCACTTCAGCAAAGCCACAAAAAAAAAACCTCCTCCCCCACCACCCCCGAGGCCCAACTCACTCGTGTTGACACAGTATCAGCTCAGGAATGGCAGAGATAAGAAATATCAGGTGCTAAGGAGTTATTTTCCAGCCCCCGAGGGTGCTCTGACCAGAGTGTGGAATGCAGCAGGCTGGGATAAATAAGTCTCCTGCACTTAAACGGGCACTAAAACCCCACAGGGCTGAGGACAAGAGGGGACAAAGGCAGAACTAGAGAGCTTAAGAGGCAAACAGCAAGTGCAAGACACTTATCAGGGACTAAATTGGTGCTCAGGGCACAAAGGAAGTATTTCCACAGCTCTAGCACTTATCACCTTTAGCATTTCAAATGGAAAACAGAGATAGGAGTGTGCTGGGTTATTCTAGGGCAGAAGGGAGAGCCCTCTCAGCCCAAACATGGCAGGAGGCAGAAATTCTACTGCTGCTGAACAGCAGGGCCCCTAATTTGACAGGGTATGGATGAAAGTTGTCACCACTGAGCCATCAGCCTGGGGAGAGGAACCAGGTGGGGAATTCCTGCCCTTCCTGGTGGTCTTACACCAACAGTGCAACTGCTGGGTGTGTGTTTGGGCCACGGGGGTGGTCATGGAGGCAGCAAAGCCCCCAGAGAGACCAGGAGAGTTCCTGGAACACTCACAGGGCACCGGTGTGTTTTACTCCAACGAGCAAACACACAACTCAGCAGCTCCTGGCAGCGACGCTGCCTCTCGCAACACCCCAGTAAGACGGGGACTACAAACCTGCACTTTTATTTCTCCCATCTAAACCATATTTAATAAGAATTTCCCCATCATGCCCCCCCAATTTTTCCTGAGATGGAAAAATACCGTACACTTAGAGCATCCATACCCCACCCAGCCTGAAAGCACCTGGGAGGGAAGAAATATACAGCCTGAAAGCACCTGGGAGGGAAGAAATACATGGGTCACACCAACCCCCTGGGGCAGGGTGGCTGGAGCTGCCTGGCAGAAAAGGACCTGGGGGTGTTGGTCAACTGTTGGCTGAACAGGAGCCAGCAGTGTGCCCAGGTGGCCAAGGAGGCCACCAGCATCCTGGCCTGGATCAGGAACAGTGTGGGGAGTAGGACTCAGGAGGTGATGGTCCCCCTGGACTGGGCACTGGTGAGGCCCCACCTTGAGGGCTGGGTCCAGTTTTGGGCCCCTTCCCACAAAAAAGACCTTGAGGGGCTGGAGCGGGTCCAGAGAAGGGCAACAGAGCTGGTGAGGGGTCTGGAGAACAAGGAGAAGGGTCTGGAGAACTTCTGAGGGAGCTGGGGGTGTTCAGCCTGGAGAAAAGGAGGCTGAGGGGAGACCTTCTCGCTCTCTCCAACTCCCTGAAAGGAGGGGGTAGCCAGGGGGGGTCGGTCTCTTCTCCCAAGGAACAGGTGATGGGACAAGAGGAGATGGCCTCAAGTTGTGCCAGGGGAGGTTTGGGAGGGATATTAGGAAAAATGTTTACACTGAAAGGGTTATGAAGCCTTGGAATGGGCTGCCCAGGGAAGGGGTTGAGGCACCATCCCTGGAGGGACTCAAAAGCCTCAGCACATACAAGCCATAGGAAGGGGTTGAGGCACCATCCCTGGAGAGACTCAAAAGCCAGATTGACATTGCACTTAGAGACATGGTTTAGTGCTGGGTTTTATCAGAGTGAGGTTGATGGTTGGACTAGATGATCCTAAAGGTCCCTTCCAACCTGGACAACTCTATGATTCTATCTTTGCTCGCTCAGTAACCGATACTTTAACAGACATGAAGTTTTTACCAGTAGTTTAAGGAAGGAATTAAGCCACAGGCAGGTCCGAGAGTCTCCCCCGTTGTCCTAAAAATCCGGGATAAAATTACCTGGTTGCTTTCAGGACTGAGCCTTCCTCCTCCGCTGGGCGTCCCCGGCATCTTGGCCACGGTGGTGCTGTTGGCCATGGAGCTCTGCGGGGGAGTGCTGGCTGGTTCTGGCTTGATGGAGGAGAAGTTGGAGAGGTTGATCAAGGTAGATGGGCCAAACTGGTTCATAATCTGTTGGGCTTTAGCTTTTAGATCATAAAGCTTATCTAAGTCCTGCTTCTTCTTCAGGTTGTGGGGACCCAAACCAATCAACTGGAAAAGGAAAGGAAAGTCAGAGTTAGCAAAGAGAAGGAATTCAACAGGGCAATCACGTTTATAGAAGGTTGGGGTCTCTCTGGACACAGCAAGAAGGGAGGAGCAACGTTTAGAAGAACAGAAGACATTCCCTGATAGATGGAATAAGAAGTTTGCCACGAGAAGGACAGCAGCTGCAGGGACCACAGCTTCCAGGAGAAGACCACGCAAAGAAGATTTGAAGAAGATGGGGTCCAAGCTCCCTTGGGTGTCTGTGCAGGGTGGAGGTCTCCTTTTCAGCAACACTTCATGCCTGAACCTGTAGAGACCCCTCGATGGGGGCTGGTTTTGGTCCAGTTTCAGTTCAGAGAGCACAAATCTGGGTCCTCAGAGGTAACGTGACAGAGAAACACACACCCCACACCTTCAGTTTGTCCTCCCCACACCGGGCAACCCACAGCAAACCAATCCAGGTTCACTGAGCTGTTACTGGTGAACCAGAAGAGGGTTGTGGCAGCTGAACTGGTTCTTGAGATTTTCCAGGCTCACCCTTTGGTGCCAAAGTTGTTCAGGTCACCGAGCTAACACTCAGACTGACTGTACTTCATGGCTGGAAGGCTCTAAACCCCGGGACTGATGAAGGTTTGCTCTGTCCTTACTGCTCAGTGGAAGGAAACTCATCCAAACCCTGATCCTCCCACCCCCACAAGTGGTGTGGGCAGCAGCGAGAGCTCTGTCTGTCACGTGAAAGGAGCATTTAAGGAATGGTTTGATGCAAAGGCCCCTCGTGCAGCAGCTGCTGTTGGGCCCAGAGGCGGGGGAGAAGCAGCCGCCTCTTCCAAAAAGCCCACGCATTCCAAGGTGAACTTACTCAGGAGAAAAGGAGAGAGTTTGTTTAACCAGCTTTAACAAAGCAACGAACGAAGCGTCTGTTGCCTGAGCTACAAACAGATGTTTTCCCCTCATCAGAGCAAGCTTTGTTAGTTTGGATTAATTCATACCAAAACACCAACCAGAAATCACAGGGGAGTACTCAGAAGGGGCCGCTTTAGTGCTTCACTCCAAGGCACGCTCATGCACCGACAGACACTGAGTCCTTTTAGAAGAATTTCTATCCAAGACCCATTCCTCAGCAAGTTCCCAGCTCAATTTTAACTAATTATCCATGGGAAACCATTACACTCACACCCTTAAACCCCTCGGATGGCGTTGCTGGACGAGGAGCTCAGCACAAGATCAGGATTCTAAGTCCAGCTTTGAGCTCAGGCCGATATCAGGCTTTTCACCCCAACGCCTCGCTTTCCAAACCCAGAAAAAAGCAGGAATTCTCCCCCACCATGCAAGGGAGAAAGCTCCCAAACCCTGGGGCAGAAAGCACTTTATGGGCAGAAAGCACTTTATGAGCATAAAGTGGTTTTGTTCGTTTCTTGGAGGATCTTATCGCAGCCTTGGCGTGCCGTTAAGATCACCGAACACCAAACTGAGGGAATGGGGAGGATTCCTGGGATAAATCCCACACGCCGGCTTTACTTACAGCTATCTGAGTGTCTAGATCTTTAATTACATCAGCAACAGCTGTGGGGCCAGCCAACGGAGAGGCCATTTTTCCAAAAAGCCTTCCCGGTAGGTCAGCAGTCAGCGATAACCTACTCTGGCTTCCTCCTCTTCCGTACAACTCTCATTCCTACAGGAACACCAGATATTTTTTCACGTCACCCGTTCTATCATAAAGCCACGAGAGGAAAGAGTTTCAGGCAAGAGAGGACACCTTGTCCTTACTATGTCATTAGAGGCTTTATCTATCAAAAGATATTACACAATCGTGAGCGTCCGCTGCTGCCCAGGATGCAGCATCTCCCAGGATCCTGAAATTTGGCCAAATTCCATTTTTTTTTCTTGTCAGAAGACAGAGTATCTTGGTGCCTGCTGTCAGTGGGTGAGCCCCGACCTCTGTGACAGCAGCAGGAACAGGCCCGATGGCTGCAATTAGTGTAACTCATTAGCCTCCACAGCGCAGGGTTCACAGCTGTAATTAAAAGTCTACCTTAAAGCCAAACAAACCTTCGGCACCTTCCTGGGGGTGCTCGGGGAAGGGAGAGCGTCCTACTTCCATTAAGACACAAGGATTTTCAAGAAATATTTAAATAGATTTGCAAAGGGCCGTTTGCTCTGGGTGTCTCTTTATTGTCAACAGAGAAAACTGGGAAAGCTCTTGGTGTTCACCTTCGTTATTATTAAAAATGTGAGACAAAGCCCCCCCTTACGCTGCTTGAGGAAGAATTTGTGACCAGCACTGACCCTTTAGATGCACCAAATAAATAAAAACATCCTTTTTTTCCCCCAGATGTGTTTGTTAGATGCTGAAGGGTGACCCAAACCTCCTTCCTCCTCGCCCCACACCTTTTTTTCCCCCTGGATGTGTTCTTTAGATGCCAAAGGGGGACCCAAACCTCCTTCCTCCTCACCCCACACCTTTTTTTCCCCCCGGATGTGTTCTTTAGTTGCCAAAGGGCGACCCAAACCTCCTTCCTCCTCGTCCCACACCTTTTTTTCCCCCCTGGATGTTTCGTTAGATGCTGAAGGGGGACCCAAACCTCCTTCCTCCTTGCCCCACACCTTTTTTTTCCCCCTTGGATATGTTCTTTAGATGCCGAAGGGGGACCCAAAGCACCTTCCTCCTCATTCCACACCTTTTTTTCCCCCAGATGTGTTTGTTAGATGCTGAAGGGTGACCCAAACCTCCTTCCTCCTCGCCCCACACCTTTTTCCCCCCCCTGGATGTTTCGTTAGATGCCAAAGGGCGACCCAAACCTCTTTCCTCCTCACCCCACAGCTTCCAGCTTGGTCTCTCACCCCCGAAACACCGACGCTCGGCATCTGGGGAGGGAACGGCCCCAGGCACGTCGCTCTTCAGAGCTTTCCTTCCAGCCACCGGCCCCAAGAAGCCGCAGCCCCACGGCTGCCCACGGGGAACGGCCTTACGGGACCCAACCAACCCCCACCCGGCAAAACACTCCCGGGGAACCTCGGTCAAAGCCGTGGGGAAGAGCCCAAGGTCACCCACAGCCGCCCGGGGCCTACACCGGGCCGGGCCTCCCCTCAGGCCGCGGGTGCTGAGCGGGGGTTTCAACACCGGCTACAGGCCCAACCCGGCCCGCCGCGCCCACCGCCGGCTCCCTCCCCGTTTTTAGCCCGTGTAAAAGAGCCGGAGCCTCCCACCGCTTGAGGAAGGACCCTCCCCGAGCCTCCCCCCGCCGTCCCCGTACCTCCCCATGACCCGCCGCCGGACCCAGCCACCGCCGCCGGCTGCGCTCCCTTCGCCGCGCTCTCCCGAGCCCTTCCGGGGTCACCGCCCGCGGCCACCCGGAAACGCTTCCTCAGGGGCGGCCAATCAGGAAAGAGCCGAAAGGTCCCCGCCAAAGGTCCCCCCCCCGCCTCCTCTGTGAGGGGAGGTGTTGTCCCCAGCATGCCCCGCGCATATTTGCATATGGCGCGGGGGGCCGGCGAGGCGGGGAAACGGCATTTTTGAAGGGAAAAAACGCAGAAATGGCGGAAAGAGTGGATGAGAGTGGGGAGAAAGAGCAGAGGAATGAAAATGGAAGCGCTGTGTTTCGGTGAGGACCGCGAGCCTCGCCGTGACTGGGGTAGCACTCCGGCGCTTTCCGGTGGTGGCGGGGTGGCGGCGCAGCCCTTAAAAAGGGCTTCTGCCGTGCGTGGCACGGGGGGGCCACGCGGCCGCCCCCGCGGAATCGACATCAAGAGATTTCGGAAGCACAATTTTTGCAGTGGGGGGAGGCCGGTAACCGCTTGTTCCGGCGCCCCGAGAGTTCAGTGTGAACGGTAGATAGACAGGAAAGGGGGCGTGGTTAGGGGCGGGGCTACTACCCCCGTGTGGGCGGGGTCAGCGCCGCAGCCCTATAGTGGCGCCTGTGGGAGGTAGTTGAATGGGGGCCACTACTCCCCCGTGTGGGCGGGGCCACTACTCCCCCGTGTGGGCGGGGCCACTACTCCCCCCGTGTGGGCGGGGCCACCACCCCCCGAAGGGGCGGGGCCACCCCCCCGGGTGGGCGGGGCCATCACCCCCCGGGTGGGCGGGGCCACCGCCAGCCCCGCAGCCCTATGGTGGCTCCTATGGGAGGTGGTTGAATGGGGCTCTGTTATCTATAGATATATAATATATATATATATTTAAATAGATTTGTTCTTAAAAA
>NW_015090973.1:73931-79532 GCF_001431845.1 Calidris pugnax | reverse complement strand
TTTATCCCCCCCCCTCCTCACAAGGCTTCATGATACACGTGTGAGAGGGGCCAGTCTCCCAGCTGGGCTCCCTCTGGAGAAGGGGCACCCCCCGCAGTCCGCTCCGTCCCCCCGTTCCCGGGTCGGGGGGTGGGTGCATCGTACCGCACCGAAATGGGGACGGGGAGCCCCGGGCTGGGGCGGGGGGGGCCATCGGGCTCGCCGAAGGGGGTGGCGTACTCGGGCTCGGGCGGCAGCGGCTCAGCGTACTCGTGGTATTTGCCCGGCACGTCGTAGTGGCTCACGACCAAGGGCAACGTGTAGCCCTCGTCCAGGAGGGGCTTGAAGGTGGAGGGGCCCGGCTGGCTACCGGGGCTCAGCTGCACCAGGTCCGGTTCGGCGTATTCTGCGAGGGAGATGGCAGGGTGTGAGCTGGGGACGTCAAGGGGACTGTCCCCAAAGCAGTCAACTGTCCCCACAGCAGTCACGGTGCTGCTCCAGGTGTGGGTGGGCTGGGGACACCCGTGGGTGGAGAGAAAATGGGCACATCTGGACCCCCCAGGGCTGGGAAAAGCCCAGCCAGGGCAGGACGCCCACCCCACGGGGACAGGCACGTCCCTCTGCCCCAGGGCAGAGCGGGGCTCCCAGTGCCCACCCTTCAATGCTGTGTCTTGAGGCTGAATAATAATAATAAAGATCACAGAATCACAGAATCTTCTAGGTTGGAAGGGACCTTAAAGATCATCTTGGCCAACCGTCAACCTGACTGACAAAAATAGACACCCACACAACAAACAAGGAGCATCATCACTAAACCAGACCTCCCAGCACCACATCAACCCCTCTTTTGAACACCTCCAGGGATGGTGCCTCCACCACCTCCCTGGGCAGCCCATTCCAATGGCTGAGAACCCTTTCAGTGAAAAAATTTTTCCTAATATCCAGCCTGAACCTCCCCTGGCGTAACTTGAGGCCATTTCCTCTTGTCCTGTCGCCTGTGACTTGAGAAAAGAGACCGACCCCCACCTCTCTACACCCTCCTTTCAGGGAGTTGGAGAGAGCAAGAAGGTCTCCCCTCAGCCTCCTCTTCTCCAGGCTGAACACCCCCAGCTCCCTCAGCCTCTCCTCATAAGACTTATTCTCCAGACCCCTCACCAGCTTTGTCGCCCTTCTCTGGACCCGCTCCAGCACCTCAATGTCTTTTTTATGGTAGGGAGCCCAAAACTGGACACAGTACTCGAGGTGGGGCCTCACCAGTGCCGAGTACAGGGGGACCATCACCTCTCGGGCCCTACTCCCCCCGCTGTTCCTGACACAGGCCAGGATGCTGTTGGCTTTCTTGGCCCCTGCCAGGGTCTCCCTTTGTGCAGGACCATGATGCAGGATCAGAGTTGATCCCCAGCAGGATCAGCTGGGGGTAAATGGGGACCCCAGGGTGTCCCCAAGGTGCCAGGGGGGACACACACGACTCCACCTCTGGGCTGAGGGATCTCTTTGCCCACCGATGTCCCCATTACCTGGCGAATGGGACTGGCTGAGGTCCCCTGGGGCAGCCACCGTGGGGAAGGAGGCCAGCGTGGTGCCGGGGGGCGGCAGGCTCTGCAGGGAGCACACTGGGCTCGACTCCAGTTTGGGGTACCCTGAGCAGAGAGCAGAAACCCCTGGTCGTCACACACTGTGCCTGGGGGCAGACCCCTCCTGGCCCCGTGGCACGGCAACTGGGGTGCCACCGGGGAGGGGTTTGGGGGACACTTTATTACCTTTTGTGATCCCACAGCTCAGCTCCGCCGCCGGCTTTCTGCCAAGGGGAAAACGAGATGGGAGTGAGGGGTCCTGGCCACCCCATGCCCACCACCACCACCCGCTGCGCCCCTCGGTACCCAGCGAGCAGCCAAATGGAGCTGCTGGGCTTTGGGGAGAGGGGGGGGTGATGCTGGACCCCCTCCAGGGCAAAACAGGGGGGGCAGGATAGGACCCACCTCCTCCTGTGGCAGAGGAAAGCCAGCAGCAGGAGGCTGGAGCAGAGGAGCACGAAGCCACCGATGAGCAGCATCACCAGCAGCGTGGAGCCTGGGGAGGGAGGGCAGTGTCAGCCCCATCCCACCCCTCTGCACCCATGGGTGCCAGGAGCCCACCCAGGGCCACCAGAGAAGGAAAATCAATGTGTTGTCACAGGCTGGATGAGGTCTTAAAGCCCAAGTGGGTCCATCAGTGCCTACAGCACCCCCAAGAAGAGGCTTGCACCCCAGGGACAGCCCCCCCAGTGGCACCCACCTGCCTTCTCTGGGTCCAGGGCGACGCCGGGGATGGGGGTATGGCTGGCCGGGCTGCTGGTGGGGACGGGGACCTCCTTGGGGATGCTGGGCACTGTGGGGCAGAGTGGGGACCGTGAGGGTGGGACCATCACCGGGTGCAGGGGGGAGATGGAGACCCCACGGGGGGCCATTTGGGATGCGTGGGGCTGGGGGTGACAGCTCCCACCCACCCTGTGGGGCTCACCGTAGGGCCGGGGTGCGCGGACCCGCGCTGGCTGGCAGCCCACCAGGGCCACCTTCAAGGCCACGCGCTGGTGCCACCTCTGGGGTGTGACACGGACGTAGCGGGCCACGATGGGGGGGATGAAGGCGTTGGAGACCTCCTCCTGGCTGTTGGTGTTTCCTTCAAAAACCTGCCGGAGGGGGCCAAGAGGGCACCAATGGCCAAGAGGGCACCGATGGCCACACATCCGTGGGCACTGGGGGTCTGTGCCCCCCTCCCCACCCTTTGTCCTCTCCATGCCCACCTTGTCCTCCTGGCCACCGGTGCCTCTGTAGGGTCTCCAGTTCTTCCCATCACGGCTGGAGGAGACCCGGTAGGACATCACGTAGTAGTCGTACTGCTCAGAGGAGCCCTTTGTGATGATGCCTGTTGGTGCAAGGGGGGGCCCTGCTGTCAGTTGGGGGGTGCAGGGCTGGGGAAGGGCTTGGGGGGGGGGGTCTCTGCACCCCAACACACCCCATTGCATGGGGCAGAGCTTTCCCAGCTGGAATAACCCTCACCTTTAGGATACCCAGAGGGGACACAGAGGGGCAGGACGCATCACCCTCCTTGAGGGACCACCCAGAGGGGGTCGGGCTTGGGGGGGGTGTCTCTGCACCCCAACACACCCCATTGCATGGGGCAGAGCTTTCCCAGCTGGAATAACCCTCACCTTTGGGATACCCAGAAGGGACACAGAGGGGCAGGACACATCACCCTCCTTGAGGGACCACCCACAGGGGGTCTCTCCGACCCCAGGAGGGCATTCGGGTGGCAGATCCGAGCGTTGGACCCCCCACTCTGCCCCCAGGAGCCGATAACCTCCGGCCTGGGCTGCCAGCCCCACATTCCTCCCTCCTCCAGCCTCCGGGGCCGGACAATGTCCCCATTTTCCTCCGCGCGGTCGCCAGCCGCTGCCACACAAAGCCCCCGCTTTGGGCAGGCTCCGGCCGAACAAAAGGCGCTCGTTGGCACCAGATGCAAGAGCATAATATTAACTTGTTCGTCCCAGAAACGGCTGCGGATGAGGAAAGGGGGGGGCACAGGGACAAAAAGGGGACAGGAGATAGCCCAGGGAGGGGGTTGGTGCTGTCTGCATCCCAGTTTGCACCAGTAAAACCACAGCACAGGGAGCTGCAGGCCTTTCTGGGTGTTTTTGGGGGTGGTTGTGACTGCTCTGGGTAGTTTTGGGGGAGTTGGTGAGGCTGGCACCCGTGTCACCATGGGGAGGACAGTGCTCAGGGTGCTGTGGGGACACCTGGGTGGTCCTCACCTGTGACATTCCTGCGGGTGCCCAGGTCCAGCTCCAGCCAGGCATCTTCGGAGCCAGGTTGGGTGGCCCAGGAGTGGCCGGAGGTGCCAAGTGCTGCCCGTTCAGCCACCCAGGCTCGGACTTGCCCCAGCGTGTCCACCTCGTGCCACCAGGACGAGGCGTTGAAGGAGGCCACCTCCAGCACGTCGCCGCAGGCTGGCAACGGGAGACAGCAGGCTGGGAGCCAGGGACCCCCAACTGGCCACAGCACGGGGTGTGGGGGGGGTGGCACCAGGTCTGGCAGCCAAAATCGTGGCTTAATTTCAAGGGAAATGAGGGAAAAAAAATACCTTTGTGGAATATGAGCCGCTTCTCAGAGAGGGATCCCCTGCGGGGAGGGAAGTGGGGGGAGCATCAGATGGGGGGTCCCCGGGTCCGAAATCGAGGAGGGGAGGGGGGGCAGGTCCCCAGTGTCACCACGGATGTGCCCCACGGTTGGGTATGGGGTGCATCTGGGGGTCCCCAGTCCCCCCAGCTTCGCCCACCTTTTGGAGTGGAGCCCGTTGGCGAAGGCCGAGTCGTAGAGCGTGATCCCCTTCTCCCGGGACAGGGTGACCTGCCCCCCCAGCTCGTCCGCGATCACCCCGGCATGCACGGCCGCCTTGCACAGCACCGAGGTCTGCGGGGAGCAGGGGGGGGGTGAGAGCAGCCCCCTCCTCCCACCCCCAACTGGGATATGGGGGGGGGATAGGAGGTGTCTCCAGCCACCCCATGGGGCACCCCATGGCCAAAGCCAGCCCCTGTGGTCTGCTGGGGGGGTGACAAGCAGTAGCCACGCGTGTGCTGGGGATGGTGGGGGGAGCCAGGCTCGGCACTTACGTCCCGGTAGCCCTGGCTCGGGCTGCCCCAGATGTCCCCCTCGATGTCCTTGCAGCCCGCGGGGCAGTACACGCTGAAACACACGGTGATGGGGGGCTGTCAGGGCTCACTCCTGTCCAAATCCCCCCCCTCCACACCCGGTTTGTTTCCCATCCCACTGTGGTTGCACCCCAAGAGTCCTGGGGCGAGCACAGCCCAAACTCCCCGGGAGAGGGATGGGGATGAAACTGGGGCTGATGATGGGGACCAGCAGTGATGCTGAAGTGGGGGGACACCAAAGAGGGGACAGAATCACAGAATGACACGGGGTTGGAAGGGACCTCTGGAGATCATCTCCTCCAACCCCCTGCCAGAGCAGGGCCACCCAGAGCAGGTCCCACAGGAACGTGTCCAGGCGGAGTTTGAATGTCTCCAGAGAAGGAGACTCCACCCCCTCCCTGGGCAGCCTCTGCCAGGGCTCTGCCACCCTCAAAGTGAAGAAGTTCCTCCTCATGTTTAGATGGAACTTCTTATGTTCAAGTTTGTGCCCATTTCCTCTTGTCCTGTCCCTGGGCACCACTGAGAAAAGCCTGGCCCCATCCTCCTGACACCCCCCCTTGAAGTATTTATAGGTGTTGATTAGATCCTCCCCCAACCTGAAGATGACCACCCACAACCCCTGCCCACTCACCTGACGTGCTCCTGGGCGTAGTGGGTGCCTCGAACCAGGCAGGAGACCAGGTCTGCAAGGCAGGGACACCCCAGGGTGAGGGACCCCCCACCCAAGCCGCAACACCCACCTCTGCCCCAGGGCCCCCCCATCCCCGAGGGGCAGGGAGGGATGAACCCTCAATCCCTGCAGCCATCGGCCCCACACCGCTGGCTCTGCCTGATATTGGGGTCCCAGCTGGCTGGGGGTCCAGGGTGCTGGGGGGGGGCGTCCAGGGTGCTGGGGGTGTCCAGGTGCTTTGGGGGTTCCAGGGTGCTGTGGGGGG
>NW_015090973.1:71389-73909 GCF_001431845.1 Calidris pugnax | reverse complement strand
TGCTGTGGGGGGATCTAGGGTGCTGGGAGGGGTTCCAGAGTGCTGGGGGGGGGTGTCCAGGGTGCTGGGGGGGGTCCCAGCTGTCTGGGTGGCCCAAGGATCTCCCATGTTATGTCCCAGCCAGGGAGAACATGGGTCTTCAGGGAGCTCGTGGTGATGGGAGCCCACCTTGGGGTCAGCAAAGGAGCTGCCTCCACCCCTGGCTGTGTCCCCCCCCAAATTGTGGGCCAAGACACAGCCCAGGGGGGGTGCTCCGTGTCCCTGGGGGATGCTCCCCCCCTACCTGGGGGCTGGGAGGTGGCGTAGGACAGGAGGAGGCCTCGTCCCGAGCGGTGGCTGGTGCTGTTGAAGAGGACGGTCACCACGCTGGAGTTGGTCACCAGGAGCGGGGCGGGGGGGACGGTGTTCCTGCAGTAGGGTCCTGTGGTGGGGACAGGTTCATGGTGGAGAGGACAGGGCTCCCTGGGGACAGGCATGGGCACCCAGACCCCGGGATGTCACCTCCACTGGCTCAACCCTCACCACAGCCAAGAGGGGGGAGAGGTGGCCCCATGCCAGGGTGGTCCCATGCCAGGGTGGTCCCATCCTCAGGGTGGTCCCAACCCCAGGGTGGTCCTATCCTGAGGGTGGCCCCGTGCCCAAGCGTGGTCCAACCCCCAGGGTGACCTCATGCCAGGGTGGCTCCATGCCAGGGTGGTCCAACCCCAGGGTGGTCCTATCCCAAGGGTGGCCCCATGCCCAGGGTGGTTCCAGCCCCAGGGTTGCCCCATCCCCAGGGCAGTTACATCCACTTTATGGGGGGCACAGCCCCCTACAGCTCACCCTGTCCCCACTGTCCCCCACCCTCTCCCCCAGTGTCCCCACAAGCAGCACTGGGGGGCACACAGCCCCCTAGAACGGGGGTCAGAGCTGGACCAGGCTGTTGGGGGGGTACCCCAAGATGTCCCCACCTCCCCAAGTGGGGATAGATGGACTCAGACCCCCCACTGTTCCCCAAAAACGCTTCCCCCCGGGGCCTCTTCATTCCACCACGGCAGGGACACACAGCACGAGTGGCCACCAGCTCTTACCGGGCATCTGCCACCACGTCCCCCGCTGCCAGGGCTGGCACACACGGCGTGGCCCCACGGGACCCCAAAACGGGGGGCTGTGTCCCCGTCCCCTCCCCATCCCCCCTTTCCTGGGCACCGCTGAAGCTGCTCCTAAATCCCCCCCGTTTAATCCAAATTAATTTGCTGTCTCCATCTCCCTGATTAAAACTTCGGCTTAGCGAGCAGGCAGGTTCCTTGGGGACATCCCTGGTCCCAGCTGGGGACAAGAGGTGGCCCCAATTCCCAGTTGCCATCACCCTAGCCCCCCCTCTCCCCCCTCCATCTCTCTGCTCTGGGTCGTGCCCATCACCGGGGCCTTGGGGTGCCCAGAGATGCTTTGAGCAAATGCCATGGAAGCCCTGGGGGGCTGTGTCCCCATGTCCCCATGGTGCTGGCAGTGAAACCCCCCCGGCAGGGTCATGTCGTGCCTCAGTTTCCCCACCCTCACCCTCACCCTCACCCTGTTTGGGTCACATTTAATCGAGAGGCTGAGCCCGGGGCCATGTGGGACACGTGTGTGTGCAGGGACGTCACAGGGTGACAGATGTGACTCAGTGTGGTATGCAAATGACATGCATATAAGATGCAGATGCCACGCACGCAGGGATTTCCCACCCAGATGCCAGCTGTGTCCCCTACGGTGCCCACCCGGCCGGTGGCTCCCCTCTGGGTGCCAGGGTCGAGCCGTGGGCTGGAGGTGGCCACCCCCACGGGGACCCTGGCACGTCCCCAGGCCAGGCGCCAGACGCGGGGTCTGAGTCAGCGGGAGGGAGCCCACAGCCCCCGCCTGCGCCGCCGCTTCCCGAAAAACATCTGGGACTTCTCAAGGGCCGGCGTCAGCCACGGACGAGGGGGCGAGACCCCAGCCTGGCCCCACGTCACCCCCCCTCTGCCGGCACGCACGGCCCCCCTGAAGGCACCCAAAGGGGCTGTGGGTGCCCGGCCACCTCTGCCAGCCCCCCAGGACCCATCACCCCACATGGGTCCCCCCCATCTGGGCCAGGCGGTCTCTGGGGTTTTGGGGTCCCTGGGGATAGGGACAAATGTGTCCCCAAGGCCACAACAGAGGGGATGGGGGACCTTACGTGCTGTCACCCCTCTGGGTACCAGCCCCACAAGGGTGAAAGCCCTGGGAGTATTCGAGAAGGGGAGTATCCAAGGATGGGGGTATCTAAAAAAAGGGGTACCCAAGGATGGGGGTACTCAAGGAAGGAGGTATCTAAGGACAGGGAGATCTAAGGAAGGGGGTACCCAAGGATGGGGGTACCCAAGGAGGAGGATATCTAAGGAGGGGGTTACTGAAAGATGGGGGTAGCCAAGGAGGGTGGTACTCGAGGACAGGGGTATTCAATGAGGGGGATATCTGAGGAGGGGGATATTTGAGGAGGGGAATAGCAAAGGAGGGGGGTACCCAAGGAAGGGGGTACCC
>NW_015090973.1:67728-70985 GCF_001431845.1 Calidris pugnax | reverse complement strand
GGGTACCCCCTTCCTTGGGTACCCCCCTCCTTTGCTATTCCCCTCCTCAAATATCCCCCTCCTCAGATATCCCCCTCATTGAATACCCCTGTCCTCGAGTACCACCCTCCTTGGCTACCCCCATCTTTCAGTAACCCCCTCCTTAGATATCCTCCTCCTTGGGTACCCCCATCCTTGGGTACCCCCTTCCTTAGATCTCCCTGTCCTTAGATACCTCCTTCCTTGAGTACCCCCATCCTTGGGTACCCCTTTTTTTAGATACCCCCATCCTTGGATACTCCCCTCCTCGAATACTCCCCTCTCCCATGAGGCAATCAGCTAAAAACCCAGATTTTCCTGACCTTCTCCTCACCCAGGACTTCACCTAAAGTGATATCACCCCCCCCAGCCCCATCCGCAGCCGCTGCCTCAGTTTCCCCGGGGGGATCCCCCCCACTTCTTACCGTAAGTGGTGCCAGCCTGGGGGTCGGCGAGCAGCAAGGAGCTGTGGGCGCAGTGCTCGGAGGGTTCCAGGTCTATGTCCCCAAAAACCAGGAGGAGGGAGGTGCCCGGGGGGGTGCGCAGCCGCCAGCGGCAGGTTGTGTGGTTGGGGTAGGTGCCCGGGTAGTTCTTGGAGCTGAGGGTGCCACTGTGGGGTGTCAGCAGCGTGTGCCCACAGCCATCCCCTGTGGAGAGATGAAAGGGTTGGGAGGGGGGACACACACACCACACTCAGCCAGGGTGCTCCCTGCCTCAGTTTCCCCCCTTGGCATGGCCCTGGGGGGCCACCTGCAGCCCCTTCTAATGTTTTCTTGCTTAGAAACCGCTTTTTTGGTTGGCTTTTCTGGCTGCTTCCCCCCCAACATCGAGGACGGACCGTGGGGGGGGGATCCAGGGATGAAGCTGCCTCAGTTTCCCCCAGAGCCACCCAGCGCAGACCTGCACCCCCAGCTCCTCTCCATCCCCCAGGCTGGGGAGAACCCCAATTTTAGGGGCTCTAAAAGGATGCAAGGGGGAAAATAACTGCCCCCACAGCCCCAAGCAACCCCCCGGGAACCCCCAGCTGCAGCCTTGACCTTGAGGATGACCTTGGGCAGCTGCATCCAACCACAAAAAGGGGCTTTTCTCCGAGCTGGCCGCCCCCGGGCAAGAGGGAATATCCTGGAAAGTTGAGTTGAAAGTGTCTGGTGGGGATTTGTGGCGGAACCGGGGGCAGGATTGGGGTGGGGAAGCATCACTCAGTCCCTCCGCGTGGGCTGGGGAGGGGGGGGTCCATCGTTCTTTCTCCCCCCCCCCACTGCATTCCCCAAAAAGCTGCAGCTCCTGCCAAACATCCTCCCGGAAAGAAAAGCCACGGGGTGGGCACGGCTTCACCCCTGCCTTGGCTCCCCTCGCCGTCGCCCGGAGACGGCACAAAGCACTGGCAGGGGAAAATCCTGCTGGGATTAAAAAAAAAAAAAAGGGGGAGGGGGGGAAAGATGCCAGTCCCCCCCCCCGGCCTCATCCCACGGAGCCCACTCCTGTCCAGACTGTGGGAAGGGCCAGCAGCCAAACTTGGGGGGGGGTTATTCTGTGAATGACCCCTGGGACTGGGGTGAAATCCCAGATTTTCCCCCCGTGGGAGGGAAAAGTGGCCCCCGTTATGGCAGAGCTGGGAAGGATGAGCTGGGGGGGGGACATGGACAGGGGACAGGCTGGATGGGGTCAAGGGCAGGGGGAAAGCAGCTCCCGGAAAGTCTGCTGTGCTGAGGAGAGCAAAATTTGGGGGGACTTTCCAACAGGGAAGGTCGGAGTCATCGGGATGCGCACGGAACACTAAATTTGCCAAAAAAAGAGAAAAAAAAAATTGGGAAAAGTGGATTTCCGCTGGGTGAGGACGAAGAGAAGCCGCGGCCCCCCCTGGGGCCATCCCCGCCGGAGAGTTGTTTGGTTTCTCACAGGATGCAGGAAAGACACAACAGGGCGATGCTCCGGGAAAAATCCGGCACGATTCCTGCCCCCGGCACGCCGCCAGCCCCGGGAGAGCTGCCCCGGGTCCGTGTCCCCCCCCCGCCCCGGGGCTTTGGGATCCGGTGGAATCTGTGGGACATCTCCCAAATCGCTCCTGTGGTCCCCCCCCTCCCCGTGCCTCAGTTTCCCCCTCACCGGTGACAATGCTCGGGGGTGTCCCATCCCCGGGACAAACGGCACCGGGGAAAAGCACGTCTTGGGGGACAAGGTTTGGTTGAACGTCCCCGGGGGGGCTTTCCCGCTCCCCGGTGGGTCTGAATCCCCCCCCCCGCCCCGGATTCCCCGCAGCGCCCCCGGGATGGAGCCTGCTCTCCGTAAGCTCCGCCGATCCTCTTAAACCGGGACGGGATTAGGGATTCCCGGGGAAAACCCTGCGGAGCCGACCCCGGGAATCCCGGCACCGGGAGCGGGATGGGACACGGGGAGGGGGCTGCGGGGAGAGCAGGGGGGTGCGTGACCGGGGTAACGCGGGGTGGAGGAGGCAGCGGGGAGCCTGTCCCGTCTGGTACCGGAGCAGGGGGGCAGCGGGGACACCGTCCCGCATCGGTACCGGAGCAGGGGGGCAGCGGGGACCCCGTCCCGCATCGGTACCGGGGCAGGGGGGCAGCGGGGACCCCGTCCCGCATCGGTACCGGGGCAGGGGGGCAGCGGGGACCCCGTCCCGCATCGGTACCGGGGCAGGGGGACAGCGGGGACCCCGTCCCGCATCGGTACCGGAGCAGAGGGGCAGCGGGAACCCCGTCCCGGATCGGTACCGGGGCAGGGAAGCAGCGGGGACCCCGTCCCGCTGTGATCCCGGTCTGGGGACAGCGGAGACCGTGTCCCGAATCGGTACCGGGGCGGACGGACGGCGGGAACACCGGTCCGGGAACAGCAGGAATCGCATCCCGGTACCGGAGAGCCCACCCTGCTCCGATCTCGGTGCGGACACAGCGATGAGCCCGTCCCGCACCGGTACCGGGGCAGGGGGGAGTCTGTCCGGCCCCCGCCCGGTCCCGATCCCCATCCCGGACCAAGTCCCCGTCCCGGGCGCGTCGCACAGCTCATCCCGTCGCTAAAACTTTATCCCCGAGGGGTGCCGGTACGAGTGGCACTCCCGGTGCGGGATCCCCCGCCGCCGCCGGTACCCCGCAACCCGCACTCACCCTCCTGTCCGCCGGCCGGCCGCATCCCCAGGGGGCCCAGTAGCAGGCAGCGGCGGAGCAGCGCCACGGCCAGCGCCCCCCGCGCCGCCCCGCCGCCCGCCCGCATCCTCCTCCTCCTCCTCC
>NW_015090973.1:49854-67063 GCF_001431845.1 Calidris pugnax | reverse complement strand
GTCGGGGGCCACCGACAGCAGAAGGACATGGAGCTGCTGGAGCGGGGCCAGAGGAGGCCACGGAGATGCTGGGAGGGCTGGAGCCCCTCTGCTGGGAGGGGGGGCTGAGAGTTGGGGGGTTCAGCCTGGAGAAGAGAAGGCTCCGGGGAGACCTTGGAGCCCCTTCCAGTCCCTAAAGAAGGGGGGCTCCAGGAAAGCTGGGGAGGGACTCTGGATGAGGGAGGGGAGCCCTAGAAGGAGGGGGAAGGGTTTGACACTGGAAGAGGGGAGATGGAGCTGAGATGTGGGGAAGAACTTGTTTGGTGTGAGGGTGGTGAGAGCCTGGCCCAGGTTGCCCCGAGAAGCTGTGGCTGCCCCATCCCTGGAGGGGTTCAAGGCCAGGTTGGAGGGGGCTTGGAGCAACCTGGTCTGGTGGGAGGTGTCCCTGCTCCTTGGACGAAAAGGCTTTGAACGGTTCCTTCCAACCCAAACCATTCAATGATTCTAAGACGTGGCTGATGACCCGCAGGGTGCGTGGGCTGGCATGTCCCCTGCATTGGTGGCTTGTCCTTGCTCGTCCCTGCTGTGGGCCACCCAGCCCGCCATCGCCTGCCGTGAGGAACTGTCCTGACACCAGCGCTTTCCTGGAACCTTTTAAACCCTGTGGAGGTGATCCCAACCCCTAGGGCTGAGCTCCAGCCCCACAGCAGTAAGAAAGCCACCTTTGTGACCCTCTGTGAGTCTCTCCTGCGGGATCTCCACCTCTGCTACTGGGAATACTAGGAATGATCTCTGAGGTCCCTTCCAACCACCACAATTCTGTGATTCTGTGATTCTGTGAATACTGGCTCCTCTGCGGGGTCAGCCCCAGGCACCTTCCTGGTGGTGAGGGTTTGGAGCATCCCAAGGGCAGCCGGATGCTGCCGCTGATGGTGGGGAAGTTATGGGTGGGATGGCACCAGGGGGGGATCTGCTTCTGTCAGGGTGAGATGTTCCCAGCTATCGTGATGGAGAGGGGAGGAGAAATCCTCCTGTGTATCGCCAGGCTCTCTCTGTTGGTGAATTTAAAACGCCTGGTTCCCCTCTTGGGAGCTTCCAGCTTTGCTCTGCCAGCCCCATGGTCCCTTCCAGCCTGGCCTTTTTTTTGCTGCAGCAGGACTTGGGCGATCATGCTTAGAGACCGCTGCCCGTCCCTCTGCCCGCGCAGGCAGCGGTGCTGCCGCCGTACAGCCCTGCCTCTGCTTTGCCCTCTGCAGCACCGCGGCACCCTGCCACCGCCGGGCTTCATGTGAGAGATGGCGAACGCCGAGGTGAGCGTCCCTGTGGGTGATGTGGTGGTTGTACCAAGTGATGGGAACGAAGGGGAGAACCCGGAGGATACCAAAACCCAAGTGATCCTGCAGCTCCAGCCGGTGCAGCAAGGGTGAGTTGGATGGGACTTGGTGTGTCTGGGTGGTGCGGGGTGGGATGGGATGGGGAAGAAGTGGGGAGGAGGGGGGTGTCCGTGTAGATTTTTGTGGTGTGGGGACCCAGCGTCGCTGCGTTTTCCAGGACTGCGTCGGGTTTGTGCCACGCAGGGTAGAGAGGAAAATACAACACCAAAAAAAAAAAAAAAGCTTTTGTGTCTGTCGCTGCCACGGTGCCTCCGAGGACTGAAATGGTCCTGTGGGGACGTGCCCGTGCCATGCAGTCTCTGGATTTGGTGATGGCTGTGGCAGTGGGGACGCAGCGAGATGGTCACGGTGCTGCTCCGGCCACCCGTCCTCCTGGTCTGCCTCTTCCCTCTGCAGCCCCAGGGTGGGTTTTTGCCACGCTGCAGCTGCTGCACGTGATGGTCTGTGCCCCTGTGCCCACATCTGCATATGCAGATCTGTGCCAGCTTTTCCCCGAAATAACCTTCCTCTAAAATCCAACGAAGCTGGGACGTCGGAGGGAATTTTGTGGTACTCCTGACAGCTGCTGCGGAGAAGTGGCTGCCACCAGGCACTTCATCTTAACTCTGGATCAATCAGGATGTAAATATCCTGGCGCTCCAGCTTGATGATATTCAGAGGGCAGGGTGGCTGTAGGCCTGGCAGTGACTCTTCCCTGCGTGATCACCCCGTGCTGCAGTGTCACACGGGGCTGGGAGGGAAATCCTGGGGCATTGAGCTCTGCTTCCTGTTGTGGTGGGGAGCTGCCTGTGTCAGAAAGCAGAGGAGAAGGCAGAGGGAAACTTGCTGCAGAGCTGCTTCGGTGGCGCTGGCACCGCGGAGAGTGAGATGACAGGACTGGGAACGCCTCTGCGTGTTTCACTCCTTGGGATTGTCATCCTCTTTTGTACGTGCCAAAAAAATGCCAGTGATTGAAACTGTATCAAACAAAATCCTCATCCCTCAAGGACGGGGAAGAAGGAAACGAACTGAATTTTTAACCCCGTGCTGTGAATCTTAAAGTTTCTGCCATTTGTATCATTTTTTTTAATCAATGCACGCTTTCACAACAGGATTTACCAAGAGGGCTCGGAGGCCAGCGCCGCCGTAGTGGCCGTGGAAACCCACACCATCCACAAGCTGGAAGAAGGGATCGGTGAGTTCCCCCTTGGCGTGGGCAGAATCCCCTCCTCTGCAGGGCTGAGCTGGTGTCTCCTTTTCCCTGGGCTTCCTTCTGGCTCTGCCCCTGCAGATGCTGATTCCCAGGCATGGATGAGGGTGCAGGGTCTGGGCATACTCTGGAATAAGACTCTGCTGTTACTGCTTGGTCTCAAAAAGTCCTGGAACTGAGATCCTGGCTGTCCTGCAATGAATGGTAAGGGCTCCCAGGGGGTCCAGGGGAGCCGAGGTTTCACCCTAGACAGACACCAGACAGGCAACAACAGGCAAGAATGATGATTATGAGGATGGCCTCTTGATGGTTAACCTATGATGGTTATGAGCACACTGTGGTTGGTGGGTCTTTGCTGAACGAACAGCCTGACGATTTGGGTTGGATGTTCAGAAGAACGGGCAGGTTGGCTCCAAGTGCTCTCTGCCATCCTGAGGAGAAGGTGAGGAAAAGCTCCTGTCGTTAGGTGCTGTCGTTAGATCTCGACTACTCTTCTGCTTCCTGTGTGGGTGTGGGGCTTTTGGCAGCATTAGCAGAAAGTCTGCCTGTGAAGAGAATATATTATCAGTAAATATCTGATATCGCTGCTAAACAGATACCGGAGCTCCAAGAAAACTGAGAGGCATCTGTGCTGCAAATTTTAAAGCATTTCGTTTCCACAGATTGTTCTCATTGACCCTGCCCCCCCCTTACAGATGTGTTGGGTTTCTGATCTCGCGTTCTCCTGATAGAGGAGCTTCACTTTGAGTGTTGCTATATTAAAAAGCAGATGCCAGTTGCTGTTAGAGCTAGTAATTGGAGGAGACTAAGAGGTCCTGAACTGGGATCAGCCCTTCTTTTGGTTTACTGAGTGCAGATCTCACAACCTGTGAGTTTTCACCTCCCTCCTTGTGGGATTTGAGCCTCTTGGGTGGAGAGTTTCATTTTCACCCCTTCCTCCCTCAGACCCCAGCACCATTGAAGCGAACGAGGAGATCGAGATCGCCTATCCCATCACCTGCGGGGAGAGCAAAGCCATCCTGCTCTGGAAGAAGTTTGTCTGTCCAGGAATCAATGTCAAGTGCGTAAAGGTAAGGGAGTTTTCACAGCAGGTTCCTTCTCTGCTCTCAAAGTCTGGGGCTTGACCTTCTCAGGACTTTTTCCTCTTTCATCTGAGTCTTATCCTGGAGCAGAGTGACTTTCCCTTTGCAGCGTGCTGGATTGTTAGCAATAAAATTGTTTCTGGCATGAGGAGAAGCAGGGGAGGAGCAGGGTAGAATCACAGAATGGTTTGGGTTGGAAGGGACCTCAAAGATCATTGAGTTCCAACCCCCCTGCCCTGGGCAGGGACACCTCCCACCAGAGCAGGTTGCTCAAGGCCCCATCCAGCCTGGCCTTGAACCCCTCCAGGGATGGGGCAGCCACAACTTCCCTGGGCAACTTGTTCCAGTGTCTCACCACCCTCAGAGTAAAAGGGTAAGGAGCGAAGGCCTGTCACCCACCTTATATTTCAGTGCAGCTCTTGACTGCTGTTTAAAGCAGGGTCACATTTGGCGTTTGACAAGGGACATGGAGCTGAAGGCAAGCAGGGGATGCGTACTGAGATCTGCCAGAGCTTTTCTTCCTTGTCTCTGTCCCTTGGTGCCTTGATACTTCCCTCCTGTCACTTCCTCAGCGAGCAGGTTGCATCGAGAAGAGAAATCTTGCTGTTACCTATTTCCCCTTGAGACTGTGGACTGTAAGAGCTGATGCCCTGAGTCCCCGTGCGCTGCTGCAGCGACAGCACTGTGTTGCTGACCCTTGATGGGAACTGTCTGAGTCACTGGAGCGGGACAGAACAGATTCCCAAGTGAATACCTCTGTCAGCCAGATGTTGCCGGGCTGTTTGATGTTACAGGAGTGTCCCGTAATGATCTCCAAGATGACTGTACGTGTTCACAGAAGGAGCTAATTTGGTTGGTGTTTTCATCCGAAAGCCTTCAGGGCTGTTCTTGGCAGGAGCGGTGTGGTTCGGATGCCGATGGCTGGCAGGTCATCCCTGCAAACATACCCATTCTGGAGTTATAGGCATTGCTGTGCCGAGGGGATCCAAGCTGGCAGGGATTTGGGAAGCAGCTCCTCTCTCTGGGTAGAAGTGGGGGTTTAGATGAGCTGTGGGCTGGCTGTGTTGGCTGTCCCTCTAAAGTCTCCCTGTTTGCTGAGCCTTTGCTTATCTCGTTGGCAGTTCAATGACCAGCTGATCAGCCCGAAGCATTTTGTTCACCTGGCTGGGAAGTCTACCCTGAAGGACTGGAAGAGAGCCATTCGCCTCGGAGGAATCATGCTGAGGTATTTGACTTGCCTAACCCTCTCTCCAGCTTCAGGGCTTCATCACTGCAGCTGCAGGATCCCAAGAAGGGATTTTTGTCTGCTTTGCAGTCCCCGGGAGATCTCTCAGAAGCTCACATTACTTGGCCAGCAGCCTGCAGAGATCCTGGCCCCGTGGTCTGAGGGACAGGATTCTTCATCCTGTGCAGAAGTGGCCTCGCCTGGGGAACCTTGTACTTGGTGGGGGTGGAATAGGACTGGAGCCCTGCATCTGAAGCTGGGGAACAGCTTGGATTTGTCATTTGAAAGCCCTGCAGGAGATGTTTTGTTTGCAGGGTGGCACTGAGTCTCCCTTTCTCCATCCCTCCCATGGCCCGTAGCATTCCTAGGTGGAATATACTCCCTTTTATCTCCGGGCTGAGATTTGAGCTGAGCTTGGTTTCTCTCCTCACTCCCTGCACAGGAAGATGATGGACTCGGGGCAAATCGATTTCTACCAGCACGACAAAGTCTGTACCAACACCTGCAGGAGCACCAAGTTCGATCTCCTGATCAGCAGCGCCAGAGCACCGGTGCCGGGGCAGCAGAGCGTGGTGCAGACTCCCACATCAGCTGATGGTAGGAAACCAGTTAGTGATGCCACAGGAGTTTCCATCTGATACTCCTTTCCCTCTGATGCTCCTCTCCCTCCCTGGGCTGATCAAAGCAGGTTGAAACCCCACACACACACATTTTACACCTTCTCCCCAAGCCCCTCCCTGGGCTGATCAAAGCAGGTTGAAATCCCCCCCACACACTTTACACCTTCTCCCCAAGTGTAGCGGGGCAGTCCCACCGTTCAGGAGACTGCTCTGGTTTCTGGGAAGGAAAATGCTCCTGGTGGCTGCTCAGAGAGGTCTCAGGAGCATCTGTCAGGGAGCTCTGCTCTGTGGTAGTGGGAGGGCTGGAAGACGGTGTGAAGCAGTGAGTAGAGGCAGCCTTGGGAGCCAGGGGAGGGTCACCTTGAAGGGATCCCCGTTCTGGGGTCACCCTGTGAGCAAACATCTGAGAGAGCTTGTACAGTGTTTCCTGATGTCCTTTTTGAGGGTGTATTGCAAAGGCATGAGATGGGCTGAGGCTTAGAAATGAATCTCGGCCTGCTGACCTCCTCTGGAGCAGCTGCAGGACATCCATGAGCAGGGTGTGATGGATGGATGTCATTTGGTTGTCATTCCAACTGGAAATTCTCAGCAAATCTTGGGCAGAAAGGGATCTCTTTGCTGAAGTTAGAGGAGAATCATAGAATGGTTTGGGTTGGAAGGATCCTTGAAGATCATCGAGTTCCAACCCCCCTGCCCTGGGCAGGGACACCTCCCACCAGACCAGGTTGCTCAAAGTCCCCTCCAACCTGCCCTTGAGAAGAGCACTCCCAGCCATACCGCGCCGTGCAGCTGGGCAGGTGACATGTCTCTAAGGCCCTGGAGGGGTGGGATGGCAGGGTTGTCCATAGCCTAAGGAGAATCTCCTGGAAAGCACATGGTGAAACCATACTATGGCTGCGGATTGGTTTAGTCCCAAATTTGACCCAGAAATTTAGGATTGAGTCAGATCCATTTCCCCTTCTATAAACCAGCTTGGACCCTCATTTCTTGAGAGATTTGGGCATCTCTGCTGGTGATGCGAGGGGAGAAGGGTGGCTGGGCTGAGGCTTATTTGTTCCCTTCTTTATTCTGATCCCTTTCTGCTCTTTTTATACCAGGACTCCAGTTTTGTTTTATGGAGGGCACATGGTATTCCCTCCAGAAGCCCCAGAGCCTTTCACAATCACGGTTCAAATGAGAAGCAGCAATATTTGCTTTTAGCTAATTCGGCTGAAAGAAGCCAGGCACAAACAACCTGACCACAAGAGTCCAAAAAAAAGAGCCCTGGGGGGGTTGGAAAGCAAAGCAGGGATTCAGGGCTGGCACTGGGGGTGCCACAGAGGGGGCTGATGTTGCCTCTCTGGCAGGGAGCATCACCCAGATCGCGCTGTCGGAGGAGAGCATGGAGGAGGGGATCGAGTGGAACTCGGCTCTGACGGCTGCCGTCACCATGGCCACTGAGGAAGGCATGAAAAAGGACACAGATGAGATCTCGGGTAAGCTCAGGGTGTTGTTTGGGTCTTTTTTTTTCCTCCTCTCCTCGCCTGTTACTTTCTGGAGACTGAAATGCTGAAAATAAGGAGAGTTTAGGCAATGACAGAGCTGTCCCCCAGCCCCTCGGCTGTCCCAGCAGTTCCTGGGTGTGCAGGGCTCCTACCAAATGGAGCTCCTCACTGCAGACTTCAGCCCTGGCCTCGTGGCTGATGGATGATCCTCCAGATCAGTTGCTACTAGTTTATTTTATTTGTTATAAGGATGTAGACATCTGGCAGCGTGGAGCTAGAGTGAAGGCATCAGTGAGCAGTGTCTGTTAGTACCCTGTCACCTCTCTTGGCTGAGTCTCTCCGGCTGCGGTGCTTTGCCTTCCCTCTCAGGATCAGCACGGAAGCTTGGGCAGAATTTCCTCAAACACAAAGATTTTAAGCTCTGCCTCTTGCACGGATGAACAGAGGCAGTGAAATGTTGCCTTGGAAGTCATGGTGCTGCTTGAAAACATGTTAGAGCTCCTCACTGCAGACTTCAGCCCTGGCCTTGTGGCTGATGGATAGATCAGTTGCTACTAGTTTATTTTGTTTGTTATAAGGATGTAGACATCTGGCAGCGTGGAGCTAGAGTGAAGGCATCAGTGAGCAGTGTCTGTTAGTACCCTGTCACCTCTCTTGGCTGAGTCTCTCCGGCTGCGGTGCTTTGCCTTCCCTCTCAGGATCAGCACGGAAGCTTGGGCAGAATTTCCTCAAACACAAAGATTTTAAGCTCTGCCTCTTGCACGGATGAACAGAGGCAGTGAAATGTTGCCTTGGAAGTCATGGTGCTGCTTGAAAACATGTTAGTGATTCTCTGCCTGGCTCTGTTTTACTTCTTTGTTTTGGTTTTTCTTTTTTTTTTGGCGTGTTATATCCACCCCAATGGCCAAATGAGAAGTCGTCTTGCAAAGTTACTCTTGCCTGAAAGGTTTAAGGTAGTTTTATAGGAAAATGCCAAATGCTCATAAGTGTTGACTTCTTGTTCCCTCTCCTGGTGCCAGAGGACACACTGATGTTCTGGAAGGGAATAGCTGATGTGGGGCTGATGGAAGAGGTTGTGTGCAACATCCAGAAGGAGATAGAAGAAGTCCTGAGAGGCGTCCAGCAGAGATTGGGTCAGTCTCCCTTCCAGATGACAGGTAGGTTGTGAGCCGCAGCCTCTGGCTCTGCGGAGGGGAAGGATGCTCAAAAGGGCAGCTGGAGGCCAAAATTAAAAGTGCCAAGGCTGATGAGCAAGCTACTGCTCATTACCTGAGCTGCAGGAGCCTGGTGTAGGTGTGGTCTCAGCCTGCCCAACTGTGAAATGCACTCGGTGATGCCACTGCAGGGCACAAGGACACAACACACCACCCTATCCCCTGAGCAGAAATGAGCCTGGCAACTTGCTGAGGCCATGGGGCCACTGTCTTCAGCTCCTGGCCCTCGAGAAAGCCTGCCCAGAGTCACTTCTCAGACCAGAGTTATTCAAACGCTTTTCTCCGTGCCAGTGCAGGCTGGAACAGGTCCTGCCCCCTCACTCCTCCTTCTGTCTTCACTCGTGCCAGAAAACCTGGTTTTGGGGCCGAACCAGATGAGGGAACTGATCTGGGTTAAAAATAACTCCTCTCCCCTCTTTAGGGTTATTTTTAACTTGGATTGGTTCCCTAATCCAGTTCAGCACAGGGTTTGAGAGCACCTCTTGTCGATGCTCTTGCTGAGGGACCATCCACGGAGCCACAAACTTCGCTTTACCCAGGACATTTTTTTTATTTATTTTCTCATTTAGCTTTGGGCCGGCGGATCTTTGTGTCTGGTAGGTGGCAGCTTTTGGAAGCTGGGAGTGATTGAAGTCAGTGGATTAGAATAGAAATTTTGCACAGCTTTCAGCGGAGCTGGCATGTTAATGACACTGTCAGCAGCATGGGGTGATGAGTTGTAGGTGGAGAGCTCGTTTGTATCTCTCTGATTGCAAATTATGCTTTCATTTGCAGCCGTTTTGAGCTGCTTGGCTGACACATCTCTGTTTCGTTTGCTTTATCATGTGAATGGGATTTATTTAGTCCTTGGATGTCAGAAGGATGCGGGAGCGGGGTCTGCCCTTGTCAGCCAGCCCTTGCGAAAGAACAGAGGTGGTTTTGTGAAAAGCAGCAGAGCATTTTTGGTGTAATACGAGCATCTTTTGAGTATTTGACTGTGGGACTACACCTGAGGGACCAGGCGTTCGTCCCCACGCGCTTTCCTTGCAGATGCTGCAGTCTTGAACAACGTCGCCCACACGTTTGGCCTAATGGACACAGTCAAGAAGGTGCTGGACAACAGGAAAAACCAGACAGAGCAAGGAGAGGAACAGTTTCTTTACACGCTGGCAGGTACAGCCTTGGGAGGCTTCTCATCCTCCTGCTGCTGTCGGGAGCTGAACCCAAATGTGAAAATTCATTGGGGGTTGTTACTCAATCCACGCTGCCCGAAACAAGCGCATCCCAATCCCTTTCCATCTTTGGGCTTGTGTGGAATTTCCCCTCTCCCTTCCCTCGTGGTGAGCAGTTGCCTGGAGCGTTGGACAGCCCAAATCTGTGCCCTTTGCAGCAGCCAGGGTGCTGGGAGGGGGAAGAGTCCCATTCCCTTGGCATTGGGAAATAGGTGCTGTGTGGCAGATATCTGAGCTGCAGGCGGTGCCATGCTGTGCCCGAGTTAATCAGCTTCTCAGAGTAGAAGTTCTCTTCTCTTGGCGTGGAGCTATCAGGTGTCTTACACGGCTTCCCCTGAGCTGAAGCCAATAACCTGACCTGGATTCCCCAGGGCTGGATGGTGTCTCCCTCCTCACCCTCTCCTGTAGGACCTGTTCTTATCTGGGATGTCATGGTCCCCTACTGCCCTGGATAAATGAGATCACTGTGTTACTTCCTCCAGCGTTCACGCAGACAAGGATCGAGGGAGATGTTTGGTTGACCTGCTCCTTGTCCCCAGTAGAGATGGGGAGGGGACCTGCTCCTGGGGAGGGGACACAGTCAAGCTCAGGAAGCAGTTCCTGTTGCCTGGAGAGGCTTGTTCACTTTCCTTTCTAGGCAGATCTTGCTTGGGGGCAGAAATTACCATCTCCTCACCAGTAGGAGTAGCCAACTGGTGTAGAGCGTTGCCTGTTCCTTCTCCAGGTGCAGACAGGCAGCCAAAGCAGGTTGAGTGGGAGCAGAACATTGCCTGGGTGGCAAGAGAATCTGGCCTTTCCCTTCAGTGGGGACCTGCTCCTGGGGAGGGGACACAGTCAAGCTCAGGAAGCAGTTCCTGTTGCCTGGAGAGGCTTGTTCACTTTCCTTTCTAGGCAGATCTTGCTTGGGGGCAGAAATTACCATCTCCTCACCAGTAGGAGTAGCCAACTGGTGTAGAGCGTTGCCTGTTCCTTCTCCAGGTGCAGACAGGCAGCCAAAGCAGGTTGAGTGGGAGCAGAACATTGCCTGGGTGGCAGGAGAATCTGGCCTTTCCCTTCAGTGCAGTTCAAATCTTGAGTGAAATGCTAAGATCACCCTCAACTGCATGGTTTGAAGACCTCCTGTCACAAACATGGAGTGTAGTGGTTGTTTGGAGACCTCCCTGGGTGGTTTGGAGACCTCCTGTTGCAAACATGTGGTGTAGTGGTTGGTTGGAGACCTTCTTGGGTGGTTTGGAGACCTCCTGTTGCAAACATGGGGTGTAGTGGTTGTTTGGAGACCTTCCTGGGTGGTTTGGAGACCTCCTGTCCCAAACATGGGGTGTAGTGGTTGGTTGGAGACCTCCCTGGGTGGTTTGGAGACCTCCTGTCCCAAACATGGGGTGTAGTGGTTGTTTGGAGACCTCCCTGGGTGGTTTGGAGACCTCCTGTCCCAAACATGGGATGTAGTGGTTGTTTGGAGACCACTCTGAGTGGTTTGGAGAGGCAGGTTGAGTGGGAGCAGAACATTGCCTGGGTGGCAGGAGAATCTGGCCTTTCCCTTCAGTGCAGTTCAAATCTTGAGTGAAATGCTAAGATCACCCTCAACTGCATGGTTTGAAGACCTCCTGTCACAAACATGGAGTGTAGTGGTTGTTTGGAGACCTCCCTGGGTGGTTTGGAGACCTCCTGTTGCAAACATGTGGTGTAGTGGTTGGTTGGAGACCTTCTTGGGTGGTTTGGAGACCTCCTGTTGCAAACATGGGGTGTAGTGGTTGTTTGGAGACCTTCCTGGGTGGTTTGGAGACCTCCTGTCACAAACATGGGGTGTAGTGGATGTTTGGAGACCTCCTGTTGCAAACATGGGGTGTAGTGGTTGGTTGGAGACCTCCCTGGGTGGTTTGGAGACCTCTTGTCCCAAACATGAGGTGTAGTGGTTGGTTGTGGAGCCCACGAGCCCCCAGGAGCTCCTTTAGCCGTTCTCTTTGCAGACCTGGAGCGGCAACTGGAAGAGCAGAAGAAACTTGCCAAGGACCAGAAGGCGAAGTCCCAAACCATCCAGAACGTGGTGCTGATGCCCGTCAGCGCTCCCAAACCCCCCAAGAGACCCCGCCTGCAGCGCCCGGCCTCCGCCACCGTCCTCAGCCCCTCCACCCCCATCCAACAGCCTCAGTTCACCGTCATCTCCCCCATCGCCATCGCGCCCGTCGGACAACAGTTCTCCGTGGGCAACATCCCGGTGGCAACCATTAGCCAAGGCTCCAGCCCGGTGACTGTTCACACCTTACCCTCTGGCTCCCAGCTCTTCCGATACGCCACCGTGGTGTCCTCCTCCAAGACCAGTTCCTCCGACACGGTCACCCTCCACCCGTCCTCCAGCCTGGCGCTCCTGAGCTCGGCAGCCATGCAGGACAGCGGTGCCTTGGCCAACGTGGCGGCGGTGGTCAACCCCGTGGAACTGGTGGCCATGGAATCTGGTCTCACTTCCACCATCCAAGCCGTGGAGGGCACCTCGGATGATGGGCAAACCATCATAGAGATCGACCCGGCGCCGGATCCCGAAGCGGATACGGATGAGTCGGAGGGTAAAGCTGTGATCCTGGAGACAGAGCTGAGGACTGAGGAGAAAGTGGTGGGAGATGTGGAAGACCATCAGCACCAGGTCCATAACGTGGAGATTGTGGTCTTGGAGGACTAGCGGGGGGGAAGGCAAAGCGCCAGTTTGGGGAAGAGTTGGGAATTTGTTTGATTTTGGGCTTTTTTTGTTAAGCATCTTTTCCAGCCACCCCATTTGTTTCCATGGATATTTTTTGTTGTACTGTATATAATATATATATAATTATTATTATTTTTTTTAAACAAACAAACAAAAAAAAAGCTGGAGAAACACGTGAGACCTGGAAAAGGCTCTGTCTCCGTGGAGCACTGAACAATTCCACCTGTTGGCAGGGTGAAGGAGAGACTGGATCTCTGCTGAACCACCCAGCCGCGAGGAACTGGACGAGGGCTCCTGGCGCCCAGCGCGCCCTGGCCCAGACCCGCACGTGGTGCTTCTGCTCCTGGCCCCCATGGTTTTTATTTCAGAGAGACAATAACCAGTGGCTGGAGCGTTGATGTGACTGTGGAAAGGGGGGTGACGGCTTTGGGGTGGAACAGGTACCTCATTTGTATTTTTATTTTCCCCCAGGGAAGGGAATTCCGTCGGACTCTTCACTGTCACCTCAACTCGGATTTTTTTAATTATTATTCTTGCTTTGGGGATGGCGACAGTAACCCTGCCTTTACTGTCCATATTCTCCTCCTCCTCCTCCTCCACATGAATTGTTTTTATATCTTTTTTTTTTTTAATTATTATTATTATTTGTTTGCTTTCCCTTCCCTTGTCCAGATTTCCCAGCTGCAAAGCCCCGGGACCTACTCTCGCCAGTCTCAGGGGCGTTCCCTCTATCCCAGTCCTTCCTCTTCCCAGTCTCGGGGCGTTCCCTCTATCCCAATCCCTCCTCTTCCCAGTTTTGGAGGGTTCCCTCTATCCCAGTCCTTCTTCTTCCTGCTCTCGGAGGTCTTCTCACTCTCGGGGGGTTCCCTCTATCCCAATCCCTCCTCTTCCCAGTTTTGGAGGGTTCCCTCTATCCCAATCCTTCTCCCCAGTCTTGGGAGGTTCCCTCTATCCCAGTCCCTCCTCTTCCTGCTCTCGGGGGGTTCCCTCTATCCCAATCCCTCTTCTTCCCAGTCTCGGAGGGTTCCCTCTATTCCAATCCTTCTTCTCCCCAGTCTCGGGGCATTCCCTCTATCCCAGTCCCTCCTCTTCCTGCTCTTGAGGGCTTCCCTCTATCCCAATCCCTCCTCTTCCCAGTTTTGGAGGGTTCCCTCTATCCCAGTCCCTCCTCTTCCCAGTTTTGGAGGGTTCCCTCTATCCCAGTCCCTCATTTTCCCACTCTCGGGGGGTTCCCTCTATCCCAATCCCTCTTCTTCTCACTCTTGGGGGGTTCCCTCTATCCCAATCCTTCTTCTTCTCACTCTTGGGGGGTTCCCTCTATCCCATTCCCTCCTCTTCCCAGTCTTGGGGGGGTTCCCTCTATCCCAGTCCCTCCTCTTCCCACTCTTGGGGGGTTCCCTCTATCCCAATCCCTCCTCTTCTGAGTCTTGGAGGGTTCCCTCTATCCCAATCCTTCTTCTCTCCAGTCTCGGGGCATTCCCTCTATCCCAATCCCTCGTTTTCCCACTCTCTGGGGGTTCCCTCTATCCCAATCCCTCCTCTTCCCACTGTTGGGGGGTTCCCTCTATCCCAGTCCTTCCTCTTCCCAGTTTTGGAGGGTTCCCTCTATTCCAGTCCCTCCTCTTCCCAGTCTCGGAGGGTTCCCTCTATCCCAGTCCCTCCTCTTCCCACTCTCAGGGGGGTTCCCTCTATCCCAATCCCTCTTCTTCCCAGTCTCAGAGGGTTCCCTCTATCCCAGTCCTTCTTCTCCCCAGTCTCGGGGCATTCCCTCTATCCCAATCCCTCTTCTTCTCACTCTCGGGGGGTTCCCTCTATCCCAATCCCTCCTCTTCCCAGTTTTGGAGGGTTCCCTCTATCCCAATCCTTCTTCTTCCTGCTCTCAGAGGGTTCCCTCTATCCCAATCCTTCTTCTCCCCAGTCTCGGGGCATCCCCTCTATCCCAATCCCTCTTCTTCTCACTCTTGGGGGGTTCCCTCTATCCCAATCCTTCTTCTTCTCACTCTTGGGGGGTTCCCTCTATCCCATTCCCTCCTCTTCCCAGTCTTGGGGGGGTTCCCTCTATCCCAGTCCCTCCTCTTCCCACTCTTGGGGGGTTCCCTCTATCCCAATCCCTCCTCTTCTGAGTCTTGGAGGGTTCCCTCTATCCCAATCCTTCTTCTCTCCAGTCTCGGGGCATTCCCTCTATCCCAATCCCTCGTTTTCCCACTCTCTGGGGGTTCCCTCTATCCCAATCCCTCCTCTTCCCACTGTTGGGGGGTTCCCTCTATCCCAGTCCTTCCTCTTCCCAGTTTTGGAGGGTTCCCTCTATTCCAGTCCCTCCTCTTCCCAGTCTCGGAGGGTTCCCTCTATCCCAGTCCCTCCTCTTCCCACTCTCAGGGGGGTTCCCTCTATCCCAATCCTTCTTCTTCTCACTCTTGGGGGGTTCCCTCTATCCCATTCCCTCCTCTTCCCAGTCTTGGGGGGGTTCCCTCTATCCCAGTCCCTCCTCTTCCCACTCTTGGGGGGTTCCCTCTATCCCAATCCCTCTTCTTCCCAGTCTCGGAGGGTTCCCTCTATCCCAGTCCCTCCTCTTGCCTGTTTTGGAAGGTTCCCTCTATTCCAATCCTTCTTCTTCCTGCTCTCGGGGGGTTCCCTCTATCCCAATCCCTCCTCTTCTGAGTCTTGGAGGGTTCCCTCTATCCCAATCCTTCTTCTTCTCACTCTTGGGGGGTTCCCTCTATCCCAATCCCTCCTCTTCTGAGTCTTGGAGGGTTCCCTCTATCCCAATCCTTCTTCTTCTCACTCTTGGGGGGTTCCCTCTATCCCAGGCCCTCCTCTTGCCTGTTTTGGAAGGTTCCCTCTATTCCAATCCTTCTTCTTCCTGCTCTCGGGGGGTTCCCTCTATCCCAATCCCTCCTCTTCTGAGTCTTGGAGGGTTCCCTCTATCCCAATCCTTCTTCTTCTCACTCTTGGGGGGTTCCCTCTATCCCAGGCCCTCCTCTTGCCTGTTTTGGAAGGTTCCCTCTATTCCAATCCTTCTTCTTCCTGCTCTCGGGGGGTTCCCTCTATCCCAATCCCTCCTCTTCTGAGTCTTGGAGGGTTCCCTCTATCCCAATCCTTCTTCTTCTCACTCTTGGGGGGTTCCCTCTATCCCAGGCCCTCCTCTTGCCTGTTTTGGAAGGTTCCCTCTATTCCAATCCTTCTTCTTCCTGCTCTCGGGGGGTTCCCTCTATCCCAATCCCTCCTCTTCTGAGTCTTGGAGGGTTCCCTCTATCCCAATCCTTCTTCTTCTCACTCTTGGGGGGTTCCCTCTATCCCAGGCCCTCCTCTTGCCTGTTTTGGAAGGTTCCCTCTATTCCAATCCTTCTTCTTCCTGCTCTCGGGGGGTTCCCTCTATCCCAATCCCTCCTCTTCTGAGTCTCTGGGGGGGTTCCCTCTATCCCAGTCCCTCCTCTTCCTGCTCTTGGGGGGTTCCCTCTATCCCAATCCCTCCTCTTCCTGCTCTCGGAGGGTTCCCTCTATCCCAATCCTTCTCTCCAGTCTCGGGGCATTCCCTCTATCCCAATCCCTCCTCTTCCCAGTTTTGGAGGGTTCCCTCTATCCCAATCCCTCCTCTTCCCACTCTCTGGGGGTTCCCTCTATCCCAGTCCCTCCTCTTCCCACTCTTGGGGGGTTCCCTCTATCCCAGTCCCTCCTCTTGCCTGTTTTGGAAGGTTCCCTCTATTCCAATCCTTCTTCTTCCTGCACTCGGGGGGTTCCCTCTATCCCAATCCCTCCTCTTCCCAGTCTCTGGGGGGGTTCCCTCTATCCCAGTCCCTCCTCTTCCTGCTCTTGGGGGGTTCCCTCTATCCCAATCCCTCCTCTTCCTGCTCTCGGAGGGTTCCCTCTATCCCAATCCTTCTCTCCAGTCTCGGGGCATTCCCTCTATCCCAATCCCTCCTCTTCCCAGTTTTGGAGGGTTCCCTCTATCCCAATCCCTCCTCTTCCCACTCTCTGGGGGTTCCCTCTATCCCAGTCCCTCCTCTTCCCACTCTTGGGGGGTTCCCTCTATCCCAGTCCCTCCTCTTGCCTGTTTTGGAAGGTTCCCTCTATTCCAATCCTTCTTCTTCCTGCACTCGGGGGGTTCCCTCTATCCCAATCCCTCCTCTTCCCAGTCTCTGGGGGGGTTCCCTCTATCCCAGTCCCTCCTCTTCCCACTCTTGGGGGGTTCCCTCTATCCCAGTCCCTCCTCTTGCCTGTTTTGGAAGGTTCCCTCTATTCCAATCCTTCTTCTTCCTGCTCTCGGGGGGTTCCCTCTATCCCAATCCCTCCTCTTCCCAGTCTCTGGGGGGGTTCCCTCTATCCCAGTCCCTCCTCTTCCTGCTCTTGGGGGGTTCCCTCTATCCCAATCCCTCCTCTTCCTGCTCTCGGAGGGTTCCCTCTATCCCAATCCTTCTCTCCAGTCTCGGGGCATTCCCTCTATCCCAATCCCTCCTCTTCCCAGTTTTGGAGGGTTCCCTCTATCCCAATCCCTCCTCTTCCCACTCTCTGGGGGTTCCCTCTATCCCAATCTTTCTTCTCTCCAGTCTCGGGGCATTCCCTCTATCCCAGTCCCTCCTCTTCCCAGTTTTGGAGGGTTCCCTCTATCCCAATCCCTCCTCTCCCATGGCACTTTTCCCCCATCCCCTTTCCCTGCCTGGCCGGGCTCGGTGCTTCAAAAGCCGCTTGGAGCCTCCGACATCACTTCAACCTTCTTATTTTATTTTTTTCTTTGCAGAAAGGTAAAAATAATAAGAATATTAAAAAGAAAAAAAACCAACAACACAAAATAGCAACTCCAGCTTAAAACCACAACCTCCCCCTTCGCCGCTCGGCGCCGCAGGGACCTTTTGGGGTGTATAAAGCATGTTTGTGCTCTTGCTTTTTCGGGAGAGCTGGACTCCGGATCGGAACAGCTTCCGTTTACACCGTGTGCTGGGGCTGCTCCCCCGCTTCTCGCTTACTCCTTTGCCGGGTTTATTTTTGTATTTTTCTTTTCTTTTCTTCTTTTTGTTGCCGTTTTGGTTTTTTTCCTTCCTTCCTATAACCTCTCGGCAGGATTCGGTGCTGAAATAACGTGCGCTCTGCTGTTTTCCCTCTTTTTCTGTCTTTTTTTTTTTTT
>NW_015090973.1:47806-49437 GCF_001431845.1 Calidris pugnax | reverse complement strand
GGAGGGGGAAGTAAGATGTGTTTGGCTATTTTTTTGCATTAAAAGGAAAAAAAAGAAATTGCTTTATGCTGGAAGGGTTTATTGGTGGGGGATCCATCACCACGGGATGGGCAGGGAGCCCTCTGTGATGGAGGGGGGGTGGCTGCGGCTGAGACCCCCCCCTGCCTGGGTGGGGAAGCTTCCACCAGCTCACAGGAACCAGATCCTGTGGAATTTTGGGATCAGGGATCCACCTCCCTCCCTGCCCTGGGCTGTGGGGGGGGACACGGGGTCCTTTTGGGGACACACCACCTCCTTCTCCCTGCCCTGGGCTGGGGGGGTAAAATGGGGTCCTTTTGGGGACACACCACCTCCTTCTCCCTGCCCCTGCTGTCCCCCCCCTCCTGGCTCTGGGACAGGGGTGGGAAGCCCTTGTATGGGGGTCCTGGGGGGTGTCCTGGCTCCAGGGGTGGCCCTGAGTGTGGGGACACCAGGAAAATTGAGGAGGGGGATTCTTGAGGAGGGAGGGGAGCCATAGGAGGAGGGGGAATGGGTTTAAACTGGAAGAGGGGAGATTGAGATGAGATATTCAGGAGAACTTGTTTGGTGTGAGGGTGGTGAGAGCCTGGCCCAGGTTGCCCCGAGAAGCTGTGGCTGCCCCATCCCTGGAGGGGTTCAAGGGCAGGTTGGAGGGGGCTTGGAGCAACCTGGGCTGGTGGGAGGTGTCCCTGCCCAGGGCAGGGGGTGGCACTGGATGGGCTTTAAGGTCCCCACCTGTGTGCCCAGGTGGCCAAGAAAGCCAGCAGAAGTTGGGAGGTGATTGTGCCCCTGTACTCAGCACTGGTGAGGCCACACCTGGAGTATTGTGTCCAGTTTTGGGCACCTCAACTCAAGAGAGATCTGGAGGTGCTGGAGCGAGTGCAGAGGAGGGCAACAAAGCTGGTGAAGGACCTGGAAAACAAATCAGATTAGGAGTGGTTGAAGGATCTGGGACTGTTTAGTTTGAGGAAGAGGAGGCTGAGGGGAGACCTCATCACTCTCTACAACTGCGTGAAAGGACACTGTAGAGAGGTTGGTGCTGGTCTCTTCTCCCAGGTAATTAGTGACAGAACGAGAGGGAACGGCTTCAAGCTCCAACAGGGTGGGTTTAGACTGAATATTAGGAAAGAATTTTTCACAGAAAGAGTGGTCGGGCATTGGAACAGGCTGCCCAGGGAGGGGGTTGAGTCGTTTAGATGTGGTGTTGGGGGATATGGTGTAGGGGAGGACTTTGTAGAGTAGGGTAGATGGTGGGACTCGATGATCCTGAGGGTTTTCCAACCAGAATGATTCTATGACTCTTCCAACCCTAACCATCCTGGGACACCTAAAATACCGGGGTGCGACACTGCTGGGACACACACACAGACACAGACACACACACACTCTACAGCTGGGCCTCGAATTTACCCTTTTTTCCCCAGAAACCCCCAACCGGGCCGTGTGGCCGCCTGCCCCTTTAAGAGCTCCCCCTCCCCATCCCATAGGGGGCGCTAACCCCTCTCCACCTCAGTCCTCCTCCATCCCGACATGCACTGCGCTCCCCCTCTTTCCTTCCCCCCCCCCTCCCCATCCCTTCCCGCGCCATTGTACTTGCCGGGGGGGGAAGGAGG
>NW_015090973.1:26256-47407 GCF_001431845.1 Calidris pugnax | reverse complement strand
GGAGGGGTGGGGAGGGGAGGGGATCCCGCGGGGAAGTGGGGGCTTTGGGAGGGGGATGGGGAGGGATGGCCCGGGTGGGCCCGGCCTCACGCTGCCGGGTGGGGTGGAGGAAAAAAACAAGCCCTGGGCTCTGGAGCCCTTAGTCCTGCCGGGGTTGAGGAGAGTTTGCATTAAAGAGAGTGTTTGTGGGGTGGCGAAGCAGCTTTCAGCTCTCCCTGGGGTGAAGCGTGGCTTATTCCAAGCCAGCAAGCAACAGTTGTGTCACAAGGCCCGTCTTTAAATACTTTTTTTTTAAGTTGGTGGACGCTGGAGTTTGCCAGCAGGGTTCTTCCTAACGCCTTAAATCTCTTCCCCAGTGCAAAACGGATCTGTGCACCAGAAGGATGGGTTAAACGATGATGACTTTGAACCCTACTTGAGTCCTCAGGCCCGGCCGGTGAGTAAGAGAACCCGCTGAGGGGCAGGAAGAGCCCGGGGGCTTCCCGCTGCTCGCTAGCGAAAGCGAATTTGGCATCCCTGTCTCCACTGGTTGCTTTCTTGATGCTTGCCAGCCTTCTTCCCTTAATATGCTATTTTATACCTGCATTTCTCCAGCCAGAAAGTACTGAGTGCCATGAAATTGCAGTGAGTTCGGTTATAAAGGTTTTAGCGACTTTTTGAGGAGTTGGTGTCCAGCTCGCCCCCCCCCCTTTTTTTTTTTAACATAACTGCCTTAAAGTTACCGTTTCTGCTCTTTCAGTTTTACTGTTACGACCTTGTTTCCTTGCTGGTTTCTGACTCTTTACACCCCACGAGGAGACGCGCCGCGTTGCGTTGTGAAATTGCTTTACGTGATGCAGTTACTCTCCCAGGGCTTTTGGAGGATACTATCAACGTTCTTATCTCTCCACTGACTAAAATGAGTGTCACGGGGGTTTTCTCTCGTTCTTCAAAAAAAAAAAAAAACCCCACAGAACACACATGTGATAAAGGCTTTTAGGACTTTTTGAGAACTTTAGTTAGAAGTCGAGCTGAAGGGCTTGTGATCAGCTCCTGAAAGTCAGGCTTCCAGGTGCTTTTTCCCCCCTCTTAACTTTCTATTTAAGATTAGCTCCGCTGTTAACTGGTTTTTGTTTGTTTTTCTTAATGAGTGGTAGGAGAGTGAGACATAACAGATGGGAGTTCAGCTGATTAGATGCTACAAGTAAGCATTCTAGATAAACATCTGTAGTAGCACTGGAGCAGTTAGTTCATTCCCTTGGCTTCTCTTCCCTCTCCAATTGTGATGAGTAAAAAATAAGCTGTTCTGCTTTTTCTTTATTTTTTTGATCATCTTTATTAGTTCCGTGTATTTTTTTTCAGATAAGTGGTGGGTGTTTTATTGGAACACCAGAACAGGTTTCTGTCTTGGTTAAATTTTCAAAAGTCTTTTCCTATTCTGTGCTAAAGATATGAGGCTAAATATTCTTTAAACTCCTGTCAGCTTTTCATCATCTTCAGAACTCACCCTATCCATTGAGATAATTTACTGTATTAAGCTCCCTAAAAAGTTATGAGCCTAAATTTGACCTGCATAGGGTGAGGGGGTGATTACTTCAAGTCTTGAATAGAACAAGCTGCTTTCTAGGAGCTATCACTTAATGGTGAGCTTTTTCTATCCCCAAAATTAACACCAATTCCCAGCTGAACGTGGACTTACTTCCTGCAGAGTTTAGCTTTATTTAAATCTCCTAAAGAGAGTGCAAGTTACTATGGTGCTAGAAGAAGCAACATGATATTTTACCCTATTTTGCATGTTTGGTAAAGAACTTCTGAATTTAGTTTCTCTTTGCATGTGTTATGTTGGTCAAAAAATACATTTGAAAAATAGGGAAGTGATTGGAGCACGCCCCGGGAGGGGGAGCAGAGCTGTTGCTCTAGAAATGTGAGGTAAAACCGACACGTTGGCTTTGGATGTAACTTTAGGGTGACTTTATCTCAGTTTCTCTCCGTGCCCTGTTGCTTGTCAGCTCTCAACCGTGTTTTGCCACTTGATATTATAGAAAACAAAACCCTGGGGTCCAGTCTGGAGAAGGGTTGTGGTTCTGCTGAGCCAACCAACCAGGCTCAAAAATACAAAGGTATCAGGGTGGGCATCTGTTTTGTGAAGATGAGGAAGGGAGTTACAGATAGGGCTCTGAAAAATGAATCAAACGCCGCAGAGTAACACAAGAGGCTTCTGAAACTGCTTTTTGAGCTCTCCCTGCAAGTGGGAGGTAACCAGGCTGTAAAGTTTCATGGCTCTTCATTCAAGAGCTGCTCTTTTCAGGTGTGACTGTTACTGGCTTGTCACCCCTCATCAGTTAACTTACTGCCTGTAGTGGGAAGCTCAGATACACAGTGATTCTTCAACAGTTTAAAAAACAGCAGATCAACAGCAACACTAAGCGAGCGTAAGTGAACCCTTGGTTCTGGTCTGAGGGGAAGAGGAATAGTGAATTTGAGGAAATAACTCTACAAAAAAGTCTTAGTCATGGGAGAGAATGAAAAGCTGGTGAAGTTTTATTTGCATACTAATCGGTGGCTGTGTCAGTTGTGCGAGTGCAGGGCAGCAGAGCGAGGTGGTGTGTTTGAGAGCTCCAGATAATTTGGGTTCTGAGCAGCAGCCAGCCTGGCTGGAACCCGCTCCGGGCTGGCCATGCTCAGCTGCTGCTTAATTCCAGTCCCCCCCCACCTTGCTACCTGAGTGCAGCTGGGAGGTACTCCACAGGTAGCAGCTTAATACAGACTGCGTTAAAATATCGAGTTAAACACATGATGGCATGTAAGAGAGTATTTGGAGGTGATGAGGGGACAGTTTTTCATCTGCCAGTGGTGTGCTTCGAGGGAGAAGCCTGCAGAGAGGGAACAGCTCCTCTGCCTGCTGGTTTTGCCTCTGTCTGTTCAGGTTTTGGGTACAGGCTGGCACGTTTGTGTTCCATTAATGCTAATTTCCAGGAGAGGTTATTGCTATTCTTATAATTGAGGGGTTTATCTTTTGAAGAGACTTTGCTGCTTCAAAATAATATAAACTCTTTTGAAAGTTCCTTCGTTTGCCTTACAAATTAGTCAGTATTAGTGCTTTTGGACAGATTAAACCCTAAAGGCTTGGGTTAGATTTAGTAGGACTGAGTTCAATTAGTCACATTGGACCCTGAATGAGAGTTAATTTTGGTTTTAATTTGCTTTTGTGACCACTTCTTTGGGAAAACAGAAAGGCTGGAGACAGTGTCTCTGAGTTTTCACACATCCACACCATGAAGAACCACAGAGAGCTTTTTAGTGTTTCCTACAACAAACCAAACCTTGTCTCCGAACGCGTTACGTTAAACAATTCCTATTAATTCTTGTCAAGTTGGGGCTGACCCGTTTAGCCCCAAACCTGTTGCTTTCCTTTAGCTCAGGGGAAGGTGGAGGCAAACCAGCTATTTCTGGAGGGTGCCAGAGCCATCTTAAAGAGCCTCCGTAGATTTCAGTGACGGCACGAAGTCCTTTGGGAGCTGTGCTTGGCACGTGAAAACATGATTCAAGGAGAAAAATGGAGTAGAGCCTGCTGCAAGCCAAGCTTTGAAACGGGAACTGAACCTGACTTTTCATCTCATCTGCATGGGGTTGGCATGTCAGCGGCGGGATGGCGCAGGTTCCAATTACTGGATGATAATGTCCATTAGTGTGGCCTTAACCGCTTCCCCCGGAGGGGCCCTTGGTTTGAATGGGAAATGACAGGTGTTTTTTCATGTAAGCAAATCTTGGTGATGCCTGAGAGTGAGTTCCCTAATTGTAAAATGAGGCATTTGTTTTCCTGACCTGAAGGCTACTTGGATTTTAAAAGGGAGACCAAGGCACGGAGCGGCTTTTCTTTCCCCTCTCTGAATCCTAAACCTGCTTTTTTATGCTGCTGCTGTCACCCTGTCACCTCCTAATGAAACCCTATTGATTACTCTCCAGTTTCAGGTATTATTTTTTTTAGTATGTGCCTGCAGCACTGGAGCAGTTTGTCTTTTGAGGATGAAGCTTTAAACCCCTGTTCGTTTGCAGGTTCTTGGAATGTTTTGAGTGCTGAAACTTTAAATTGTAGTGATTAAAGCTGGCTTTATGGGTAGTAAGTTTAAGGAAAGGACTTGTGCGAAAGGCAGTTAGTGATTTTATGCAGTGTTCTTTCACTGGACCTTTTTCCTCCTTATTCCACTTCTCTCTGGATCCTTTCCCCAAACCCTCCCTCAAACAAACAGCAAAATAAAGGCAGACACGTGCATTACCCAGGCAAGAAAAGCCCTCTTGGATAGCAGCTACAAAAAGTAGAAGCTAATACTTGGATGCTGGGTGAGATACTGTTTTCAGAGCCTGAGCTGGAGCTTCGGGGCAGCCTGGTGTCCAGTCCCACACGGTGCATCAGGAGCACAAGGCTCTCCCATCTGAGCACGGGAAGCTCGCTAAGCCTTTGTCTTCAACCTTTCTGGCAATGAAACAGTTTTTAGAGCACTTCTAACAAAGGAGGTGTTCAAGGCCGGGCCTGTTTATCTGCCCAGCCCTAAGGTAGGGAAGGGTGGGGCGCGGGAAGTCTAAGATGGCTTTTATTCTTGGTCCCTTGAAATCTGTTCAACTCGTTCTAACTATTCAGTGCTTACTCTGTGATATTTTTTATTTTTTTTCAGAATAATGCCTACACCGCGATGTCCGATTCCTACTTACCCAACTACTACAGTCCCTCCATTGGATTCTCCTACTCCTTGGGCGAAGCCGCCTGGTCTACGGGGGGTGATCCCCCCATGCCCTACCTGACCTCCTACGGACAACTGAGCAACGGGGAGCCACACTTCCTCCCAGATGCCATGTTTGGGCAGCCAGGGGCCCTTGGCAGCACTCCATTTCTCGGGCAGCACGGCTTTAACTTCTTTCCAAGTGGGATTGACTTTTCGGCTTGGGGGAATAACAGTTCTCAGGGACAATCCACTCAAAGCTCTGGCTATAGCAGCAATTATGCCTATGCCCCTAGCTCGTTGGGTGGAGCGATGATCGATGGGCAATCTGCTTTTGCTAACGAGACTCTGAACAAGGCTCCTGGCATGAACACCATCGACCAAGGGATGGCAGCTCTGAAGCTGGGCAGCACGGACGTTGCGAGCAGCGTCCCCAAAGTCGTCGGTTCGGCCGTCGGGAGCGGATCCATTACCAGTAACATCGTGGCATCGAACAGTTTGCCTCCTGCTACTATCGCTCCTCCAAAGCCCACCTCCTGGGCTGACATTGCCAGCAAACCTGCTAAACAGCAACCCAAGCTGAAGACCAAGAACGGCATCGCGGGCTCGAGTCTTCCGCCGCCTCCCATCAAACACAACATGGATATCGGAACTTGGGATAACAAAGGGCCGGTGGCGAAAGCCCCGGCTCAGGCTTTAGTTCAGAATATGGGTGGTCAACAACCGGCCCAAGTCTCCCCCCAGCCCGTGGGGCAGCAGATCAACAACAGCCCACCGGTGGCACAGGCTTCCAGCGGGCAACAGCCCCAGCCGCTGCCCCCGCCGCCGCCGCAGCCGGCCCAGCTGCCCGTCCCACAGGGGCAGGGGGCTCAGCCCACCCGTTGGGTGGCCCCTCGCAATCGAGGCAACGGCTTCGGGCAAAACGGAGTGGAGGGTAACGGAGTGGGACAGTCTCAGGCCAGTTCTGGTTCTGCTCCTTCGGAACCCCACCCGGTCTTGGAGAAGTTGAGGTCCATCAACAACTACAACCCTAAGGATTTTGATTGGAACCCGAAACACGGCCGGGTTTTCATCATTAAGAGTTACTCTGAGGACGATATCCACCGGTCCATTAAATATAACATCTGGTGCAGTACAGAGCACGGCAACAAGAGACTGGATGCTGCCTATCGCTCCATGAACGGGAAGGGCCCCGTTTACTTACTGTTCAGTGTCAACGGTAGCGGTCACTTCTGCGGAGTAGCAGAAATGAAATCTGCTGTGGACTATAACACGTGTGCGGGTGTGTGGTCCCAGGACAAGTGGAAGGGACGTTTTGATGTCAGGTGGATTTTTGTGAAGGACGTTCCCAACAGCCAGCTGCGGCACATCCGCCTAGAGAACAACGAGAATAAACCAGTGACCAACTCCAGGGACACTCAGGAGGTGCCTCTGGAAAAGGCTAAGCAGGTGTTGAAAATCATTGCCACCTACAAGCACACCACCTCCATCTTTGATGACTTCTCACACTATGAGAAACGCCAAGAGGAGGAGGAAAATGTTAAAAAGGTAACTCGTTTCGTCTGTCGTGGGGCAGGAGATGGAGGAGGGCGGCCTTGCGTTGGAGTAAATCCAAGGCCTGAAGGGCAAGGGCCTCGTGAGCAAGCTTGGTGGGCATCAGTCTGCCTTCTGCTCATCTGTGGAGCCCACCACCCTAACGGCAGCCCCTGTTTGGGGTGGGAATGGGTGCTGGCACCCAGCAGAGCAGTGGGAGGAGGTTTGCCCACCCCCTGCCTGCCGTGGGTTGCTCTAAACCTCAGCCTTTCCCCAGCGCTGAATTCCACACGTGGTTTTATTCCCTTGCTATTGTCAGCTGGTGGGTCGGGACGGTTTAAAGTAGGGAGAGATCAGTGGGGGGTTTGGGGAGCTGTTAGAAAACAGCCAGGTCTTTGAAGGGGCCGCTTAATCCACCCCCTGCCCAAAGAGGGGTCAGCGTGACAGATGTTTCCCACTGCTTGTAAAACCTTCAGGAACGGCAGTTCCTGTCCCTCCCCAGGCAATCTATTCCTACGCTTAATTATCCTTCCTGTTAGAAGGCTTTGTCTAATGCCCAACCTCAATCTCCCCCGCTGCAGTTTCAGTCCGTGACTGCTTGTCCTCTCTCTCTCTTTCTGGTGGACGTGGAGCGGGTCGTTCTGTTCCCCTTGGCAGCCAGGAGCCAGTGGGCTGGCCCCTGCGTGGGCACTGCCCGCCAGCCTGGCACATGAGCCATGCTCAGAGCCTGCTGTCATCATCGACTCGTTAACGGGAGGGCTGCTAATTGAAAAATCCTGCCCAGAGTTCGGCGACCAGTGGGCCTTGGGTAGAGCTGTGTTGAAGTCACCTGTGGCCAACCTTCCCCCGCAACAGGGGTCTGGCTTGTCTTTAATCAAAACACTAATTACAAATTAACATTAGCACAGCTTTCCGGTAGTTTGCCAAGTTTTCTGGTGATCTCTTTAGTTTCAGTGATGGGGAATTTTCCACCCAACAGTCGAAGAACTGAATCAGGAGCTGCAACTGTTCACTGTGACAGTGAATGCAGCTTTTAATTTTTATTTTTTTGAAATACATTTTACTTGGTACATTGTCTGTATAAATAGCATCACCCATACGCAAAGGTGGTCACGTTTTGCAGCTGATACCCTGGCACTGACAGTGCTGGAAGAAAATCTGTAAGGGAGGAATATATTGCAAGGTGTGGAGGTGTCAATTCCCATTTTTGTGAGAAGCTGAATATTTTGCTCGACTTCACATCCTAAAATCATCCAGACTGTACCCAAGTGGTGATTTCTCTTTATTAACTGAGGTTTTGAATGCAATTGGAATTTGAGTCTGTGTGGGACATCTTGGGAAGTGGGACTTTTTGTATCCTCCAGATGTGACTTTAGGGGAGTTTGTGGAGTGTGAGGAGCAGCCCTTGGCACGGTGGGAGAATGCAGGGAGAAAGGGAGGTGTTGCCAGAGGGTGGGATGGACCAGAAGAGTTAATACTGGGGAAATGTAAGAAGGTAGCAAGGGGGAGGAAGAGGGAGAGGATGAGGAAGGCTGAGGGAAGAGTGGACAGACTCATGGTCTCTGCTGCTGTGTGCACAACTTGTTTGGAATGTCTGAAAATCAGTATGAAAAACGTGGCTTAGCAATTTTCTTAAAACTAAACCATCTTCCCTCTTCTTTCCCGCTGCCTTTTGAAGGCTTCTCCCCTTTTTTGCAAAGAAATTTCTGCCATTTCTTTGCGAGGTGCTGGCCTGGGAGGGTTGGGAGCAGGAAGGGGACCTGCTGTGTCCTGAGCGCCCGCGCCTCCCCTCCAGATGATGTTGGAGCTGATTCAGTGTGACACCCCCCTGCAGAAATGCTCCGTTAGGAAAACATTGATTCTTTGAAAGGGAACTTAGTCATATGTCTCTGGAGTTGAGAGGCAAAAAGGAGGGAGCCTCGTAGATATAGAGTTGGTGTTTGCTTTTTACCATTGACTCACTCGTGGTGGCTCAGGGCCCCTGCCCTGCGACATCCGGCCCGGAGGAAGTGACTTGGTCTTTCTTTCAGCAAGGCTTTGGCCTCCTCGACTGCTCGCTGACGCAGCCTGGAAAGATGGTTGAGGTTTCTCTTAACTGCTCTTTCATGGTTTCATTGAGAAGCAGTCGTTTTTTTCCTCAAGGAAGGTTGGGGTTTTTCTTCCTGGAGCGAATGCTGATGGTTACCCAGGCCCGAGCCATGCCTTGAAGCATCTCAGGTAATCACCTGGAGGAAAAATAAATAAATCAGAAAGCAGAGTTGAGGCCCTGGAAAGTTAAAAAGCTGTTCTGGCAGCAGCCGGTGGCGCAGCTCCCTGCCTGAGGTCTGTCAAGCTGCTTTTGTGGCGGGGAAGTCCCACTGCTCCCAGCTCTTTGTCTCTGCCACCGGGTCTTTGGATGGCAGCAATATGTTAATGTTCTGCATTCCTGTTCCTTGAAGCTTAAACGTCTCAAGGTTTGGCTTGTTTTGAACTTCTCTAAAGCTGCAGTTGTTGCACTTGGCTTCAACTCGCCTAAACCTTTGTCTGATTCGCGGTTCGATTCCTGCTTGTCACCCGAGCAGATGGACCAGCTCTTGGGAAAGTCTGGGAACTCTTGAATATTCTTTTTTACTTCTCACTGTTCGAGTCACTTCCTCAGAATTCCCTAAAATAGTTCCCAGAAATGGTATGAGAAATGCTTCGCTTTGTGTTCATGCTGTTCCTCTTGGTAAATGGTTTGGTGTTGAAAACCCTGAAATCATGCTCTTGCTTGTCCTTTTCCACACCGTCTCTATTTCCTTTGAGCATCTTGCTTTGCTCTACTAATCCATCCTTTTTTAAAAGGTTTGGATCTTTTCCTCACCCAAAAAGAAGCTGACTCCCAGTGCAGCCCTACCTGCAGCAGCTTAGGACTTCTTGGAATCCATAACAGCTGCTTTTTTGGTAGAGCATGTCACCACCTTCTTCACTGTAAGGACTGTTTTATCTTTGTTTTAAAAAAACCAACCCCACCACCAAAAATCCCTACCCTGTAGTGATACACTCCTATTTCTAGGAATGTTGTGGTGACCTCAGTGTAAAGGTCTGAGTGATCTGCTTGGCATGTGAAAGGTTAACAGGAAAAAGCTGTGGTTTTCTGGAAAAGCAGAAAGGTTTCCAGGTTTTCTGGAAAAGCAGAAAGGTTTCCAGGTTTTCTGGAAAAGCAACCAATGTCAACTCTAAGGGAGGTTTATTTTGGTTCTTTCTCCCATTGCCTTGTCCAGGGTTGGCTATTTGCAGGTCCTAGGGATTTTTAGGAAGGATATCCCATGAAAACCAGCCCTGTCCTCTCCCTTCCAGGGCCGGAATGCTCAGTTGTCAGCTTTGCAGTTAATAAGAGACACATTGTGGTGGGACTTTGGTGGGTGTTGGGTCAGGATGAGCTGTGCAGGATGGGGTAAGGTTTTGGGTTTTTTTTCCTGCTGAGGTGGACCAGCCTGGAAACAGGTGGGATTTGCCAGATTGGGGCTATTATTTCCGGAAACGGGCTGCTTTGTGTCTCAGCTGACACCATCTGCTGGTTAAAGGGGTATTAAATAGTGGCAAGTGTCACTGCCCCTCTTAGAAGATATGATTTAAGGAAAAACTAAGTGGTGTTAAATGAGTCCATTGTTTGAGACTGGCAGACTGTAAAAAAGGAAAACTTTCTGATGTATTTTGCGAAGCTCTTTTTGGTGGTTTTTTTTTTCTTCTTAAATTGTAATCTCGGTGGGGAGGAGAGAGCATGTTTCCTATAGGGTAGGCTAGTTTTATCCCCAGTTTATCCCCAGTTACAGTGTTCCTGGCTACTGGTGCATTTGCTTTGGCTTCACCATATCCTACAGGGCAACATTTCCAACTACAAGATTCAGTTCCCTGGATTTTGCATATCCAGGGAAAGCCACCCATTTCCCAGGACAGCGAGGGAACGCTGCTCACACTCACACAGTTCCCTCCATCCCGTGATCCCAAAAGCTACTTGCTTTTTCTGCTCCAAATCCTGGCCACAGTGAAGGGAATTGATTGATGCACCAGGACGGAATTTCCTTGCTGCCAATACCCTCTGCTGTTCAGCAACTCACAAGTTTTTTTTCCCAATTTATTTCCAGGCCTCTTAATTCCTGTACATCCATGTCTGGGCTCATATGTTTGCCCAGTAATAGAGAAAGCAGAAACCATACTGCTTTTTCTAGTCATTTGGTGCTGGCCCTTTGAAATAAGGAGCACTTTGTGCTTGTATTTTAAAGCCAGCACTACAAAGCCCTTAACAGCATTCTCAGGTATTTTTTGGTTGTGTTCTGGTGTTGTTTAAAGGCAGGAGAAAAGTGGAGGGGGAAGGCTTAGGTCAGGTTGGTGGCATAATCTGTGTTTTCTGCTGTAAGACAGGGGAATTTGTCTCCTCATCCGTAAAATGGGAGCAACTGGGAGCTGTTTCACTGTGAATAAAGTGGAATTTGAGCGGTGGAAGCGTGAGCCTGTTGCACTTGCCTCGTAGCCCTCACTGTTAATATCTTGTTACCAGTCTTTAAAATAAAATTTTAATATATTATGTTATAAAATAATAAAGGTTCTGCACCTCTCAGGTATGCCCTTGAGTGGGGGGAGTTTATTAGGAAGCTGTTCCCAGCTCACTTGGTGCGGGCAAAGTTTCTTGCCCCCTCCCATCCAGGTTTCCTTCTCCTCAGGTGGGTGGTTTGAGTCAGAATACGCTGAACCTGATTGTTCTTATAAATATGTTAATTGCCTTCATTATGAGCATACTAATGACTTCAAATGAAAAAAAAAAAAAAGACTGTGTTCCTCCTCCTGTGATTGAATTGAAATTGGGTGTGTGTGCCTGGCCAATTCCCTAGAAACAGCCTGGTGGGGTGGGAATGTGTAAGATGTCATCAGTGATGGCTTCTTTTTATTTTTGAGTGTTCTAGGTAACTTGCTGATACTGAGGTTAATAGCTGCTGACACAGGCATTGGGGTTTGGGTTATTTTATTCACAGCTGCTTCTCCAGAAGAAGTAGTTTTCCTTGGAAGATGAGTATTTGCTGGGTGTTTTTGTTCAGTGAAAGCACCCGGGCACGGTGCTGCTGCCCAGTAACCTGGATATTCTGCCTGGGGCAGGAGTGCAGTGGGTCACAAGATGTTGCTGAAAGCTGATTAAGATCCAAAAAAAAAAAACCAAACTGTTGAAGTACATTGATACTTGAGCATTATGTATGTGCAATGCATCAAGAATAGCAAAAAAAAAAAAAAGACTGTGTTCCTCCTCCTGTGATTGAATTGAAATTGGGTGTGTGTGCCTGGCCAATTCCCTAGAAACAGCCTGGTGGGGTGGGAATGTGTAAGATGTCATCAGTGATGGCTTCTTTTTATTTTTGAGTGTTCTAGGTAACTTGCTGATACTGAGGTTAATAGCTGCTGACACAGGCATTGGGGTTTGGGTTATTTTATTCACTGCTGCTTCTCCAGAAGAAGTAGTTTTCCTTGGAAGATGAGTATTTGCTGGGTGTTTTTGTTCAGTGAAAGCACCCGGGCACGGTGCTGCTGCCCAGTAACCTGGATATTCTGCCTGGGGCAGGAGTGCAGTGGGTCACAAGATGTTGCTGAAAGCTGATTAAGATCCAAAAAAAAAAAACCAAACTGTTGAAGTACATTGATACTTGAGCATTATGTATGTGCAATGCATCAAGAATAGCTTCATGCACAACGTTCCTCGCTGCTGCTTAATGAAAATATAATTCTGCAACAGCTTTTTTTTGCCCGAAAGAAGTCACTTTCTTCTTTTCTGTCTCCTGCCAAGTGTGATGTGACAGGTATTTATTAAGGAAGCTTCTCGTTCTGGACTGTGCGATCGTTTTCGCCGCGATTATTAAGAGCCCTCTCGTTTTCCTGGATGTTCTTGTTTTGTACCTGGCAGTAATTGTTCTGTCTTAGGGCTTGTGAGTTAATAAACCAGTTCCTTACTGGTGCGGGACGCTGGAGCCCCGCCAGTTAGACCAGTGCCACCCTGCTTTTACTGCGGCCACGGTACCCGGGGAGGGCTCTGTTAACAAGGATTGTCATTATCCGAGCTGGTGACAGGAATAGAGAGGGGATTGTAGCTCCTTCCAGTGACTGCCTGCCCAGTGTGAGGCTTTTTTAATTGTCTCTAAGTCATGTAATAGTGCATTTCAGCAGTTAATAATAAAGTGGTTGGGTTTTGTAAGCTGTTCTTCAGCAAGGAGTTGGAAAGGCAGACTGCATTTCTGGTTCCATAGCATTACAACATTTTATTATTATTTAAAGGACAATGCTAAGCTTTTTTTTTTTTGTGGTTAACTGCAGGGCTTTCTTGCCGTGTAATACCAGTTTAGAAGATGTAGATAAAATCTACCTAAAACTCTGTGCTTTTGTTTCTAATCTTGGGGAGGGGGAAAGAAACCAGGCTATTTTAGTTTCCTTCCCTGGGTGTATCTGTAGGTCGGGGAGGGCTCTGCTCTCTCCTTTGTAGAGTGGTGCCATCTCCTGTAAAATGATCTCAAAGACTTCCCTGTCTTCATCCACAAACTTTTAAGAACAAAAACACCCAGCAAATACTCATCTTCCAAGGAAAACTACTACTTCTGGAGAAGCAGCAGTGAATCAGCCCTTTTTTTGGCTGTTACAAATCAGCCTGATTTGGGGTTCAGCTTTGAGTGCTATGATCTTCATACATTTAAAGGAGGGGGAAAAAAAAAACCCAGTTAAAATATAAAACTCTGTTCCAGTGAATACTGCTTTGTGTTCCCTTTCAAGTGGTGATAAAATGAGGGTACACACAAATGGCCACGGGGATTGTTGGCTCTTTTACTTGAGCTCGTGAATTCAGCTCTTCATGGTTGACAGAAGTAGGCAAATAGATCTCCTCTTGTCCTTTCATAATACAGAATATTGTGGGGTAGGGTTGTTTTTTTTTTTTCTTCTCTTGTAGCACGAAGTATTTGTTGTGCCTGATTTGGGATGGAGGTAGTATTTTAGCCTCAAACACAAGAACAACTGCAGTGGGTTGTAAATGTGTGTAGGGTAGTGTCACATCCCTCGTGGCTGTGAGTTCTCCAGGTCTGCTGGGCACGAAGGCAGATGTTTGCTCTTTTTCCAAGTAAAAACCTCCATGTGCAGCTAACAATAACGTGGTAAAGAGCAAACACCTGTAAGGACAGTACAAGCACGTATTTATCCATCTCTGAAGGTTTTCCTTCTACCTTCAACAATTTGTGGCTCGGGAATTTCTTTGTCCCAGAGGATGTCTCTTTAATAGCTCATGATTTCTCCTCTTGTCCAAGATGGTGATGCTTTTCTTGAGCATCCTCAGGATCCCGCAGCAGGTTAATTATGTGTTTTGTAAAGAAACACTTCCTTTTGGTTGGCTTTGAGTCTGCCTCCTGTGCTACTCCCTGATTCTTGTGCTGGAAGAGGAGGTGAGCAGTTGATTTCAACGTCCTTTCTGTGCCCACTCTGCTTTTACAGTTGTGTTTTCCAGGCTGGATTACTGGAGCACACTGGCTCTGGAGATGGAAAACCTTCTGTCTTTTCCTCATCCCTGTTCTTCTCTGACCCTTCTCCAGTTCTTCTGCATCCCAGTAGAGATGGAGAGGAGCAGAGCTTGGCATAGAGGTGCCACTTGGGTTTGTAGAAAGGCATAGTGATGTGTTTTCTTCTGAATTTTGTTCACTTTTCCTGATGGTAGGCATTTTCCTGGAGTTGTAGATCATAACCCTGAGCTCCTGTTTCCAGTTGGTCAGTTTGGAGCCCATCAGCTTGGAGTTAGGAAAATTATTTTCCCCACATGTGTCATTTATCAAAACCAGGCAGACCAAATTCACTGCAATGTTCAGCTGCTTTTCTTCTCCCAAAGTCCCCTATTTCTTCACAGTCGGCTGCTGTTTTTATTACCCTGAAGAGCTTCCTATCATCAGTAAACTTTGTTGCTTTATTATTCACTCCTCTTTCTAGATCTTTTCTGAGTACGTGGCACCACAAATTCTGGTGAAGCTCCTTGGGTTTTCTCTACATGAGATCATTCAGTCCTTGGTGTTACACGTGCGTGGTGTGACAGAGGACAGCACAGGGGCTTTATTAACTCTTTAGCAGTGAAGATTTTGAAATATTAAAGTGGGAATCCTTCCTTTTCTAAAGAGTCAGGTGGGACTTACTTTCTGGTGCTAGTACCTATTGCGTGAGCTGGGATTTTTAAGGTACCCAAAGTCACGGAACACATTCTGTGTGAACCCAAATGAGAAGGAACACTAGTCTGTTTAAAATAATAATAATAAATAAACACCTTACTGTAGGTGGTGGTGGTCAGAACTCTGCTACGATGCTCGGAGTGAGCTCCTGGTAAGTGCTGTCAGCAATTCCAGTGCTGTTTGCTTAGACTTTCAGGTTATTTCTGTTACTTCTATCCATGCTACTGACTTTCTTCCCCTGCTTTGTGAGGATGTTGGTGTGGAAAGGCAGGTCAGAGCTGAGCGTGCTGCTCTGTGGTGGTGCCCAAATCGAGCTGCATAATAAATAAACACCTTACTGTAGGTGGTGGTGGTCAGAACTCTGCTACGATGCTCGGAGTGAGCTCCTGGTAAGTGCTGTCAGCAATTCCAGTGCTGTTTGCTTAGACTTTCAGGTTATTTCTGTTACTTCTATCCATGCTACTGACTTTCTTCCCCTGCTTTGTGAGGATGTTGGTGTGGAAAGGCAGGTCAGAGCTGAGCGTGCTGCTCCGTGGTGGTGCCCAAATCGAGCTGCCCAAGTGGGAAGTGTTGGCAAACTGCAAAGAAATGTGGCAAACTTTTCTCATCCCTTGTAGTGATGGGGAAGAATAAAGGCTCCCAGCTGTAAGACAAGGAGGACTTTATTTTCCATCCTCATGACTAAGGCTCCAAACAGGATGCCCATGAGCCAGCAATGTGCCCTTGTGGCCAAGAAGGCCAATGGCATCCTGGGGGGCATCAGGAAGAGTGTGACCAGCAGGTTGAGGGGGGTCATCCTGCCCCTCTGCTCTGCCCTGGGGAGGCCACAACTGGAATATTGCGTCCAGTTCTGGGCTCCCCAGTTCCAGAAGGACAGGGAACTGCTGGAGAGGGTACATCAAAGGGCTACAAAGATGATGAGGGGACTAGAACATCTCTCTGATGAGGAAAGGCTGAGGGACTTGGGGCTTTTTAGTCTGGAGAAGAGAAGACTGGGGGGGATCTGATCAACACCTATAAATACTTCAAGGGTGTCAGGAGGATGGGGCTGGTCTTTTTTCAGTGGTGCCCAGGGACAGGACAAGAGGAAATGGGCACAAACTTGAACATAAGAAGTTCCATCTTAACATGAGGAGGAACTTCTTCACTTTGAGGGTGGCAGAGCCCTGGCAGAGGCTGCCCAGGGAGGTGGTGGAGTCTCCTTCTCTGGAGACATTCAGACCCCACCTGGACACGTTCCTGTGGGACCTGCTCTGGGTGGCCCTGCTCTGGCAGGGGGTTGGAGGAGATGATCTCCAGAGGTCCCTTCCAACCCTATATCATTCTGTGATTCTGTGACTTGAAAGAACTTGTGCTGATGTTATTTTGCTGGTGCTCCAAAGCCAGCAAGTCCAGTTCCAGTCCCTGCTGGGAGCCCAGTTGGATGGAATGCCACTGGGAGTCCTGTGTTCCTCTTTGCTCTGAATATTCATTTACGTTCTTAAGCTTTTCCCCCACTCTGTTTCCTGCACGGGTTTTGCCCTGTGGGACAAGGCTCTCTACGGGAGGGTAATTATAAATGTTTATGGGAATTGGGCTGCTTTAGTCACGCAATCAAATGTGGTGGTGAAGCAAGAAGAGGTTCATCCTTTGCAATTGGTTGCATCAGTTTGAAAGATGCCTTGAAAGATGCCAGGGCACAGTGGTGCTGAGAGCTGGGACCACCTTTGAGTGTGTAAAACCCACTGCAGGGGGAAGTCCTGGCACTCTCTGTGTCCTCCTTACCCCTGGAGAGTTGCTCTGATGTGGAAATTCAGTGTCTCGTGTGTGTGGCCACGGTGGTGTTTGTGTTCCCTGATGTTAAGGCATGGTTTGGGTTGCAGCTGTACCTGAAGAATTGCATCTTGCTGGTTTTTATTTATTCTCCATCACTTCGTGTCCTTCTGACTAAATGGTGAGGTGACTGGTTTGGAGAAGAAACCAGAACTTCCCAACTATCTGGCCACAAATGCTTGGTGCGGTGGCAGGGGGGACACTCTCCTGCTGCATTTTTGGGGACAAAATCTGAGTTGCAGGGACTGACCAGGCACAGTTGTGTCCCTGCTTGGCTCGTGCTTTTTCAGTGATGTGGCTTCGCCCCTCGAGGGTTGTGTGGATATTTGGCGTTGCTCTGGTAGATTTTGATCTGAGCAGCCTTTCCTGCTCTGACCAAGAATCACTTTTATTTGCCTATCTCCTGTCTTCCTCCTTGGTGGTGAGCTCCGTGACGTGAATGGGAGGGAGGATGAAGACCTCTGTCCGTAACCAGCTCCCACTCTGATTGTTATCCCCTTTACAGGTGAGGCAGAGTAGGATGTAGCTTTTCTCTGTAACTTGGCTGGCTTTTTAAAGCTGACAACAGGAAAACCTCATGTTTGGTTTGGTGGGATGAGCCAGGCTGTTGAGCAAGGTGTCCCAGGAGTGAGAGTTGCATGTGCGTGTCTTAAGGCCAGTGTTTGATTGCTGGGTGTCTCAACCCTTTGGGGAATGATAATTAGCACAGACCGGACTCTAATGAAGTGATCTCCTGCTGCTCCTTAGTGGGCAGGTACTGAGTGATGCCTTTTGCTTGTAGGACCTTCTCAGTTTGAGACTGGTTGTGGTGTCTCCAGGCTGCTGCACTGGGTCAGCTCTAAATAAATCATGGGTTTATGCTGCACAGCTGGGACCATGCTCTTGCTGCTTCTCCAGGCCCTTCTTCTGACTCTAGTCTTCTATTGCCCCATGTGTAGTGGGGCAATAACATCCTCCCCCTTGCTGGGGGAGTGTCGAGGGAGGCTGAACGTTTGCTGTTAATCAAAAGAGCCTCTGAACAAACGTTATCACCTGTTGCCATCACGTCTTCTACAAACTCTTGAGCCTTTTGTTGTTGTTGGCTCCCCAGTGTGAGTAGATAAGGTAATCTCTCATCGGCCTTCTCCACCAGCTCCTTGGGTTACTGTTATCAGGACCTGGCTTGTGACATTGCTGCAGCCCCCTGGGGACTACGGTGACATGACTGGAAATGGCTTCAGTGGGATGATTATGGAGGGCTCCTGCTTACACATCTTGTTTTGGTGCCTCCAAACACCACCAGCCCCGAATCAACGCTCGCAGTGCTGTAGAGGGGGCCAACAGTTGATCTGAGGGGTGGCATCTGGCTTTCTAGTCATTGGCGTGTTGATATGGCTTTGCACTAAAGCCATTTCGGTGCTGCCGTGCTCCTACCCCTCTGGTTGCTGAAGGGGTTGATAGATGAAGAGGACAGTCTGAGCTGGTGTCCTTTTCTTGCTCCTCCCATGTGGATCAATGAGACATGGCCCAGGTCTAATGAAAGTTAGAACTCCTCCCATGTGGATCAATGAGACATGGCCTGGGTCTAATGAAAGTTAGAAGGACACAGACCTGTTGGAGTGAGTCCAGAGGAGGCCACGGAGATGCTGGGAGGGCTGGAGCCCCTCTGCTGGGAGGGGGGGCTGAGAGAGTTGGGGGTTCAGCCTGGAGAAGAGAAGGCTCCAGGGAGACCTTCGAGCCCCTTCCAGTCCCTCAAGGGGCTCCAGGAGAGATGGGGAGGGACTCTGGATGAGGGAGGGGAGCCCTAGGAGGAGGGGGAAGGGTTTGACCCTGAAAGAGGGGAGATGGAGCTGAGCTGTGGGGAAGAACTTGTTTGGTGTGAGGGTGGTGAGAGCCTGGCCCAGGTTGCCCCGAGAAGCTGTGGCTGCCCCATCCCTGGAGGGGTTCAAGGGCAGGTTGGAGGGGGCTTGGAGCAACCTGGTGTGGGGGGAGGTGTCCCTGCCCAGGGCAGGGGGTGGCACTGGATGGGCTTTGAGGTTCCTTCCAACCCAGACCATTCTGTGGGTCTATGAAGTGCAGCTGTAAGGTCCCTTCCAACCCAGACCATTCTATGGGTCTATGAAGTGCAGCTGAAGAGGATAAAACACTTCATGGAATCCCTGTGCCCTGCAGGGACTGTGTGTTCCCTGTGCTGTGCAGATGCTGTTGTCCCGTGGCTGGGCTGGGCTGGGGGTTACCCCATCCCACAGCCCGTGATTTCAGAGGAGGATGATCCAGGAAGGATGGAGGTTTGCAACACCACTGACCTCTGCTGTGTGTTCTGGTGGATCTGTTTGCTATGATTTGGGATCCTGCTTGTAACTCCACAACACCCCGAGGTCTGGGAGGTGTTTATGGGATGTGCTGCAGTTGGGCTGGCGGATCAGATGGTGTAAAAATCCTTCAGGCTCTGGCTCCCCCCACTTCCCCAGGAGGAGACGGAAGAGAGAGGCTGTGAATATCCCAGGGAAGAGCAAGAAAAAGGCATTTTGAAGTGAGCAGAGAGATGTTCCCTCCCTGCCATCGAGCCTGGCAGCGGTGTCCTCAGCAGTGCCAAGCTGGCATCTCCCGGGGGGAGGTTTGGCTTTGCTTAAAGCAAGTCCTTAAAGTCCTTCCTTTATGAAGGACAGGACAGTCTGAGGTTGATGTCAAATCCCGGGGGGAGGTTTGGCTTTGCTTAAAGCCCCACTCTTCACGAAGGACAGGACAGTCTGAGGTTGGTGTCAAAGTCAACCAACCCCTCGAGAGCCCACAGCAGGGGTGGATAGACATCATTCTGCATTTCTCTGTGGGGAGCTGCTTAGGATACTGTTTGCAGGGGTAGTTCTGCACTGGTATTTTGAGGTTGAATAGCAGGAGGTTTTTAAAGAGAAGACTGGGTTGAGATAAAACAGGGCTATTATCCACCCTGAAATTAAGATGTTCTCTTCAGGCATGTCTCTGGACCCGCTCTCTAGCTTGGGGACATCTGCTCTGGTCTTTCTTTTGAAGGTGATGCCTTCTGTTCTGGCACACGGGGTGCAAAAGTGAAGCCCCCCCAGTAAAATCCGAGGCTGGGTCCTGTTTCCTGCTCCCTGTGCTGACAGTTCACTGGCCTCGGGAGCAGCTTCACCTTCACAGCGGGGAGGAGAAGTGACTAATTGGGGCTCCATCTGCTCAGCTAACGGGGCGATACACCCCCAGCCACCATCTGTAGCCAGCCCAGGACACCAGCCCTGGGCTACTGATGGCCGGGGGGGGGCTATTGAACCTGGCAGGGGGCTTATCCCATGTTTGCCTTGGGGAAGATGGAGGCATTAGCTCTGGCAGTTGTGGCTCCTTCCCAAAGGAATGTGTCACGTTGTGATCTGTCCTTGTTTAATGTAACGTGCCGAGCTGGGCAGCAGAGAAGGAACCAGGGCTTGGCACCTTCCTTTGGATTCGTGGCTTTCCCTGCCACCCTCCTTTTATTTCACACTCAGGACTTCACTTCCCACCGTGGTAGGTGTCTTTTTGCTGTGGTGCAATGGTGGGTTTTAGCAACGGGTGGCTCCTGCAACAGATTTGGGCAGACTGACCGGAGAAGAGGAGAATTAAATCCATTTATGTGGGGCAAATATTCTTGAAGAGAACCTCTGCCTTCACCTAATCCCTCTCCCCAGGAGGCAATCTGTGTGTGGGGGTCTTGCTTTGCCATCCAGAGGAGCTGGAGGATCCCTGGGTCACTGTCTGCGTGGGGCTGAGGGGCTTCCAAAGCCTGGGTGTTGTTCAGAGGCTGGATGCAAGGCCCTTTTTGGGAAGGTTTCTGAGAATAGATGGCTATATGTGCTGTTAGTCCGGGATTGAAGCTTCTCAGACGAGTTCTCCCTGGATTTAGCAGTGGTGGCAGAGGACATTGTTTCTTTGAGGAACCAGCCAGCCACTGAGATGGAAGGGAAGGTGCCTCTGATGACCAGGTTAACATGGGGCAGCTCTGCCAGTCCCCTCCAGGGACATAGAGGCAGAGCAGCAGCCTCGCAGGGACACATCCTGAGCTGAAACAACCAGATTTCAGTTCATCAGAGCCTTAAGTTGTCCTTTTTAAGTGAGATAAGTTAACAGGAGGCAGAACCCGCGCTGTCTGTCTTTGCCAGCGGGCACCTCCTGCAGGTATGGCGTGCCGTGGAGGTGGGATGGACTTGGCATCTCTCAGCCCTGGCTTCAGGTAGTGATTAACTCGCTCCTGTGGGAGCCAGAGCCAAAATGCCACCGTGTCCTTCACACAGGAGACTGTGGGGACCTGCCCGTGCTCGGTGAAGGCGCAGCTACGAGACGGGGAGGAGCACGGGCCAAGAGCCCTTGAGTTGTTGACAGGTTTTATTTTTTTGAAGTGGCATCGTATGATCTGGAAATGGCACTTTGGACAAGGGCTGGGCAGCATCTCTTAACCCTTTGGGATAGTCTAGACCCACTTCTCTGCAAAGCTGCTGGGTTTTCTTGGGGTTTAACGGGGGAAGAGACTGTGAGGAGCACGGGCCAAGAGCCCTTGAGTTGTTGACAGGTTTTATTTTTTTGAAGTGGCATCGTATGATCTGGAAATGGCACTTTGGACAAGGGCTGGGCAGCATCTCTTAACCCTTTGGGACAGTCTTAGACCCACTTCTCTGCAAAGCTGGTGGGTTTTCTTGGGGTTTAACAGGGGAAGAGACTGCGGCACGTGGTGTTTGGCTCAGGAGAGGATTTGGTAGCCCTCGGTGCCTGGGTGGTTTTGGTGCTGTGCTGCCTGTACAGTTTCTGGTGCCAGTGTTTGTCTGGACAGTGTGTTCCTTCAGTGCTGGAGGAGAGATGGGGGTGAAGTCCTCAGCACAGGAAGGACATGGAGCTGTTGGAGCAGGTCCAGAGGAGGCCACAGAGATGCTGGGAGGGCTGGAGGGGGGA
>NW_015090973.1:19421-26246 GCF_001431845.1 Calidris pugnax | reverse complement strand
CCCTCAAGGGGCTCCAGGAGAGATGGGGAGGGACTCTGGATGAGGGAGGGGAGCCCTAGGAGGAGGGGGAAGGGTTTGATCCTGAAAGAGGGGAGATGGAGCTGAGATGTGGGGAAGAACTTGTTTGGTGTGAGGGTGGTGAGAGCCTGGCCCAGGTTGCCCCGAGAAGCTGTGGCTGCCCCATCCCTGGAGGGGTTCAAGGGCAGGTTGGAGGGGGCTTGGAGCAACGTGGTGTGGTGGGAGGTGTCCCTGCCCAGGTTTAAGGTCCCTTCCAACCCAGACCATTCTGTGAAGTGCAGCTGAAGAGAGTAAAACAGAGGGGAAGGGGAGAGAAGGGAAGGGGAGCCTGGGCTGGTGGGAGGTGTCCATGCCCAGGTTTAAGGTCCTTTCCAACCCAGACCATTTCGTGAAGCACAGCTGAAGAGAGTAAAAGAGAGGGGAAGGAGAGAGGAGAAGGGGAACAGAGCTGAGGTATCAACAGCCCTCAAAAAGGGGAGATGCAATGACCTGGTGGACCCAAGCAGGACAGTCCATGGGCACATTACCCTTATGCAGCTGCGGTACCAAGGTTGCCCCGAGAAGCTGTGGCTGCCCCATCCCTGGAGGGGTTCAAGGCCAGGTTGGAGGGGGCTTGGAGCAACCTGGGCTGGTGGGAGGTGTCCATGCCCAGGTTTAAGGTCCTTTCCAACCCAGACCATTTCGTGAAGCACAGCTGAAGAGAGTAAAAGAGAGGGGAAGGAGAGAGGAGAAGGGGAACAGAGCTGAGGTATCAACAGCCCTCAAAAAGTGGAGATGCAGTGACCTGGTAGACCCGAGCAGGATAGTCTGTGGGCACCTCCTCTGCAGACACAAATCCTCTTCCTCACTCTTTTCTCACCTGGGACGAGCCTCCCTGGCAGATCCACACCTAAAAGTACTGAATAAACTCTCCACTAACGTGTCCTTTCTTCCTTTTGCAGGAACGCCAAGGCCGCGTCAAGTAAAAGGCCATTCCTCCCTCAGAGACTGCAGCAGAGATTGCATCCCAGCTTTTCAGAGGGAGAAAGGAAGAGCAAAACAAAACAAAACAAAAAATATCCCGGAGACAAATTAGGACTTTTGGGTTTTTGGTTGGTTTCTTTTTCTTAATTTCATTGACTTCAAAAAGACTCTGACAAACTTGCAGCTTAAAAAAGAAAAAAGAAGTATTGGAATTTCACAAGACATAGGACTTAAACAAAAAAAAAATTGCAAAAACAACAAAAAAATTCCCTTCTAGGTAGAGTATAGATAAAAACTGTCCCCTTTCTTTTGGCTTTGGTTGTGATTTCAGAGCATACGCTTTGTTTTTTTTTTTTTTGTCTTTTTACGATGTTTTTTTCGGATTTTCAAGTCCGTAAGTGGCATATGCCTGCCTTTTTTTTTTTTTTTTTTTTCTTTCTTTCTTAATTTTTAAACCCTGCTGCTTCCCTTCCTTCCACCCCCCTGGCGCCTCCTTCCCCTGGTTTTGACGTTTGCACTTGGAACACCGAGTTGTAACATCCACCCCCCTGAAAGTGGAGTAACTGGTTTGGGTATTTTTGGGTTTTTTTTCTTCCCTTCCCCACCCCCCCCTGCCCCAGCCTGGAAGAGGAGGAATTTCTACGAGGAAGTTGGGGTTTTGGCCTAAGAAAAATTGACCAGAAATTGTCCACGAGGTTGTGTCTTAAAAGGTGGTTCATTTTTATTATTTTTTTTTTCTTCTCTGACCCTTTTGTTACTCAAAAAAGTCAAGTACTAGGAGTCCTAAGAAATGTTCTGTTCTTGTGCATTATGCGGATTTACAGATTAAGTCTGGATTAATTTGATTTTTTTTTTTTTTTTTGGAAGCTGAGAACAGTGGTAAAAACTCGTTTTGTTTACAGGAAAATGAATTTTGGACAAAAAAAAAAGGAAAAAAAAAAAGAAATATTGGAAATATTGTAAAATGTGTAGTGAATCTGTTTCTTCAGTTTCTTGTTAAGCCAATGAGGAATGGGCGTTGCCTTTTCTTTTCACCATTAATCACTTCTCAATAATAAACGTGAGATCCTGTTGGGCATCACTGTTGTCTGCCCCTCCCTTTTCCCTCCCCTGGGGAGGGCACGCACCTCCTTTGGGTGGCAATTTGGGGGGTTTTCCTGCTTTATTAAGACCTTAAAATAAGGATGGAAGAGGTGGGGTTTTCCCCTTGGGGTTTGGAGCAGGGTGATGTGACCTGTCTCCCCTCATCCCAGTGTGGGATTGGGGCTTGTTCCCCCCACCTTGGGATTGGTTTCACTCCTCTCCGGGGGAAGATGGTCTCCCCAGGGCTGGTTCTTCAGGATTTGCCTCCCCTTTTCCTGGGTAAATTAGGGATTATCCGGCTCCTTCCAGGAGGCAGACACCAGTTCCTCATCCCAAATCGTCTCCCCTGGGAAAACTGCTCTGGGGCAAGAAATCAAAACTCCAGGTTTTTCTCGTTTTGGCAGTTTGGAGGGAATAAGAGCCACAAACAGTGCTTTAATTATCAATGCTTAATGGGTTATCAAGGAAAATGTAGAAAATATTTCAGTTGTTATATCCCAGTTGGGAAACATTTGGAACCAGCCACCTCCTCTCTCCTCGGGGGGAAGATCAGCCCAGTGAACCCCCTTTTCCTATCACCCTGGGGACAGCAAATCCTCTCACACCCTCCACAAACTCACCAAAAAGTGCACTTGGTTTATATTTTTTTTACAAATTCTTCCTTGGGAGCAAAACCCAGCTCCAAATAGCCTGGTCTGTGTTGGGAAAGGACCCCGGGGTACGTCCTGGGGGGTTGTGGAGTGGAGTTTGGTGTTTCCGCAGGTGTGGAAAGCAGTTGTGGGGCTGTTGGCATTTTATTGGGATATTTCACTTGTTTTCTCTGGAAGAATTTCTGTCTCTCGATGGCTTTGGCCTCTCTTTGCCTCGAAACTGGCTCAAAACCCAAATTCCTTGCTGGAGGAAGGTGAGATTTGGAAACGCCAATCCTCCAGGTGAAGGTATGGTACCTGCTGGTAGTTTTATGTAAAAAAAAAATTAGCTTTATTTGCAGATTGTACCCACGTCCTCCAACCTGGGATGGCCCCGTGCTTCAATTTCCCCTGGTTTTCAGCTGCCTGAGAGCTAAAATGCTCTTTTTTTGGTCTTTTTTTTCATTCCCCCTCCCTATTTTAAGGCAAAGCAGGTGAATTGTTGGGACATCGCACTCCTGGTACCTCTGTTCCCTGCAGGATTTATTCCCCAGCACCTTCAACCTTGACATTACCCCCATGGAAACCAGCTGCCTCCAGGGCAAGAGTCCGGCGTGCCAAGGGACCCAAAACAGCCCCTTTTCACCCCAAACTGGAGAGAGGAGAGAAAAATAGGTAGTTTTGTGCATCAGTGGCTGGCTGAGCTCCTCCTTTGCTCTTTGGGAGACCTGTGAGGCTTCCAGAGGGGAAGAGAGGGGAAAACACCCAAATTGGACCCAATGTTAAATATTAGGAGGGTTTTTTTTAAGGGGAGGGGCCAAGTGAATATCGCAGAGGGTAGAAATAGTGATGGGGAAAAGGGAAGCTCAGATCTGGGGTGGAAAAAGTGGATATTTGATGTGTGAGACACTGAGGTTGCTGCTTCTGCCGACCCTCCCGAGGGTGCTGGGGGGGGGGACTTACAGGGAAGTGTTGTCACTCTGCGCCTGGTCCTTTTCTGGTCTAAACTGGGACAAAACTGGGGGCTTCCTGGTGCATCTGAGGTGGCTTCGCTTTCAGCTGGCCGCAGACTTCAGGATACAGGCAAAAAAACCCCAAAGTTTTCCATAATTATGCCTGAATGGTGTCTCCCCGTGAGCGTGGCACCGAGTAAGAGGAAAAAGGGAGAGGGTGCTGGGGGGGGGGACTTACAGGGAAGTGTTGTCACTCTGCGCCTGGTCCTTTTCTGGGGGGATTTTGGGGGGCAGGTTTCCCCACACCCGGTGCCACTCTCACTGTTGGCACCGTCCGCAGCTCTGCTCGTGGGTGATTTGCTTGGAAAAGGGAAATTCCCAGGTCTGCCCATAATTGGGGAGGGGACAAAAATAATTAAAAAAAAGAAAGATGGAAAAGGTGAGACCTCAAAAAAGTGAAGAGCCCTGCAGTGGGGGCCAGCAGCAGCTGGGGGGGTGCAGCCACACAGGGACCCCCCCACTGTGGGATGGGAGAGGGGCTGGTGTCACCGCGGGAGGGTCCCGTGTGCTGCTGCCTGCTCTGCTGTCCTTCTGTCCTGCCTGCTCTGCTGTCCTGTGGGGGGCTGGGGGCTGCACTCACTGGGTACCACCCACAGAAAAACCTCTTTGCTGCCACCATTCCTGGAAATTTTATAACCCTGAGCTTGATATTTGCACGACGGGGACTGGTTTGGGGGGGTTCCAAACTGTTTGCAAACACCCCAACCCCCCCCCCAGGAGGAGACAGTGGACTCCTGGGGGCAGTAGAACCTGGGGAGGGGGGTGTTGGGGGGGATTTTGGGGGGCAGGTTTCCCCACCTGGTGCCACTCTCACTGTTGGCACCGTCCCCAGCTCTGCTCGTGGGTGATTTGCTTGGAAAAGGGAAATTCCCAGGTCTGCCCATAATTGGGGAGGGGACAAAAATAATTAAAAAAAAGAAAGATGGAAAAGGTGAGACCTCAAAAAAGTGAAGAGCCTGCAGTGGGGGCCAGCAGCAGCTGGGGGGGTGCAGCCACACAGGGACCCCCCCACTGTGGGATGGGAGAGGGGCTGGTGTCACCGCGGGAGGGTCCCGTGTGCTGCTGCCTGCTCTGCTGTCCTTCTGTCCTGCCTGCTCTGCTGTCCTGTCTGCACTGTCCTACCTGCTGTCCTTCTGTCCTGCCTGCACTCCTGCCTGCTGTCCTTCTGTCCTGCCTGCTCTGCTGTCCTGCCTGCTCTGCTCTGCTGTCCTTCTGTCCTGCCTGCTGTCCTTCTGTCCTGCCTGCTCTGCTCTGCTGTCCTTCTGTCCTGCCTGCATTGTTGCCTGCTGTCCTTCTGTCCTGCCTGCTGTCCTGCTGTCCTGCCTGCTCTGCTGTCCTTCTGTCCTTCTGTCCTGCCTGCTCTGCTGTCCTTCTGTCCTTCTGTCCCGCCTGCACTCCTGCCTGCTGTCCTTCTGTCCTGCCTGCTCCACTGCCTGCTGTCCTTCTGTCCTGCCTGCTCTGCTGTCCTCCTGTCCTCCTGTCCTGCCTGCTGTCCTCCTGTCCTTCTGTCCTGCCTGCTCTGCTGCCTGCTGTCCTCCTGTCCTTCTGTCCTGCCTGAACTCCTGCTGTCCTGCCTGCACTCCTGCCTGCTGTCCTGCTGTCCTCCTGTCCTGCCCGCACTGCTGTCCTGCCTGCTCTGCTGCCTGCTGTCCTTCTGTCCTGCCTGCTGTCCTTCTGTCCTGCGTGCTCTGCTGTCTGCTGTCCTTCTGTCCTGGCTGCTCTGCTGTCCTGCTGTCCTGCCTGCTCCACTGTCTGCTGTCCTTCTGCCCTTTTGTCCTGCCTGCTCCAATGCCTTCTGTCCTGCCTGCTCTGCTGCCTGCACTGCTGCCTGCTGTCCTTCTGTCCTGTCCTTCTGTCCTGCCTGCTGTCCTACCTGCTCTGCTGCCTGCTGTCCTCCTGTCCTGCCTGCTCCAAAGCCTGCACCACTGCCTGTTGTCCCGCTGTCCTTCCCGCTGTCCTGTCCTGGGGTCTGTGCACAGTTCCGTACCCCTCCTCCTGTGGCTCCCCTCCCTGATCCAGAGTCTCCTCATCTCTCCTGGAGCCCCTTGAGGGACTGGAAGGGGCTTCAAGGTCTCCCCGGAGCCTTCTCTTCTCCAGGCTGAACCCCCCAACTCTCCCAGCCCCCCCTCCCAGCAGAGGGGCTCCAGATCTGGGGTGAGGAAGGAACATGTTTTCTGGGAGAACATCCATCCAGGGGTTTGGTGTCTCCATCACCTGCTGCTGTCCCAAGGCGGGGGGTGTCCCATGGCGCGGTTGGGGTTGACAGGGCCCCCAGGAGGATGAGGATGTGGCAAAGGTGGACACAGGGCTCAGCACCAAGGGATGCTGGTGGCCACAAGCCTTGGGGGACAGCGGGGACACCCCCAGCAGCAAACCCAGTGATGAGAGGTTGGTCCCTCAGCAGGGGAGGAGAAGCAGGACGTGGAGAAAAGCAGAGTCTCCTCGTGCTCCGTGCAGGGAAAGGGGCAAAAAGCATCCTCAGAGGGAGCAGCCATCGTGTCTGCCGCAGCCTTTGGTGCTGAGAAGGTTCCTCCTGGATTGGTCCTGGGGGAGCTGTAACCCCGAGAGCCCAAAAAACACCTAATTGGGACAAACACAGATAAACCTGGAGCTGCAGGAGAGGCTGGCTGAGATGGGGCAGGTCAGGGATGCTCTCCCTGGAAGAAGAGGTTTCTCCAGCCCTTCTCCAGCACTGAGGACCACGATGGGTGAAACCTCCATCCAAAACATGTGTCCCCAGGAATGTGGGGGGCGAGCGGCCACTCCGGGCTTTGGCTGGAGGTCGGTGGGTGGACTGGGGGCTTCCAGCCAGAGGTGGCTGGAAATGCCAGAGCTGGAAAAACATCTGGGCAAAATTTGGGTGGAAAAAAAAATATCCCTGAAGCCACCACCGTGTCTCTTCGCACCCACCATGGGGTGGGGAGCAGCCTGGGGAGAAGCTGGTGGTGCTGGGTGGTGGGATGGGGACCAATGCCTTCCCATGTGGCCGGGTCAGTTCTCATTCTCCTCTTCCCCCGCTAACGAAGGCTCATTAAGGGTTTGGGGATGCTCCCTTCCTCCAAAATGTCCTGTCTGTGGTCCAACCCCCAACACCATCAGCTCCAGCATCTCTGAAGGCA
>NW_015090973.1:14958-16202 GCF_001431845.1 Calidris pugnax | reverse complement strand
GGGGGGAGAGCAGGGGGGGTCACAGTGGGGGGCTGCCCCTGGTAGCACTGGCTCTCGCCGCAGGGCTGACGGGGCACGCTGAGGTGGTGAGGGTCATCTTCAACCCCCAGAAGATCAGCTACGAGGAGCTCCTCAAACTCTTCTGGGAGAACCACGACCCCACACAAGGTAGGGACGAGCCACCGGGGCCAGACAGTGGCCATGGGTCTGCCCTGGGAGCTGACGGGGCACGCTGAGGTGGTGAGGGTCATCTTTGACCCCCAGAAGATCAGCTACGAGGAGCTCCTCAAACTCTTCTGGGAGAACCACGACCCCACACAAGGTAGGGACGAGCCACCGGGGCCGGACAGTGGCCATGGGTCCGCCCTGGGACCCCCGGTTTGTGTGGGGGTAACCCCAAAGCCCCCCAACAGGGGCATCTCCATCCCTTGACGCCGGGTGGAGGGGGCTCATAGAGACTTCTCTCACCAACCCCCCGTGCCTCAGTTTCCCCATCTCACCCTCGGTGGGTGAAAGCACCTCACTGTGCCAGGTGGGGCCGGGGGGTGCCCCGTAACCCCCTCCTGGGTGCTGCCCCCCCAAATTCCAGGCATGAGGCAGCAGGAGGACCTGGGCACCCAGTACCGCTCCGTCATCTTCACCCTGGGCCCCCAGCAGCAGGCAGCCGCCCTCCGCAGCAGGACACTGTACCAGCAGGTAGGGGGGGACAGGGGGGAACCCCTTTTTGGGGACACCAGGACCCCCCTGGGGACACTGAGATCCCCTTGGGGACACCAACCACCTCCCCCAGCCCCACGGCACAGGGCAAACCCCTGCCCTGGCGATGCCATGCTGTGGGGAGGTGGGATGGGGGGGGTCCATCCTGGTGTCCCCCCATCGTGGGACTGTCGTAGGAGCTGAGGGAGGGGCGGCGGGGGGACATCACCACTGCCATCCAGCCGGCCGGGGACTTCTACTACGCCGAGGACCGTCACCAGCAGTACCTGCACAAGGTGCCCGGGGGCTCCTGTCACCTGAAGGGCACCGGTGTCACCTGCCCCATCGCACCCTGAGGGGGCCACCCCACGTCCCCTGCCTTGTCCCCCACGTCCCCGGCGTTGCAGGCAGGGTGGGCACAGCAGCCAGCACCCCACATGTCACTGCCAGCCCCCTAAGGACACGTCCAGCCCCCAAAGGTCACTGCCAGCCCCCTAAGATCATGTCCAGCCCCCAAAGGTCACAGCGCGCAAGCGCGGCGCGAAGGG
>NW_015090973.1:14289-14802 GCF_001431845.1 Calidris pugnax | reverse complement strand
ATCCCCCCCAGCCCCCAAACGTCACTGCCAGCCCCCTAAGGTCACGTCCAGCCCCCTAAGGTCACTGCCAGCCCCCTAAGATCACGTCCAGCCCCCTAAGGTCACTGCCAGCCCCCTAAGGACACTGCCAGCCCCCTAAGGTCACATCCAGCCCCCCCCCAAAGGTCACTGCCAGCCCCCTAAGATCATGTCCAGTCCCCAAAGGTCACGTCCAGCCCCCAAAGGTCACTGCCAGCCCCCTAAGATCATGTCCAGCCCCCTAAGGTCACTGCCAGCCCCCTAAGATCACATCCAGCCCCCTAAGGTCACTGCCAGCCCCCTAAGATCATGTCCAGTTCCCAAAGATCACGTCCAGTCCCCAGAGGTCACATCCAGCCCCCTAAGGTCACTGCCAGCCCCCTAAGAACACTGCCAGCCCCCTAAGGTCACATCCAGCCCCCTAAGGTCAATGCCAGCTGCCTAGGATCACATCCAGTCCCCTAATGTCACTTCCAGCCCCCTACGGGCACGTCC
>NW_015090973.1:12560-14084 GCF_001431845.1 Calidris pugnax | reverse complement strand
GGGGGGGTCGTGTCCGTGGGGCCGGGGCCGGGCAGGGGGTGCAGCCCCACGCTCTCCCGCCAGGGGGCAGTGTGGGGCCGTGCCCGCTCCCGCCCGCCAGGGGGCAGCGCGGCGCAGGCAGCGTGCGCGCCTACACGGTACATACGGTACGGGCGGTGCTTACGGTACAAGGCGTGCGCACCACAAAAAGCCGTCTGAGCAGGTAGGGGTGGCACACGGGGACAGAGGGCACGTGCGTGTGTGCACAGGGGCGTGCAACACACATACATGCGTGCACAGGGTCATACAGCACGCCCAGGTACCCACAGCACACCTAGGTACCTCCATCACGCAGAGGGACCCTCCGTGGGGCTCCACGTTTTGGGGGGACACTCTGGGTCTCCCCTGTCACCCATCCCCGGGCCACATCCCTCCTGTCCCCCCAGTCCCCAGGGCTGTGTCCCTGGCCCGGGCACGTCCCCCCGCCGTGTCCCCTCGCCCTGGCACTGCAGTGACTGGCCACCACGAGCCCAGTTAGAGCCAAACTGGTGTGTGCTGGAGGTGGGGGTGGAAAGGGGGAGCAGCTGGGGGGCGGTGGAGGTGGCTGGAGTGGGCCCTGGGACTGTGTCACCCCTGTGGTGTCTGCAGGGTCCCTGTCTTTGGGGGGTCCCATCCCCTCTCCAGCAGCAGGAGGTCTCCATCCCCCCCTTCTCACGGGTTGGGGGGAGTCCCAGTGGCCACGTCCCACCTTGTCCTGGGCAGACTGGGCTTTGCTGGGGTGCAGGGACAAGGACATGGGTGCAGAAAGCCCAGCTGCCCCCCCATCCTCCCAGTTTTCCCAGTAACAGCCCCCCTCCCCAATACCAAACCCTGTTGCCCCCCAAATCCTCTTGGGGGGAGCCACCCCCTGTACCTGGGCACCCAGAGCCCCTCCCACCCCCAGGGGACAAGGACATCTCTGAGGCTCACCCATCCCTCCTCCCCCTGCCCAGGGATGGGTCCTGCTCCCTTTGGCTCAGGGTCCCCACCTGGGTGGGGGTCCCAAGGTCACCCCCCCACCCAGCACCCCGGCAGCCTGGGGGTCCCCACGCACAATACCAAACCCTGTTGCCCCCCAAATCCTCTTGGGGGGAGCCACCCCCTGTACCTGGGCACCCAGAGCCCCTCCCACCCCCAGGGGACAAGGACATCTCTGAGGCTCACCCATCCCTCCTCCCTTTGGGTCAGGGTCCTGCTCCCTTTGGCTCAGGGTCCCCACCTGGGTGGGGGTCCCAAGGTCACCCCCCCACCCAGCACCCCGGCAGCCTGGGGGTCCCCACGCACCCACCCAGCACCCAGGAGCCCAGGCTGGGTCCGGCTGGGGACCCCTCAATGTCCCCAGGGAGGGACTGTGGCTGGAGACCATCCCACAGGGGATGGTTTGGGGGTGTCCTGATGTGTGTGTGTCCCCCCCCAGGGCAGGGGGAGCCCCATCTCAGTGTCCCAAGGCAGGTTTGGGGGCTGCGTTTGGTGGATTTCCAGGGGAAAGACTGGCAAGAAAGGAAA
>NW_015090973.1:11682-12550 GCF_001431845.1 Calidris pugnax | reverse complement strand
AAAAAAATGTTGTCAAGGATGAGTGAAAGCGGAGACGCAGCTTTTGGAGGGGGGGGGGATGACAGAGCCCTGGGGAGTCCCTGGGGGCTGCAGATGCCACACACCGGGGACGTCCCACCCCCCCCTTGGCCAACGTTGTCACCCCAAATCCCTCGAATTCCAGGGATGGGTGGCATCATGTCCCCATGAGCCCAGCCCGGAGTGGGGTTTGTCCCCAACCCCATGGGTTGGGAGTGGGGGACGGGGGACACAGGACACAGGGGACATTTTTTTTAATTATTTTTTATTTTTTTTTAGAAAGTGAAGTTCTCCGGGTCAACGGAGAGTGAAAAAAATAAATAAAAGGGGAGAGAAAGCGAGCGCAGGTCGGCTTCCGGCACCTGGCCCCGCAGCTGCCACCACGGGCTTTGAAGAAGGAGCTGAAGAAGAACCAAAGCCCCCGGGGACAAGGACAGGGACAGGGACAGAGACAGGGACAGGGGACCCTTGGCCTTCAGCCTCAGACCCCAGCATCCTCCTCATCCCTCAGGATGCCGTGGTGGGGTTTGGGTGGGGATGGGATGCCCAAATCTGAGGATTTTTGGGGTGGTTTATTTTTAAAATAGAAATCCCCAGTTGCTGGGGACCAGGAGAGGGGCCAAGGGACAAGGGGGGTGCAGGGAGGTGTCCCTTGGGGTGATGTGTGTGTCCCCCCCCCGCAGCCCGGGCAGTCTGCCCAGGGGACAGGGGGTGACAGCCACGTCTCCCCAGGGTTTGTCACTTTGGCTGTGGTGTCCCAGGGGATGGGACCCTGTCCCCGTGTCCCCCTCCCCACTCACGTACCCCCCTGCTTCTTCTTTGCCCCCCCCCAACCCCAGCTTCTCCCTCT
>NW_015090973.1:7710-8404 GCF_001431845.1 Calidris pugnax | reverse complement strand
GGGGGGGGGGGGGGGCAGGATCCTGCCCATGTGGGCTGCCGTCCCCCTCGTGTGGCTGATGGCCGTCCATCCAAATCTGGTGGCCCCCATTTACAACCCCCATTTATCCCCAAACACCCTCAAATCTGGGATGTTGTAGCTCGGGATGGGGCTGTCACCGCAGCCGGGGGAGGGGGGCAGTTTTGCCCCAGTTTTGCCCCAGTTTTGCCCCAGTTTTGCTAAATGGGGCCTTTTGGCACATCCTGCGTGTGACCGACAGCTGGGGAGGGGACCACGATGCCCATCCCTGCCCACCTTGGACCCGCTGCCCACCCAGGACCACCCAGCCCCACCACGATTTGGGGTGTTGGGAGAACGGGCACCCCCGGGGAGGAGGGTGGCTACCAAAGCTCACCGCATGGCACAGCCCAGGGTGGCACCGGGCTTGTCACCCCTGGGACGAGGTGGGATGGAGATGTCAGAGTTGGTTTAAGAAGCCAGAATCCTTTTTTCCCCTTCAGCATCCATCCGGATTTCTTCTCTGGCACCAAAACTCTCTGGGACCACAGCCATGCCATCTTGTGCCATGCCATGCCATGCCGTGCCAGGTGGGTGCCCAGGCTGGGTGGTTGGCTCAAAACATCTCCAAAAATCGATTAATTCACTCAATCTCCCTGAGCCCTCACGTTGTGCCGGGCCAGAGCGCAGCCGGACA
>NW_015090973.1:6754-7135 GCF_001431845.1 Calidris pugnax | reverse complement strand
GTGTCGGCAAGCTGGGTAAACCCCAGCTTCTTCTCCTCCTTTTTTATTTTGATTTTTTTTTTTTCTTTTAATAAAACACCCAGTGTGGGCCCTTTTCACCATGAAATCATCGCGCTCCCTCCCCCCCCCCTTTTCCCTCCTCCCTGCCAAAAAATCCACGTCCCCCCCCCCAAAAAAACCAACCATGGAGCGAGGACACCCCAAACCAACATGTGGTGGGATGGTACCCCAAAAAAGTGAGATACCCCCCCCACTGCGGGGGGAAGTGACCCAAAGCTGAGTGGGGAGAGGAGGAGGGGGGGGGAAACATCGCCAGCTCCTGCCATGGGGTACCCCAAATGGCAAAAAGGCACCCCAAAAATACTAAAGTGCTGCTGATGG
>NW_015090973.1:6191-6532 GCF_001431845.1 Calidris pugnax | reverse complement strand
TTGGTAGCCACGAGTGGGGGGTTGGTAGCCACGAGTGGGGGGTTGGTAGCCACGGGTTGTGGAGGGGGAGGAGGAGGAGGAGGAAGGAAGGGGGGGGGCAAACATCGCCAGCTCCTGCACTGGGGGTACCCCAAGATGGCAAAAAGGTGCCCCAAAAATACCAAAGTGCTGCTGATCCCTGATGGGAGGGGGGTGATTGTAGAGTAGAGGAGGAGGAGGAGGAAGAGGAGGAAGAGGGAAGGGGGGGGGGAGAAACATCCCCATCTCCCATGCTGGGGGTACCCCAAGCTGACAGAAAGGCACCCCAAAAATACCAAAGCGCTGCTGATCCCTGAAGGGGG
>NW_015090973.1:5110-5338 GCF_001431845.1 Calidris pugnax | reverse complement strand
GGGGGGAAACATCCCCACCTCCTGCCATGGGGGTACCCCAAATGAGAAAAAGGCACCCCAAAAATACCAAAGCGCTGCTGATCCCTGATGGATGGTGGTGGTGGTGGGGGGTGTGCGTGGCGATGGTAGAGTAGAGGAGGAGGAGGAAGAGGAGGAAGAGTGAAGGGTTGGGGGGGAGAAACATCCCCATCTCCTTCCATGGGGGTACCCCAAGCTGACAGAAAGGCA
>NW_015090973.1:0-219 GCF_001431845.1 Calidris pugnax | reverse complement strand
GGGGGTTTTGGGGAGGGGGGGGAAACATCCTCGAGTATGAACCAAACTCTCTGGGGCCGTGGCCTCGTGTATTGTGGAGCTCTATACTAGAGTATAACGTTTTTGTACCTTTTGTGCAGGAAGGTGAATTTCTGCGAACATGCCTTGTACTTGCTTTATAAACTTTTTATAAAAGTTACCATTTTTACATAATAAATAAATAAATAAATGAAAAACCAA
>NW_015090972.1:525196-527133 GCF_001431845.1 Calidris pugnax | reverse complement strand
GGGGGATTGTGGTCCTGGCTCCGCTGCAGAGCCCGGCCGGCTCGGCCACCAGCTGCGGGGAGAGCGTCCCGGCCCCGCGGTGAATCACCAGGGGAAGGAACTGATTAAGAGTTCACAGCACTTTCCTGCTGGAAATAACTTTCTCCGCAGAGGCCTTCGGCAGCCCGAAGCCTGGCCCCCGAAACACAGCCCCCGGGGGGGGTTGGGGTGGGGGGGGTTTGGATGTACTGGAGGTTTTCCCCCTCCTTTGGTGCTTTCTGGCCCCCAAAATCTTCCTTCCCCCCCAAAAAAATGAGGCACTGGGGTGGGATGTGCTTCTGCTCCCGTTTTAGGGATGGGAAGAGGGGGAATTGCTGAAGCTGCCGGAGCAGAGATCCTTCCAGATCCTCGAGAGGGAGGATGAAGGTTGAGGGATGCTCGGCCTTCCAGTACCTGAAGGGAGCCTACAGGAAGGCTGGGGAGAACCTGTTTAGAAAGGCCTGCAGTGACAGGACGAGGGGCAATGGCTTCAAGCTGGAGGGGAACAGATTTAGATTGGAGATGAGGAGAGGGTTCTTCACTGTGAGGGTGGTGGAGCACTGGAACAGGTTGCCCAGGGAGGTGGTTGAGGCCCCTTCCATGGAGATATTCAAGGAGAGGCTCGACGAGGCCCTGGGCAACCTGGTCTAGTTGGGGGTGTCCCTGCTGACTGCGGGGGGGTCGGACTAGATGGCCTTTGGAGGTCCCTTCCGGCCTGGGCAATTCTATGATCCTATGATTCTAACCTCAGACGTGGAGGAGATGTGGCTGCAAGCTGGGTGGTACCACTCTCTGGTCCAGGTTCGTCAGAGCATCCTGCATCCCCTCTGCCTGCATCCCCGCATCCCCCTCAGCTGGGGGGGGCATCAGATATTGGGAGACCCCCCCGGGTGCCAGCTGGGAGGGCTGGAGGACAGGCTGAGAGCGTTGGGGGGGTTCAGCCTGGAGAAGAGAAGGCTCTGGGCAGCCCTTGGAGCCCCTTCCAGTCCCTCAAGGGGCTCCAGGAGAGATGGGGAGGGACTCTGGATCAGGGAGGGGAGCCCTAGGAGGAGAGGGAAGGGTTTGACCCTGAAAGAGGAGAGATTTGGCTTAGATATTAGGAAGAAGATTTTCACTCTGAGGGTGGTGAGAGCCTGGCCCAGGTTGCCCCAAGAAGCTGTGGCTGCCCCATCCCTGGAGGGGTTCAAGGGCAGGTTGGAGGGGGCTTGGGGCAACCTGGTCTCATTGAAGATGTCCCAGCTACTAGAAGGGATGGAACTGGATAAACTTTAAGGTCCCTTCCAGCCCCAAACTGCTGTGATTCTATGGCGATTCCACCCCTTCCCTGGGTTGGAGGGGACCTTTAAGTTCAGCAAGACCAACCATCAACCCAACACCGACCAACCCACCACTGACCCGTGTCCCTCAGCAACGGCTTTTAGATCCCTCCAGGGATGGTATTTGGGGAGTGGAGCCATAGGATGAGAAGGAAGGGTTTTAAACCAAAGATTAGGAGATTGAGATGAGATGTGGGGAAGAACTTCTTGGCTGGGAGGGTGGTGAGAGCCTGGCCCAGGTTGCCCCGAGAAGCTGTGGCTGCCCCATCCCTGGAGGGGTTCAAGGGCAGGTTGGAGGGGGCTTGGAGCAACCTGGGCTGGTGGGAGGTGTCCCTGCCCAGGGACTGGAACTAGATGATCTTCAAGGTCCCTTCCAACCCAAACCATTCCATGACTCAATGCCCAGGAACCCCCCAAGACCTCATCCTTCCTTTCCCCCCCCTCCTTGGATATGGCTGTGGGGGGAGATGAGGACAGCAGCCCCTGTCAACCACCAGAGCGGTGACAATCCCGCTGCTCCCAATTTGCAACTGGGAGAGGGACAACCAGGTGTGTGCATGTGTGTGTGTGAGTGTCCTCCCCCAAATTCTGACTGCCCGAGGC
>NW_015090972.1:522160-524935 GCF_001431845.1 Calidris pugnax | reverse complement strand
TAGTTTACAGTCGAGAGAAAAGGAATATCTACATTCCGGGAAGCCTCTCCAAAGTGCACATTTTTACCGTGGGACCGGTCTCGCCGTTTAGTAAATCCACGGATTGAAACATCGGGTTTTCTGGTGTCTAATCGAGAAATAGGGTCGGGGAAGAGGGAGCCGGGGTGAGGGGGGCTCCGGCACAGGCTCCTCGCCGGCGGCCGGTCCCTTTCCCGGGCGGTGCTGGAAGTGCATGCCAGCTTTTAAGGTCACGTTAGGAGTTAATAGATCTGCACAACAATGCGGATCACTTCCCTTCTACGTAGGCACTTTCCTCACCGTGCCATTCAAACAGGCGTGATGACAAGAATGCGCTTGTTTCGCCCCGGACCGAAATCCCGTGGGTTTGATTTTGTTTTGGTGGTGTGTTTTTGTTTAAGGTTTTTTTTAATTTTTCTTTTTTTTTTTTTTCGCGAGGCAACGGTTGGCCTCGTGGCAACTAATTGGTTCCAGTCGCCCGCAAACAAACAGGCGGCGGCTGAAAATCCCCCCCCCCTCCTGCAACCGGGGGGGGGACACGGGGCTTTCTGTCTGTCCCAGAGTTGGTGGGTCGGCTGTCCTCACGTCTGTCCACACGTCTGTCCACACGTCTGTCCCAGCTCCTGCGTGTGTAGATCCAGCCTTGCACACGTGGAGCCATTTCTGCACACGTGGATCCGTCCCTGCACACTTGGATTCGTCCCTTCGCACTTGGATCCATCCTTGCACACGTGGATAGATCCATGCACACTTGGATTCGTCCCTTCGCACTTGGATCCATCCTTGCACACGTGGAGCCATTTCTGCACACGTGGATCCATCCCTGCACACGTGGATCCATCCCTGCACACTTGGATTCATCCTTGCACACATGGATTGATTCATGCACACTTGGATTCGTCCCTTCACACTTGGATTCATCCCCACACACGTGGATCCATCCCTTCACACATGGATCCATCCTTGCACACATGGATCAATTCCTGCACACGTGGATTTGTCTCTGCACACACAGATCCATCCCTGCACACTTGGATTCATTCCTTCACTCATGAATCCATCCTTGCACACATGGATTGATTCCTGCACACGTGGACCCATCTCTGCACACACGGATCCATCCCTGCACACCTGGATTCGTCCCTTCACACTTGGTTCTGTCCCTTCACACATGGATCCATCCTTGCACACGTGGATCCATCCTTGCACACGTGGATAGATCCCTGCACACTTGGGTTCGTCCCCACACACATGGATCCAGCCTTGCACACGTGGATCCATCCCTTCACACATGGATCCATCCTTGCACACATGGATCAATTCCTGCACACGTGGATTTGTCTCTGCACACACAGATCCATCCCTGCACACTTGGATTCATTCCTTCACTCATGAATCCATCCTTGCACACATGGATTGATTCCTGCACACGTGGACCCATCTCTGCACACACGGATCCATCCCTGCACACCTGGATTCGTCCCTTCACACTTGGTTCTGTCCCTTCACACATGGATCCATCCTTGCACACGTGGATCAATTTCTGCACACGTGGATTGATTCCTGCACACATGGATCCATCCCTGCACACTTGGATTCGTCCCTTCACACGTGGATCCATCCATGCACACATGGATCAATTCCTGCACACACAGATCCATCCTTGCACACGTGGATAGATCCTTGCACACTTGGTTTTGTCCCTTCACACATGGATCCATCCATGCACACGTGGATAGATCCATGCACACCTGGTTCTGTCCCTTCACACACGGATCCATCCTTGCACGTGGATCAATTCCTGCACACATGGATCCATCCCTGCACACATGAACCTGTCCACACACACCCGTGCAAAGGGGTCTTGCATGTGCATGTGGGTCATGCGTGTGCACACGTGCATGGCTGTGCATGCAGGTGTGAGGTCTGTGCATGCATATGTGCTGTCACGTGTGCATGGATGCGTATCTACACGTGTGCAAGCCCCAGGGCTCTGTGTGTGTGTGCTGTGTGTGTGCAGGGGTGCCTGTGCCCAGAATCACGTGTGTACACACGTGTGTGCAAGTCCCAGGGCTGGGCACACGTGCGTGTGTGCCCTTTGAGTGCACATGTGCCCAGAGCTGAGCATGCACATACACGTGTGCAAGCCCCAGTACTTGTGTGCACTTCTATATGTTCCAAGGGGTGTGCAAGCACCAGCCCTGGTGTGTACACACATGTGCATATGTGTGTGTACATGCATGAATGTGCCCAGGGCATGCATGGACATGTAAGTGTGTGTTATGGGGTGTGTGTGCATGTGTGTGTACACATGTATGTGTGCACACGTTTGTGTGTGTGTGCATGTGCCCAGGGGCATGTATGGACATGTAAGTTAGTGTGTGCCCAGGAGTGTGCGTGCATGCATGTGTGTGTGTATATGTGTGTGTATTTATACATGTGTGTGCATGTCTGCATGCATGTGTGTGTGTGCATGTGTGTGTGTGTGTACACATGTATGTGTGCACATGTGTTTGTGTGTGTGTCCATGTGCCCAGGGGCATGTATGGACATGTAAGTTAGTGTGTGCCCAGGAGTGTGCGTGCACATATGTGCGTGTATGTATACATGTGTGTGCATGTCTGCATGCATGTGTGTGTGTGCATGTGTGTGTGTGTGTACACATGTATGTGTGCACATGTGTTTGTGTGTGTGTCCATGTGCCCAGGGGCATGTATGGACATGTAAGTTAGTGTGTGCCCAGGAGTGTGCATGCAC
>NW_015090972.1:501052-504214 GCF_001431845.1 Calidris pugnax | reverse complement strand
GGGTGACCAAGGTTTTTTTTAATTTTTCTTTTTTTTTTTTTTCGCGAGGCAACGGTTGGCCTCGTGGCAACTAATTGGTTCCAGTCGCCCGCAAACAAACAGGCGGCGGCTGAAAATCCCCCCCCCCTCCTGCAACCGGGGGGGGGACACGGGGCTTTCTGTCTGTCCCAGAGTTGGTGGGTCGGCTGTCCTCACGTCTGTCCACACGTCTGTCCACACGTCTGTCCCAGCTCCTGCGTGTGTAGATCCAGCCTTGCACACGTGGAGCCATTTCTGCACACGTGGATCCGTCCCTGCACACTTGGATTCGTCCCTTCGCACTTGGATCCATCCTTGCACACGTGGATAGATCCATGCACACTTGGTTCTGTCCCTTCACACATGGATCCATCCTTGCACACGTGGATCCATCCTTGCACACGTGGATAGATCCCTGCACACTTGGGTTCGTCCCCACACACATGGATCCAGCCTTGCACACGTGGATCCATCCCTTCACACATGGATCCATCCTTGCACACATGGATCAATTCCTGCACACGTGGATTTGTCTCTGCACACACAGATCCATCCCTGCACACTTGGATTCATTCCTTCACTCATGAATCCATCCTTGCACACATGGATTGATTCCTGCACACGTGGACCCATCTCTGCACACACGGATCCATCCCTGCACACCTGGATTCGTCCCTTCACACTTGGTTCTGTCCCTTCACACATGGATCCATCCTTGCACACGTGGATCCATCCTTGCACACGTGGATAGATCCCTGCACACTTGGGTTCGTCCCCACACACATGGATCCAGCCTTGCACACGTGGATCCATCCCTTCACACATGGATCCATCCTTGCACACATGGATCAATTCCTGCACACGTGGATTTGTCTCTGCACACACAGATCCATCCCTGCACACTTGGATTCATTCCTTCACTCATGAATCCATCCTTGCACACATGGATTGATTCCTGCACACGTGGACCCATCTCTGCACACACGGATCCATCCCTGCACACCTGGATTCGTCCCTTCACACTTGGTTCTGTCCCTTCACACATGGATCCATCCTTGCACACGTGGATCAATTTCTGCACACGTGGATTGATTCCTGCACACATGGATCCATCCCTGCACACTTGGATTCGTCCCTTCACACGTGGATCCATCCATGCACACATGGATCAATTCCTGCACACACAGATCCATCCTTGCACACGTGGATAGATCCTTGCACACTTGGTTTTGTCCCTTCACACATGGATCCATCCATGCACACGTGGATAGATCCATGCACACCTGGTTCTGTCCCTTCACACACGGATCCATCCTTGCACGTGGATCAATTCCTGCACACATGGATCCATCCCTGCACACATGAACCTGTCCACACACACCCGTGCAAAGGGGTCTTGCATGTGCATGTGGGTCATGCGTGTGCACACGTGCATGGCTGTGCATGCAGGTGTGAGGTCTGTGCATGCATATGTGCTGTCACGTGTGCATGGATGCGTATCTACACGTGTGCAAGCCCCAGGGCTCTGTGTGTGTGTGCTGTGTGTGTGCAGGGGTGCCTGTGCCCAGAATCACGTGTGTACACACGTGTGTGCAAGTCCCAGGGCTGGGCACACGTGCGTGTGTGCCCTTTGAGTGCACATGTGCCCAGAGCTGAGCATGCACATACACGTGTGCAAGCCCCAGTACTTGTGTGCACTTCTATATGTTCCAAGGGGTGTGCAAGCACCAGCCCTGGTGTGTACACACATGTGCATATGTGTGTGTACATGCATGAATGTGCCCAGGGCATGCATGGACATGTAAGTGTGTGTTATGGGGTGTGTGTGCATGTGTGTGTACACATGTATGTGTGCACACGTTTGTGTGTGTGTGCATGTGCCCAGGGGCATGTATGGACATGTAAGTTAGTGTGTGCCCAGGAGTGTGCGTGCATGCATGTGTGTGTGTATATGTGTGTGTATTTATACATGTGTGTGCATGTCTGCATGCATGTGTGTGTGTGTGCATGTGTGTGTACACAGGTATGTGTGCACATGTTTGTGTGTGTGTGCATGTGCCCAGGGGCATGTATGGACATGTAAGTTAGTGTGTGCCCAGGAGTGTGCGTGCACATATGTGCGTGTATGTATACATGTGTGTGCATGTCTGCATGCATGTGTGTGTGTGTGCATGTGTGTGTACACAGGTATGTGTGCACATGTTTGTGTGTGTGTGCATGTGCCCAGGGGCATGTATGGACATGTAAGTTAGTGTGTGCCCAGGAGTGTGCATGCACGCATGTGTGTGTATATATACATGTGTGTGCATGTGTGCATGCATGTGTGTGCGTGCATGTGGACATGCAAGTGTGTGCATATGTGTGTGCACGTGTTTGTGTGTGCGTGCATGTGCCCAGGGGCATGTATGCACATGTAAGTTAGTGTGTGCCCAGGAGTGTGCATGCACATATGTGTATGTATACATGTGTGCACGTGTGCATGCATATGTGTGTGTGTGTGTGCATGTGCAGGTGTGCATATGTGCACGTGTGTGTGCATATGTGTGTGTGCGCATGTGCAGGTGTGCATAAGTGCATGTGTGTGCATGTGTGCACGTGTGTGTGCATGTGCATATGTGTGTGTGTGTGCTTGTGCATGCATGCATGGGCGTGTGTGTGCATGTGTACATGTATGTATGTGCATGTGTGTGTGCATGTATGTGCGCGTGCATGTGTGTGTACACGTGCGTGTGTGAGTGTGTGTGCACGTGCGTGTGTGAGTGTGTGTGCACGTGTGTGTGTGATGGTGCAGGGGGCGTGGGGGGGGGTCGCACACCGTTCCCGGCTCTGCGACTCCCCCGATCCTTTCCGATCCGCTCCGATCCCACCCGATCCGCTCCGATCCCGCCCGATCCGAACTGCCCGATCCCATCCGCGGGAGCGCGTGCGTGTATGGAAGAAAAAACCAAAACACACGGGACCCGATCCCGCCCGATCCCATCCGACGCCACCCGATCACCACCCGACCCGTCCCGACGGCAGCCGAACGGGGCCGATCGCTCCCGACCGCGGCCGATTGCGCCCCGCCTGGCCGCCCGCCAGCCCTTTCTCATAAACCACATGCTGCCGCGCCGCTATAAAGGGGAGCGCGGCGGCGGCGGCGGC
>NW_015090972.1:499438-500307 GCF_001431845.1 Calidris pugnax | reverse complement strand
AGGACGGGGTTGGAGGACCATGGTGGGGTTGGAGGACCATGGTGGGGTTGTCCCGCTGAACCACGGTCAAGCCCGAGTGGGGGGGCTCAGGATTTGGGGAGGGGGGTTACCCTCTCTCTAAGCTTTTCCTCTTGCCCGTGCCCAGGTGTGCCTGCTGCCCTGCACCCTGCTGTCGTCCCTCCTCTTCCTCCTGCTCTGCAGCATCCATGAGACGGAGCAGAACAGCTACTGCCAGCAGATCATCACGGAGAAGCACCTGGCTGAGCTGGAGGAGCTGGTGGGTGCCCTCCCCGGGGTTCTGCCACGGGACGAGGATGGGGTGGCAGAGGGTGGTGGGGGGGGGTCGTTCGGGGCCAAGAGGGTGCAAATCAGCTCCCTTTTTTAGGGCTAAAAATCAGTTGGTTACTTTTCAGCGCTGGGTGCCCTCCTCAGGTTCTGCCATGGGATGGGGACGGGGTGGCAGAGGGTAGGGGGGTCGTTCAGGGCCAAGCGGGTGCAAATCAGCTCCCTTTTTTAGGGCTAAAAATCAGCAGGTTGGTTCCTTTTCAGCGCTGGCAGCCAGGGGCTGAGCATCGGGTGGGCACCAGGGACGAGCGGGCACCGGTGGTGGTGCCTTTAGCAAGTGTGGCCACCAAAAAGGGCTTGCAGGAGAAATAGGAGAAGAGGGGAAGCGGGATGGGGGGGGACACGAGTGGGTCTGGGGGTGATGGGGAAGCGGCCGAGGGGGATCGGAGCCGCTGTTTTCCGGGCGGTGGCCACGCAGGGGTTAAAGCCAAGGAATCCGGCCGCATTCCTGAGTCCAGCTGCTTGCCTGGAAGCTGGGCTGGCAACGGGGCTTGTGGGTGGGTGGCAGGCAGCGAGGGGGGGGG
>NW_015090972.1:494871-498684 GCF_001431845.1 Calidris pugnax | reverse complement strand
CGCAGGGCAGGATGCTCTTTTTAGGGGGGGGAGACCCTGGGAGAATGAAGGAGGGTTCTGGGAGGAAGAGGAGGAGGAGAGGAAGGGTGGGGGGGGGGAAGGCAGGAATCCCTGCCATCCTGGTGGGAGTGGGGATACTGGGCTCATCCCTGTGGATGTTTGATCTTAAGGGAAGCATCTAAGCGAGGAAGAGGATGGGGTGGCATCACATAGAACTGCCCCCCTCCCAGTCCTGTGGATTTGGGGGGGTTTCGGGGGTTCAGACACCCCTTCACGCCCTTGGGGTGCCCACGTCAGCTTCCCACTGTCTTTCCTGCCCCCCTTTCTCTGGGCTTGTGGGTTGATGTCCTGGTTTTCTCCTTTCCAGGCTGACACCCAGATGCAGCAGCCGGGCAGGGTCTCCTTCGAGTTCATCGATAAGATGAAGTTGGTGAGTGGCTTTTTGGGCACCAAGGGGACGGAAGGGGACAGGGAGGACCAAGGGCTGGTCCCCAGGGTGCTTTGGGGTGTTCCTATTGGGGTATATCTCATTGTCCTCAGCCCCCATCTCCCCTCTCCTGTCCCCCTTTATGGGGAGGGATTCATCCTGCCTGGCCAGTGGCCTAGTCCCAGCTTGGGCAGCTTGTGGGACCAGAGAAAGGCATTTTTATGGCTCTGTGCCTCAGTTTCAGGTGGAGTGGGGTGAGTGGTGATGGTACCATCAGGTAACCAGCCTGGCTTTTTTTTTTTTTTAATTTTGATATTTTTTTTTTTAATTTTGGGGTGGGGGTGTCCGTGTTCCTCGCAGAACGACTCCGTCTGCTACGTGAAAGCTGCTTTTCCTCTGCTGGGCAAGATCCTGCAGCGGACGGAGTTCAAGGAGAACTCGTCCAACGCCAAGAAGATGCAGATGGTGCGCAGGATGTACAGCCGCATCGACGAGAACGTCGACCCCTGCATCAGGGAGGAAGATGATGAGGAGAGGGAGGTACGGTGTCCACCCCTGCCCTCCCGGGTGGGCAGATTTGGAGGGTCTGGGTCCTCATCTTCATCCTTGGGTGAAATGGGATGTATGGAGGATGGGTGGATGGATGGAGCAGGGATATGGGGATTGTGTGGGCACAGAGAGCCATGGAGGGGTCAAACCCTGCTTTGGGTGCAGGGTGACACCCTGTGGTGGTGACATCGGGTGGCTGAGGGAACCCAGACTGAGCTCGGTTCTTCCTCCAGCTCTCCAAGATGTGCTTCGAGGAGTTCACCACCTCCCCCTACGAGATGCTGGTGTTGGTGAAACAGTTCTTCCAGGACATCAACCAACTGCTGGAGAACCGAGAGACCTTCGAGAAGGACTGCAGCCAGGTCTACAGCAGGACATGCTGGGAACCCAAGAGGGCTGGATCCTCACCAGGTGAGATGCTGAAGCTTTCCCTCTGCCCAGGCAAACCCCTTCTGGGCTGGGGATGGATGGGGGGGCTTGGACTCGCCTGCATGGAGCAGCTTGCCAGCCGTGCGTGCCCGCTCCTGGGCACACACGGGCACCCTGTGGGCATGGCACGTTGGTTGCCTTGGTCTCCGTCTCTTGTCGCTCGGCTGGTGGCCGTCCCCCGCGGGGTGGTCCTTGGAGATGTGTGGGCAAGCTCTGTGTCTGTGTCTGGGGAGAGCTGGGTTGGGAAGAAGGGACTGGCCGCCCTTCGGAGGTGGGATTTGGGCTGAATCCTGCTGGAAAGAAGGTCAGAGAGAGAGATGCTGAGGCGGGGAATAAGGAGGCATCTCCTGGCTTGGCTTGGAGGCATCAAGCTCACCTCTGTCTCAAAGCCCTGGCGCCTGGGTTGAGAGGAACATGGAGAAATCGAGGTGCTGGGACCCCTCTGCCACCGACGTGCTGCATGACCTTGGTTCTGTCACTTCAACAACCCCGCGAGCTCTGTGTCTGTGTCTGGGGAGAGCTGGGTTGGGAAGAAGGGACTGGCCGCCCTTCGGAGGTGGGATTTGGGCCGAATCCTGCTGGAAAGAAGGTCAGAGAGAGAGATGCTGAGGCGGGGAATAAGGAGGCATCTCCTGGCTTGGCTTGGAGGCATCAAGCTCACCTCTGTCTCAAAGCCCTGGCGCCTGGGTTGAGAGGAACATGGAGAAATCGAGGTGCTGGGACCCCTCTGCCACCGACGTGCTGCATGACCTTGGTTCTGTCACTTCAACAACCCCCACCACCACTCCGTGCCTCAGTTTCCCCGGGGAGAGCGTTGCTCACCGGGTTGGAAGAGCCTGCCCGTGCTTTCGCTGTGTGTCTGCATGTCCCCGGAGGAGACGTCTGGCTGTGTCCTGTCCCTGTGCCACGGTGGGGGGGACATTAAACGTGACAGTCCAGCTCCTGTCAGTCGTGGATAACCCGCTGCCATCAGCTCGGGGGACCCTGCTTTGCTTCATCCCCTGCTCTGCTTGTCCTCCTCGTGCTGCCACGTCTGTCCCTGCCTGCTCCCTGCTTCACCTTCACTCTCCCTTTTGGGTTTTTTTGTTTTTTGAGGGTGGGGGGGACTGTTTGACCCGCTTGCCCGAGGCTGCGGGGAGGGATGGGGGGGATGCTGCCCACCCCCCGACCTCAGATCTTGCTGGCTGTGCCCCTCCAGGGAGGCTGGTGACCCCACGGCCGTCTCTTCTCTCTGCTTCTTTCAGGTGTGGGGACAGATCCTGACTGCAATTGCCTGTCCCCTGCCCTCCCTTCTGCCACCCAGCCCTCCCTCTCCGCTGCCACCCGTGCCGGCAGGGAGGTGGCACCCGCTAGCACCCGTGTCCCTTATGCCACCCTCGCTGACTTAGAAGCCCCATCTCAGCCCCCCGGTAGCACGGAGGGCGGCTCGGGGACCGAGGAGGTCCTGGCTGCCGGGGTAGGTGACACGGTGTCGGTGCCATCCCCGGCGATGCCACACACAGCTCCAACCGACAGCGCCGAAGCCCCCTTGGATGTGGCCGGGACCTTGAGCCTGGTGGCCGTGGACCTCTCCGTCCTGCGTGGGGATGGAGAACTGGTGGAAGGGGCCAACCGAGCGGTGGCCTCCCCCCCGCCGCAGGAACAGGCCCAGAAGCGGGGATCCTCCATCCTCCCGGACCCCCCCGGCGGGCTCAGGACCACGGCGCCGAGAGCATCCTCCCCCAGTGCCGGTTTGGCGGGCGGCAGAGCCAGGATCCGGCCTGCCGAGACGTCCCAGCCCGTCGTCACCCAGCTCCGTTACTCCAGGATGTCCTCGGGGCTCCGGGGTGGCCCCGGGGATGGGATCGGGGCCCGAGGCTGGGGTCTGAGCCGGTTTCGGGAGCCCGAGGACGGCAGGGCCGGCCCCAGCTTTGACTCTGGCTTTGTTCTGGGCGCAGAGCGGCGCAGGAAGGAGCCGGCCGTCAGGAAAGGCCACCGGGAGCCCCTCATCTACATCACGGTGGCCAGCGTGGTGGCCGTCCTGCTGGCCACGGGAGGGCTGCTCTTCTACAAGTGTAAATCCAGGGTAAGCTTGTTGCCCCCCCACCCCCCCCACCTTCCCTGGGGCACAAGCATCTTCTCCTGCCTCAGTTTCCCCGCTCCTTTCTCAGTCCCTGTGGGTTGAGCCCCACATTCCTCATAATTTTTAGAAGGGTGGGGGGACACACGAGGGGTGGGGGGGTGAAATTTGGGGGGATTCAGCCCCCTCCCCATTCCGAGGGCTCATCTCCCTTTTCCTTCTCCCTCCGCAGGTCCTGGAGAGGCCGCTGGAGGATGGAGAGTGTGACCCCGAGGAGCCGGAGAGGAGGTGGGTGCGATTCCATCTTGCTTGGGGGGTGGCATTGGGGACCCCCACCCTGCCCTAAACC
>NW_015090972.1:493805-494861 GCF_001431845.1 Calidris pugnax | reverse complement strand
CCCCCCCCCCCGGGGTTTTCTCTTCCAGTGCACTGCAGGGAACGAGGGAACGTCCAGAGCTGGAGACTCAGGACCTCTAAGGTGAGTCAGGGGCTGGATGGGACCTCCCAGGGCTCCTCTCCAAGCCCGTGGGGGACAACGTTGTGTCCCCAAACTGTCCCCACCAGCCCTGACCTTAGCCCTGGGGAGGCTGGGGGGGGGGAAATATCGGACTGTTGGCCAGGGGTTGGATGGGCTGGGAAGCCAGGGAGAGGAGCAGATGTGCCAGCAGGCGGTTTTGCAGCCCATTAATCCATTACCGGCACTTTTTTAATACATATAGTATTTTTTCCTGTGGTTTTTATGTGCTTTTTTTTTCACCCCCCCCCTCCCCACCACCACACGCTCCTTCGCCTTCCCTGGCGGAGAGCCTGGGCTGCCTCTCACCCTCCTCTTCCTCCTCTCCCCAGGGATGCGAAGCCGCTCGGGGGGACATCGTGGGGTGGCACCCCAGGGTGCAAAAAGGGGGTTCGGGCCTTAAAAAGCTGCCTGGCTGGGGTTAAAAAAGGCCACCCCTCCGTGGTCCTGCCACGATGCTCACGCTCCCTCCTCCCTCCCTCGCCCAAGAGACTGCAAATTCACCATGATTTTGGGGAAAGGACGGCTGGCAGAGGGGGAAAACATCGTGGGGTGGCACCCCAGGGTGCAAAAAGGGTGTTTGGGCCTTAAAAAGCCACCAGGCTGGGGTGAAAAAAGGCCATTTTGGGGAAAGGACAGCTGGCAAGAGGGGGAAGACATCGTGGGGTGGCACCCCAGGGTGCAAAAAGGGTGTTCGGGCTTTAAAAAGCTGCCTGGCTGGGGTGAAAAAAGGTGATTTTGGGGAAAGGACGGCTGGCACGCTCCTTCGCCTTCCCTGGCGGAGAGCCTGGGCTGCCTCTCACCCTCCTCTTCCTCCTCTCCCCAGGGATGCGAAGCCGCTCGGGGGGGTCGGATCTGGATGCTCCTCGCCGTGCGAAGGATTGGGGGGGGGGACCTCTTCTCCCACCCCAACCTGGTGGGGTTGGGAGCAGCACCCAT
>NW_015090972.1:493384-493795 GCF_001431845.1 Calidris pugnax | reverse complement strand
GGCCCCTGGGACTTGCTGGGTGCGAGCAGGGGGGGGCACAGAGCAGGGCACCCACCCTCCCGGCACCCAACCTGGGGTGAGGGGGGGTCCCCCTGCATCCCTGGTGCTTGCAGCTTTGTGGGGGGATGTTGGGACCTCCCAGGCTCACCCCATTGTCCTGATACCCCCCCAAAATACCCCGAGACACCCCAAGAGGCTTCTGCCCACCCTGGGAAAGCTCCCCCGGTGCCACCGCGGGCACCGCAGAGCTGCTGACGGGGCAAGAGGGGCCCGGAAAAGGCTCCGGGGCCGCGGTTCCCCGGGGGCACAGCGAGTCCGGGACGGGGTTTTGGCCAAGGAACCTCTGGAGGCTTTTGGTGGCCAGAGGCCATTTTGCGGCCAGACGCAGCGATTTTGGTTAAAAAAAAAAAA
>NW_015090972.1:490968-492014 GCF_001431845.1 Calidris pugnax | reverse complement strand
ACCCCCCCTCTCCCCTCCCCTTCCCGGGCAGGGAAAAAAGGATGGGGTTAAGTGGGGGGGGGGGAACTACACCCCCCACCCCCCCGGGGAACCGGGATGCGAAGGGCTGGAAGGCGTGGGGCTGTCACCCAAGGGTTTTGTCGAGACGGCGACGGATGTGACACCACGATGGAGACGAGATGATGGATGAAGGGGGGGGACCAGCTTCCCAAATCCCCCCCCCACCATAGCTCTTCTCCCACCCCAACCTGGTGGGGTTGGGAGCAGCACCCATGCCCCCCCCACACACCCCAACACCTTCATCCTGCTTTTCCTGAGCATCATCAGGGTGGTTTGAGGGGGGGTTCAGTCGCCGGGACTTGCAACTTCAACCCTGACACTGTGAATATTTAAAGCCCACCGGTGCCCGTGTGTGTGTCCCCCCCCAACCTTTCCGTGGGGGCCGGGCTTGGGTTTTTTTTGGGGGGGGTGACTCTTGGCACCATCCCTGCTCCCCATCCTCCTCCTCCTCCCCCCAGAGATGATGTGGCTCCGGCCCCGAGCTGGCCTCGGCTCGCTGTCACGCCGTTAAGCTTTTATTTTTTAAAAGTAGTGGATGAAAGTCTTTTTTATCCCACAGAAATATTTTTACAGGGGTGGGGAGGGGGTGCCCGTCCTTGGCCCCCCCCCCCACCACAGGGTTATTGCTGCGAGCTGGCCTCGCCTGCGAAAGGATTATTATATATATATTATTTTTTTTTCCTTTTTGGATTTTTTTTTCCTTTTTGTTTTTTTTTTTTTCCTTTTTGGATTTTTTTTGGGGTTTTTTTCCTGCAACTACGCTTTAGAGAAGGGAAACGGGGCCGGGGAAGGACTTGGATCCACAGGGGAGTAAGGGATGGAGATGCCCCAGCCTGGTACTTGAGGGGGGGCTTTTTCAGCTCAACCCCCTCCCCAGTTTTGGGAAGAGCCTGGATTGGGATGCACCAGCCCCAGAGATACCCGGGGGGGGCCCCCCCTGTTGCCCCCCCCCCCCCCCGCCCCCCATGTGAAGCGGGGGCAACGCT
>NW_015090972.1:480143-489387 GCF_001431845.1 Calidris pugnax | reverse complement strand
GATGGAGGTGTGGGTGGGGGAGCACCTTTGGGGTGGGGGAACCCCTGGCGCTGGGTTCTCCCAAATCATCTCTGCACCCTTTCATCCTTGATGGCCTTCACGCAGGAGCTCCTGAGATCTCCCGCTGCTGCTCCCCAAAATCTGGGAGGGGGGGGACACTTGTGGGTGCTGGTGGCCTTATGGGGGTCCACGGGTGGGTGACCACTGGCCGTGTCGCCGTAACGGGGTGCAGGACCTCCGTGAACTGGGGGTAACCGGCATTTGGATGGGGGGAGCTCATGGAGACTGGTGGAGCTGCTGGGCTTGGCAATGTCCCATTGAAGTCCTGGTCCCACCAGCCAAGCGGTGGCCCCAAGCCATGACCGGGGGTCCCTGCTGTGCTGAACCCCCCGTTCCCCCCCCGGGGGGGTCTGCAGCCGCCTTCTGCTGCCACGCTGAGGCAGAGAAGTCGCAATAAATGGGAATATTCCCCCTTTTTTCTTCCTTCCTCCATCCCCTGGTGGGATGAGGGCAGCATCCCACCCTCGTGGAGGGGCTGCTCCTCGTTGGCCACCTTCCAGCCGCTCAGACCCATGGCTCACGTCGGGAAAAGGGGGTCTGGAGCTTCTCCTTGCTCCCCGACCCTGTTTATCCGGGCTGTGGACGTAGCCTGGAGGAAGGAGCGGAGGAATGCGGAGCTGGGATCTTCCTCTTCCAGCCGTGGCTCAAACTCAGGGGTTGTTTTCACCTTCTCGGGTTGTTTTCACCTTCTCGTTACCGTCGTCTTCCAGAGAGAGGGGGAATTAACGGCGCGAGGCTGATCTGAGAGAGGGGGAGTAAAGTACTGATCCTCAAGTATCCTATGGGGCCAAAATATGCGTCGTAAAAAGAACTGTGATGTACGTGTTGAGGGAATGGGTCCAGAGGCCGAATTTCCTGGTGTCTCCGGGCCTGTGTCAGGAACAGTGTGGGGAGCAGGGCCCAAGAGGTGATTGTCCCCCTGTACTGGGCACTGGTGAGGCCTCACCTTGAGTGCTGTGTCCAGTTTTGGGCCCCCCACCATAAAAAAGACATTGAGGCAAGTTGCCCCAGGGGAGGTTCAGGCTGGATATTAGGAAGAATTTTTTCCCTGAAAGGGTTCTCAGCCATTGGAATGGGCTGCCCAGGGAGGTGGTTGAGGCCCCATCCCTGGAGGTGTTCAAAAGCCGGGTTGATGTAGTGCTGGGAGGTCTGGTTTAGTGATGGTGATGCTCCTTGTTTGTTGTGTGGGTGTCTATTTTTGTCAGTTAGGTTGATGGTTGGACAAGATGATCTTTAAGGTCCCTTCCAACCTAGAAGATTCTGTGATTCTGTTTGGGGATGTCCTGTCACCTGGAATTTGGTGCCGTTCGGGAGGAGCCACAGTGGGGCTGCAGCCGTTCCTTGGCTGGGTGAGGATATTCAAGGGTGCCCAGAGTGGAGGCATTGGCAGAAGGCTGAAAGGAGGAAGAAAGGAGAATTGCCCTCCTGAGATAAGATGTCGAGTTCCCCCCCCTTCCCCCTGCCCTCCCAGCTCAGATGCCTTCAAAGCAGGATGGCAATTAAAGCATTTAAAAAAACGAGTCGAAGTGACTCTTGGCTCTCGCTGTGGCCGGGGGGGGAGAAGATGGTTGAGAGAGAGATGATTTTGGGGAGATGGTGGGGGACAAATCCTGGCTGAAGCAGCTCCTTCCTTGGGTTTTCAGGCTCCTTGGGTTTTGTTGATGGGCTTTGCGTGAGGCGTTTGGAGATGGGGAAGGTGGGAACGTGGCCAGGCTCCGTCTCCTCCGTGTGACCTGCCACCGGGTGGGTGGCTTTTTGAAGAGGAGCCTTCACTGGTGCTGGGGGACAGGGGACCAGCGTGCAGGGAGAAGAGCCAGTGTGAGCCCTCCAGGTGCCCCGGGGCCACCTTGGGGGGCATCTCCGGAGCCACGTTGGCCCCCATGGGGTCCTGAGAAGAAGCCATCCATCCATCCATCCATCCATCCTTCTTGCCATCGACAGGGTGTATCAGGGGCACCCGAGCTGTGCCACCAGCCACGGGGGGAATCGCTGATATCTTTATTTTCCTTTCTTGTCAGTGACTTGTTGAAGGTGAAAAAGTGAAACGGCGGGAGGTAAGAGATTTAAGAGATTAAATATGATCAACTCCAGGTTTAAGCAGGAGCCGAGGTGAGCAGAGCTGCAGCCTTTCTGCAGAAATATGGGGGGATTTCCCCCAAAAGCTGGGGTCGCCTGGCTCTGCCGAAGCTCCCTTTGTTTTTTTTTTTTGGCTGCCGTTGATGGGAAATGGGGCTGTCAGCAAAAATACCAGCAGCTTTGGTCGGAGCGAGGCGGTTCTTTGGGTGGGGAGTGGTTTGAGGGCTGAGGTGAGCGATGCTGAGCTTTCAGCTTTCTCCAAACTTCTGCCTTGATGCTGCTGGGGGTGGAAACACCGTGGCCAAGGGAATAGGAGCTGGGGGTGAAGGGAGAGCTCAAGGGCGGGTTGTGCTCTTCCAGATCCCTCTGTGCCATCACCGTTGTGTCTGGGCATCTATCTGCTCTTCTGCCTCCCTGGAGGCTGGAGGTGCCCTTGACGGTGGTTGGTTTCCAAACCCACGTCAGCCGAGCTGTGGGTGCCCTGGAGCGGGCAGGACACGTCACCGTGCTTAAGGATGGGTGACAAGGCCTTGGAGGGGGGGTTCACAGTGCTGTCCCTGCCTGTCACTTCCCTGCTGTGTCCCTGTGGGGTGGGCTGTGTCACACCTGGGTGCTGACAGACAGACGGATGGATGGATGGATGCTCTGCAGCCAGATGTGCTTACTCATGCAGCACCGTCTGGGGAGTGGTGAAATGGGTTAAAACCTCCCCGTTTGCTTCCAGGGAGGGTGGGCTCTGTGCCCCTGAGGAGCTGGGGAGCCTGTGGCTGGTGTTTTGGGGTCGATGCCGTGCCCCTGCGGATGCCGGCTCCGGAGGAATCCCGCAGGGAATGCTAATGCCTGGTGCTGCTGCTCTGCAGGGGGATCGAGCCAAAGCCCTGGCAGGAGGATGGGAGCAGGGAAAAGCTGGGGAGAGGGTGGATGGAGCCCCCGGGGACCCCAGGGAGGGCTGGATGCTGTCTCTGAAGCATCATTTCTCCCCTTGCTGCCTGCGGAGCCGCTCTCCCGCTGCCTGAGCCGGGCCTGACCTTGCTGCAGGCTCCTGCTTCCCTGCCCCATCCCAGGACCGGCTTTTCTGCCCCGTTTTTTTTGTCCCTAGTCCCAAGTCATCTCAGGTCCCTGCAGCTCTGCCAGGCCGGGTGCTAATAAACCACCTTCCCCTGCCGTCTGTCGGGGCGGGGGGGGACACGAGACTTTCCTTGTTTGTACTGACAGGGTGCCTGGAGCTGCTGGTTTTCCCTCTTTCTTTAATTTCATCCCTTCAACTGGGTGCTCGTAAATCCTTCTCCGCCTTTGGGTGCTGGCCCAGGCCAGTGGCCACCATCTCCTCTCCTGATGGTTCAGCCAGACGCCGTCCTCTCCACTGTCTCTGCTTCCTTGCCCAAATCCTCCATCCTTTTGCTTTCTCATTCTCTCCTCTCCCTGTGGTTTTACCTCCTCCTCCTAATGAGGTGCCTGGGCTGGGATGAGTCCACGACTCCTCCTGCTCCCTGTGGAACAGCTGGGATGGGTCTGGCCTTCCCTGGGGTGCAGGAAAAGCCCAAAAAATGAAGATATTGCTGGGGTTGTCTATTGTGTGGGTGTCTATTTTTGTCAGTTAGGTTCACGGTTGGACAAGATTATCTTTAAGGTCCCTTCCAACCTAGAAGATTCTGTGATTCTGGGTTAGATGGTCCCAGGTTGAGTTGGCCATACCCCGACCCACAACGAGAGCAAAACATGTGGGTGCTTTGACCAGAGATGATTTCCCGGGGGCTGAGAGTGGACAGGTCACTTGTGGTGCTGTATTAAATGACAGAATGATAATTATTTTCCATAATAAGTCACTCTTGGGTCTTTCTCATCACTTTGGCTTCTTGAAGCGTCTTCTTGCTCCAAAGGTCCAGAAGGGAGGCCTGTCCTTGTGACCCAGCACTGCTGCAAGGTCAGAAGATGCTTAATTAAGTTATTGGACTGGAGAGCAGGAGGAAGGGAGATTTTTTGGGGTCTGAGGGACACAAAACGATGTGCCAGGGCGTGTGGCTCTTGCTTCTCCCTTCTGCTCCTGCAGTCCCGTGAGGGTAGGCTGGGTTTCCCCTCTGATCTCTGTGGCCTTTGGAAGTGGGAAAGGAGCTGGATCTTCATTCTCTGCAGTCTTCAGCAGCATCTCGTGTCATCTGTTGATGGTGTGGGCGTGAGGACCACCCACCTGAGCAGCACTGATTCTCCTGCGAGCCCCTGGGCTTGGTGGGAGGCTCCTTCCCACGTGGGCGACCAGCTCTGGAGCGCGGGCAATCTGCAGATCTGCAGAAACTCCATGTTTTCTTGAAGCCTTTCCCAAAATGAGGGATTATCTTCTGCAAAGACCCACCCTACCACCACGCTTTCTTCGGGACCCCAACAGTTTTCACCCTGTTTTCCAGCCTGTGTGAATGTTGGAGCCTGTTCCTGTGCTGGAGGTTGAGACTGGAATTACTTTGCTCTGGAAACCAGCTCTTCCAGGCCAGGTTGGAGTTGATCCTTTGGGATAACTGGTTATCCCGACGCAGGGGAAGGTGTGGGACTGGGGGTGAAGAGATTTGCTCGTCCCTGGCTGCATCTTTTGTCGTCGGGGTTTGCAGAGGGCTCGGTGTGTTTCCTGCTGAGCCCTTTGATCAGGGCTGCTTATCTGAGGACTCTGACTCACCTTCACTCAGCAGATGGTGGTGACGTTTGAGGTGACTGTCCCCAGGCCCTCGTCGCGGGCGCAGAGGACCTTGTGCTAACACTTCTGCCCAGTGTGACCCTGCTCTCTCTCAATGGGACCCTGGGTTGGAGCAATGGAGGGACTGGGAGGCTTCTGGAGGAGGGTTGAGGGGGTCCCACCAAGGAGGAGCATCTTGTTGCCATCTTAGCAGGGAGCCCCTTATCAAATTATAGAGTAGTTAGAGTTGGAAGGGATCTTAAAGCTCATTAAAGTTCCAACCCCCCTGCCCTGGGCAGGGACACCTCCCACCAGCCCAGGTTGCTCCAAGCCCCCTCCAACCTGCCCTTGAACCCCTCCAGGGATGGGGCAGCCACAGCTTCTTGGGGCAACCTGGGCCAGGCTCTCACCACCCTCCCACCAAACAAGTTCTTCCCCACATCTCAGCTCCATCTCCCCTCTTTCAGGGTCAAACCCTTCCCCCTCCTCCTAGGGCTCCCCTCCCTGATCCAGAGTCCCTCCCCATCTCTCCTGGAGCCCCTTGAGGGACTGGAAGGAGCTCCAAGGTCTCCCCGGAGCCTTCTCTTCTCCAAGTTGAACCCTGGGGGTTATAAGGGGCTGTTATTCCTGGGGACTTGGCCACCTCCAACAGTGCCCAAACCTGAAGGTCCCCACCATCCCTCTCTAACTTTGGGCTAAGCATCATCATGGCACGATTAATCCTTGTTGGGGCACGATATGGGGAGCTCTGGGGTGACTTGTTGATGGTCCAAAGGGAAAGCTTTGCCACTTCTGGGGTGGTTTTTTGAGCAGCAGATCTTGCCCCATGGGCTTCCTGCCTCCGAGAAAGCAGGATGGGGAAGGTGGGGGGGGGGACTATTCATGCTTTTCGGAGGCTGCCCCCCTCGCCCTGTCGCGTTGGGCTTGCTGGAGCTGTGAATTTTAATTACGCTTGGGGATCAATACGGTGGCCTTGGTAACGAGCTTATTGCCGCTGCAGAATCTGTTTACTTCAGGTTGGTGACAGCCAAAAGAACTTAGGTGGCCGGGGACATGATGTTCCAGCTCGTCAAACAGGCTGCATTGTAATTGGGGTGAGGTTCCTGCCGTCCTCGGAGGTGGCGTCATGGGGACAACTTCCCCTTGGCTGCCTCCTGCAGCCCCCCAGCTCTCCCTGGTGGGACCCATTTGAGCTGCCTTAATTGAGGAGCTGTGATTTTGGGGGACAAGGGGACAACAGACAGCGTGGGGACCTGGTTTATCTACCACCCGGAGTTGGTGGGACCCATTTGAGCTGCCTTAATTGAGGAGCTGTGATTTTGGGGGACAAGGGGACAACAGACAGCGTGGGGACCTGGTTTATCTACCACCCGGAGTGCTGTGTCCAGCTCTGGAGTCTTCAGCACGTGGAAGGACGTGGGGCCAGAGGAGGCCACGGAGATGCTGGGAGGGCTGGAGCCCCTCTGCTGGGAGGGGGGGGGCTGAGAGAGTTGGGGGGTTCAGCCTGGAGAAGAGAAGGTTCCAGGGAGACCTTGGAGCCCCTTCCAGTACCTCAAGGGGCTCCAGGAGAGATGGGGAGGGACTCTGGATCAGGGAGGGGAGCCCTAGGAGGAGGGGGAAGGGTTTGACCCTGAAAGAGGGGAGATGGAGCTGAGATGTGGGGAAGGACTTCTTTGGTGTGAGGGTGGTGAGAGCCTGGCCCAGGTTGCCCCAAGAAGCTGTGGCTGCCCCATCCCTGGAGGGGTTCAAGGGCAGGTTGGAGGGGGCTTGGAGCAACATGGGCTGGTGGGAGGTGTCCCTGGATGGTCTTTAAGGTCCATTCCAACCCAAACCATTCTATGATCTACAAGGTGTGGGCGTAGGGAATAGCTCTTTTTGTCCTGGAGAGAGAAGGTAGGCAGCCTGGAGCAGAGGTTCCTCAGGGGCTTTGTCTTGCCGAAACTCATGTTTTGGTTTCCTTCCAGCTGGCCTGGGCTGAGCTTCAACCTGTGTCTGCTGTTTTCCATCTCCTCCTTTCATCTCCCTGCAGGGAGCCCCGAATCTCATACATTCTTGCACCGTGGGGAGAGGTTTGTGTCCAACCTGGGCATGTTTTTTTGGAGTGAGAACATCTGGCCGATCCCTGTTGACCTTGGAGCCATCAGCTTCGTGCCGGCAGCGCAGCCGGTGTCTCCCTGCGTTCACCAACCTTGTCTCCAAATATTCTCCAAGCTCACCAGCCCAGGGATGTCACTTCTTATCCCTCCTGCCCCATTTAAGAGAAAGAGGCTCAATTTCTTTCCAGAAAGGGGTTGTTTTTGCTCCAACATGAGGAGTTGGTGTCCAGGAGGGTGATGTTTGTCCATCCTGGGACTGATTCCTCCGAGCTCGGAGCAGGGAACAGCTTAAGCTGAAGCAAATTTCTCTCTTGCTTTGCCTTTAACCAGATGTATCAAAATCAAAGTCTTTTCCAGGGTTGAAAATAGAGTATTTTGGTAAATGTGAGACGGGCAGCTCTAGGTGATGCGCTGTGAGGGGCTTTTGGGGGGCAGCCGGGGGGGACATGGGAAGGATGTATTCCCAATTTTCCCATATTTCCTGACTCTCTGGGATGTGTTACAAACAGGCTGCTCCTCTTTCGAAGCCGGGTGGGTTCCCTTAGAGCCGTAGGAGGGTCTTCTCCGAGGAGCTGGAGCCTCCCTGGGTGGTGGTTGCTGCGTTGCCCCCTTGAAAACCCAAAAGAAGTTTTGAAAAGCTGTGATTCCTCTGACTGGATCTCTGTGGGGGGGGGAAAGGAGGCGGGGGTGCTGCCAGGTGGGCTGATTCCTTCCCCAAAACATGGGCTTCCTTGAGTATCATGGAGGAGAAGTTTGGTGTTTTCAATTTGTTTGGTTTTGGGTTGTTTTTTTCCTTTTTGGTGGCTGACCCTCTCTTTCAGCCCCGTGTGGCGGAGCTGCCCGAGCCCTCCGACAGCACGTTCCCTGGGTCCTGCACAAGCTGTGGTTGCAGAGTTTTCCAATTAATTTAAAAGTTGATGCTGATTAAAGATGCTTCCCTACCAGCTCCCCCACACAAACACGTTTCCATGGGCTTCCAGCTCCAAAACAGCCCAGTGGAGACCGTTACTCCTTATTTTGCCACTGGAAATGATTTAACCCCCCCAGTCCCTTCCATGCAGTGCTCCCGGCGAGCTCACTCCAGTTAATACCAGTTGCCCCATTGCCCAAACGCTTGGTGTGCCCCAGGTGTGGGGGTGGGAGGGCTCCGGGGATGAATCCAGAGGTGAGAAATCTGGGATGTCTCTAAACCGATGGCTTTTTGGGCTGCGGGAAGCGATGTTTGCCCATCCCAGTAGCCGTACTGGGCTCCTGGTCCCCTGAGAGTTCACTGCCCTTAAAGATCCCAGTAGGAGATTCCTGGGGTTCCTGCTGGGAAAGAAATATCCCTCTGCAGTAAAGCTGGGAGAGAGCCTTTGCCTCGGATTCCTGGAGTCCAAGGACTCGATGCCTTATCTGCTGGTGGCTCCTTTCCCTCTGCTCTCGCTGGAGGCAGCACACCTTTGACCCCAAGGTGTTTATAAGGCAGTAGTTAATCCCAGTTACTATTTAACAGCTGGGCACTCAAAATCACATTTATTTTATTTAATCCCGCCTATCTGTTTATTTTTCCCTTAACTAGCCTTTACAGTGATTCCAGTGATGACTGAACTCTTGGCTGGTGGTTTCCAGCCTGTTAATCTTTGGAATGGGCCCATTTCTTGCCTGGTGGTGGTGGTTCTTCTTCTCTGCTGAGTTCAGGGTTCGTGTGAAAGTCCTTAAAGTCCTTAATTTTCCACTTGTACTCATGGAAAGTTTTTTTTTTTTTCTTCCCCCCCCCTCCAAGGGTTGGTTTTACCCAACCAGCCCTTCTCTGCTGGCCAAGGATGGAGGGCTTGGCCCATCAGGGCTTGGCTGGTTTACTCTGCCAGGTCCTCAGTGCCCTTTATTTCCTTGTCGGGAGCGGTGTAAAGGTTTCCAGGCAGAGATTTGGCTGCGGTTCCTGCTCGGGGAGTTTGCCAGGCAGGTCCCTGCCTCTCTGGAGAGGAAAAAAACCTGCCCTGTGAACCCCTTGGGAGCCAGAGGTACAGCTCCAAGGGGTAGGGAATTCCACACTCATCCTGCTTCATCCCCGAAGCAGCACAGCCCCCCTCTTCCCAGCTGCTTTCTCCAAACAAAGCCCTTTGAGGTTCCTTCTAAAAGTTTGAGGAACCACCAGGAGAAAGTCCTGCTCTTGCAAAGGCCACTCCTGGAGCAGAAGCAAGTCCTGCTCCTCCATAGAACAGCAGTGTGCCCAGGTGGCCAAGAAGGCCACCAGCATCCTGGCCTGTATCAGGAACAGCGTGGGGAGAAGGACCCAAGAGGTGATGGTCCCCCTGTACTCGGCACTGGTGAGGCCTCACCTCGAGTACTGTGTCCAGTTTTGGGCCCC
>NW_015090972.1:478381-479812 GCF_001431845.1 Calidris pugnax | reverse complement strand
GGGAGGTCTGGTTTAGTGATGATGCTCCTTGTTTGTTGTGTGGGTGTCTATTTTTGTCAGTGAGGTTGACGGTTGGACAAGATGATCTTTAAGGTCCCTTCCAACCTAGAAGATTCTGTGATTCTGTGATTCTCTAGCTGGGGTTGGGCCACTTCTGGCTCTGCCCAGGACCCTTGGGGTGCTCTGCCAGTGGGTGAGGAAGATGAGGAGATGCCTGCAGAGCTCCTGTTCTGCTCCTCCAGCATCTCAGCAGCATGGTGGGGCACTGCTGATGGAAGCCCCCCCCCCGGTGACACCCATCCGATGTTCAGACTGGGGTATCTTTTGCTGCCGAGCTGGTTTGAGTGGGAAATCTGGCTGTTCCCCGAGCTTGGCCACAACCTTTTGGGAATTCCTGCACCTGCTTATCATCCAGGTGTGTGCTGGCTCACTTGGCCACGGCTTGGAGGTGGTAGAAGAGGGTGATTTATGAAGCATGAGGTTTATCCACCTCGAAAACCTCCCCCAGATGGTGGTTTGGGGGTGAGGATGGTGTGTGGTCGGGGGGGAGCCTTATTGATCCTGATGTCCCCATCCCTCTGCTCCGAGTACCTAATTTTTCCTTTCCTTTGGTCTTTATGTGATGCTGTGGTCCAGAAATCCCCCTCCAGTGCTGGAGAAGAACCTTAAAAGCATCTGTATCCTCCTTGCTGGTTTCCACCCCAAAATCCACGTGTCCTGTTGGGTGGTGGAGCGGTGTCCCCCCTGCCACGGGAGGGTTGGGGGCTGGGCCAGTGTCCGGATGCCATCCTGTGGGAACAGGGACATGTTCTCCCAGCCTGGAAACAGGACAGAGGGGCTCTGAGGACAACGGCAGCCAAAGTCCTCTAAACAAACAGAGTCCCCTGGCACGGCCACGCTCGCCGGTTCCCCCGGCCGTGGCGGGACTCTCGCCAGCCCCGGGGGCCAGCACGGGGGGGCAGACACTGGGAACCTGTGGCCAGCAGGCTTGGGATGGCTTTAGCCCCTCATCCCGGGGGGGGCCAAACGTGGTAGGAGGCTGGGGGTGGCTTCAGGAGGACTCTTTCCTCCTGGTCCCCTCTAGAAACCTGGGTGGCTGCAGGAGAGGAGCCCAGAAGAGCGTTGTCCCCTCTCCAGGGAATAAACCTGCTGCTCAGCTCTTCTTCCTGACCTAGAATAGAAGAAAAGCCTCACGCTGGTTGGTTTTCTTTTCTTTTCTTCTATTTCTTCCGCTGATGCGTGGCTGAAGAGACCTCAACCCCCCGGGGGTGCTTCTTCCCCCCCCTCCCTGCCGCCTCGACTAACCATGGGGACTCGTTTCTGCTCAGAAGGGGATTAAAACAACTTGTCACTGAGGCAGGAGCCGGCTCCTCGTCAGAAAACAAACCCTCAGAGTTTGAAACCTGCGTGTTTGAAGGTGCCCATCTCCAG
>NW_015090972.1:476346-477368 GCF_001431845.1 Calidris pugnax | reverse complement strand
ATCCAGGTGTGTGCTGGCTCGCTTGGCCCCGGCTTGGAGGGGGGAGAAGGGGGGGGGTTATGAAGCATGAGGTTCATCCACCTCAAAAACCTCGCCCAGATGGTGGTTTGGGGGTGAGGATGGTGTGTGGTCGGGGGGGAGCCTTATTGATCCTGATGTCCCCATCCCTCTGCTCCGAGTACCTAATTTTTCCTTTCCTTTGGTCTTTATGTGATGCTGTGGTCCAGAAATCCCCCTCCAGTGCTGGAGAAGAACCTTAAAAGCATCTGTATCCTCCTTGCTGGTTTCCACCCCAAAATCCACGTGTCCTGTTGGGTGGTGGAGCGGTGTCCCCCCTGCCACGGGAGGGTTGGGGGCTGGGCCAGTGTCCGGATGCCATCCTGTGGGAACAGGGACATGTTCTCCCAGCCTGGAAACAGGACAGAGGGGCTCTGAGGACAACGGCAGCCAAAGTCCTCTAAACAAACAGAGTCCCCTGGCACGGCCACGCTCGCCGGTTCCCCCGGCCGTGGCGGGACTCTCGCCAGCCCCGGGGGCCAGCACGGGGGGGCAGACACTGGGAACCTGTGGCCAGCAGGCTTGGGATGGCTTTAGCCCCTCATCCCGGGGGGGGCCAAACGTGGTAGGAGGCTGGGGGTGGCTTCAGGAGGACTCTTTCCTCCTGGTCCCCTCTAGAAACCTGGGTGGCTGCAGGAGAGGAGCCCAGAAGAGCGTTGTCCCCTCTCCAGGGAATAAACCTGCTGCTCAGCTCTTCTTCCTGACCTAGAATAGAAGAAAAGCCTCACGCTGGTTGGTTTTCTTTTCTTTTCTTCTATTTCTTCCGCTGATGCGTGGCTGAAGAGACCTCAACCCCCCGGGGGTGCTTCTTCCCCCCCCTCCCTGCCGCCTCGACTAACCATGGGGACTCGTTTCTGCTCAGAAGGGGATTAAAACAACTTGTCACTGAGGCAGGAGCCGGCTCCTCGTCAGAAAACAAACCCTCAGAGTTTGAAACCTGCGTGTTTGAAGGTGCCCATCTCCAG
>NW_015090972.1:475649-476336 GCF_001431845.1 Calidris pugnax | reverse complement strand
TGAAATAAGGGGAAATTGGCTGCCCTGAATAGTCCTGCTGCTGCGTTTCTGCAGTTAAAGGGAAGGTCCCAGCACCCTGGATCCTTCCAGGCTTTCTCCTGGGAGGGCAGAAGTGGGTTATGGAGAGTTTTTTTGCTTTCCTGGGGGGGGTTGTGTCACAGCAAGAACGTGCTCTGCTCCGATTTTGCTGTTTCTCCTTGTGTCATCACGTCCAGGGACACGGTGGAGGAAATTTAGGGTTGGGCTGGAGGGTTTTGGGTGCTTCATTGCTTCCTTCTCATCCTGGGTGATGTGCAGACCCTCCTCTCTTCCCCCCTAATCCCCCCCCCCAAGGACTCTGGGGCTGGAAGGACACTTTTTTTACGTCGCTATGGATGTGCTGTCACTCCTGTTCCTAATTAAAAAAATAATATTAAGAAAAGGAAGGTTGCTAAGGCAAACCTGGTGGTGGTAAGAGCTTGGAGCCCTTCCCTGGCACGTGTCCTTTTCCCCGTGGAGCTTGTGCCTCGGTGAATGGGGTCAGCGTGTGGCCCCCGGGGGTGGCTGGGGGTTGGTGGATGCTTTCCAGATCCTCCTCCTCCTCCTCCTTCTCCTTCCTCAACCTGCTCCACCGCTGTCCCCCGAGGCTGTGCAGGATGCAATCGGGGATGCGTGACACGGCAGAGGAGCGGCAACATCCTCTCCAGA
>NW_015090972.1:470213-475639 GCF_001431845.1 Calidris pugnax | reverse complement strand
TTTTCTTTTTCTTGTATGAGAGGGACGTGCCTGGCTCATCTGCGCCCCGAGGTAAATCCAGCTGGATTTACAAAGTCCTCTGCAGCTCAGAGGAGGGAAAGGGGGGGGGGAACTTCTCGGGAAGCTCCAAAAGCTGCTCTTTCACCAGGTTGCTGGGGAAAAATGCCAGGATAAACCACGGAGGGTGGCACAGCCAGCAGTGCCAAGCTGGTGGCAGTCCAGATCTGGAATCTGGTTGCCCTTCCCATGTTGTAATAATTAAACAAACGAGGCTGGACGTGCCAGGGGTGCGTGTGCTGCTGGGTTCACGACTGCCTGGCCAATGTGCCCATGTAGGGTACCTTCTAACGAAGGGAGAGGCTCGTTAAAGCTGATTGTGGTGGTTTTGGGCAGGAGCGGGCAGTGCCAGCCGAGCGAGGTGGTCGGTGCCTCGGGGAGAGCTCAGGGGGATCCTCTCTCTAGAACTTCTCGGGAAGCTCCAAAAGCTGCTCTTTCACCAGGTTGCTGGGGAAAAATGCCAGGATAAACCACGGAGGGTGGCACAGCCAGCAGTGCCAAGCTGGTGGCAGTCCAGATCTGGAATCTGGTTGCCCTTCCCATGTTGTAATAATTAAACAAACGAGGCTGGACGTGCCAGGGGTGCGTGTGCTGCTGGGTTCACGACTGCCTGGCCAATGTGCCCATGTAGGGTACCTTCTAACGAAGGGAGAGGCTCGTTAAAGCTGATTGTGGTGGTTTTGGGCAGGAGCGGGCAGTGCCAGCCGAGCGAGGTGGTCGGTGCCTCGGGGAGAGCTCAGGGGGATCCTCTCTCTACTCATTTTTGGGATGGGGTGGTGTATCACAGCAAGGTTGATGCTTTGTCACCTCCTGCCCGGCCGGACAGGGGTGGTTGGAGCTGGAAAGGAGCTGGGAGCGTTGTTGGGAAGGTGGGAATTCTGTAGGAATTGGGCACAATGGGGCCAGGTTTGGCAAGGGGAGGAAAAGTGGCTCGGCAGGTGGGAGCGGGCAGCTTCGCCAGAAACTTGGCAGGAAATGTCAGATCCTGGTGTTTTCCTACAGGGCATCTCCCAAAAAAAACCCCCAAACCCCTTACTCTACCATTCCTGGCACAGGGCTCCATCAGGATCCCGGAACAGTGGGACAGTGATGCTGGAAACCCTCCCCCCAGCTCCATTTCTGCGGGCAGGAACCCAGTCTGTGTTATTTTACCTCCTCGGTCACGGATTGCTGGGATGAAAAAAATATTTTCCTTGCTCTTGCGCTCCACCCGCTTGGAAAAAAAACCACCACCTTTTCCAGGGAGGATGAAGTTTGGGATGCGATTCGCTCTCGTCCTCTCCGCAGAGAGATGGGTGGTCCCCCATCCCAGTCCCTCCTCATCCTCATCCTCAGCTGGGGCTGCCGTTCGTTCAAATTCCCCTGACAAGCTGAGGGATTAACGAGATTTTCTCCGTCGCCTTAATGCAGCCGCGGAGGCACGTGGAAGAGAACGCGGCCGCCGTGTCACACGTCACCCCTCAGCTCGGTGGGGACCACGGCACCCCCCTGTCCTTCCTCCCCCTTTTTTTTTTTTATTTTTCATCTTCCTCTCGGCTGGTTGCCGGACGCGGCGTTCATTTCCCCGGCTCGGGAGGGGTTGGATGTGCCCGACGGATCCTTTCGGTGCGGAAGCCGCCCGTGATGTTTGATGATAATTTTAGACAGGGCAGATTTTGCTAAGCTGCAGAGTTCAGATGAGCTCTGGTAAAGCCACGGCGGGGATTACTGCTGGTAATTCAGCACTTGGTTCCTTTAGCAGTGATTTTTATTTTTTTTTCCCCTCCCTCCTTGGATTCAAAGGCTTTTTAAAACCTGCTTTTTCACCTAAAAAGCAGGACCGAGCCTTGGAGCTGGTTCAACACCCTCAGCTGGTCTCTCCTTGATGGTGACAAGTAGATCCTGGTTGATGTGGGGATGGTGTGGAGCTGGGGACCACAGCTCTCCATCCCCACCTTCCCATCACATCCTAAACCAGCTTTTCTCCATGAGACCACGGAGGCAGCACCTTTCCCTGCAGGGAAATGCCCTTTCCTGGCTTGGGTGCTGGGAGCAAGGATGGACACCCACCACCCATGGGCTGGAGCAGCAAAACCTGGGTTATCTGGGTTATCTGGCTCTTCTGAAATTGCTAATAATTTCCCCCCTCCCTTCTGGACTTGCCCCTGAGCGATGTGCCAGGAGGGAGGTGGCACAAGCCTTTCTCCGGGTTGTCTGGGGAAGATTGATCTGGGCAACAGACCTTGAAGAAATTCCAGCAATATCAATCAAACCCCTCATTTTTAGAACTGCTTTTTCTCCTAAAAAGCAGGACCGAGCCTTGGAGCTGGTTCAACACCTGCAGCCATTTTCCCTGATGTTGACAAGTAGATCCCAGTTGTCCTGGTTGATGTGGGGATGGTGTGGAGCTGGGGACCACAGCTCTCCATCCCCATCTTCCCCTTCCCATCGCATCCTAAACCAGCTTTTCTCCATGAGATCACGGAGGCAGCACCTTTCCCTGCAGGGAAATGCCCTTCCCTGGGGTTCCCCATGGCTTGGGTGCTGGGAGCAAGGATGGACACCCACCACCCTCCAGCAATATCATTCAAACCCCTCATTTTTAGAACTGCTTTTTCTCCTAAAAAGCAGGACCGAGCCTTGGAGCTGGTTCAACACCTGATGTTGACAAGTAGATGTTCCCTGATGTTGACAAGTAGATCCCAGTTGTCCTGGTTGATGTGGGGATGGTGTGGAGCTGGGGACCACAGCTCTCCATCCCCACCTTCCCATCACATCCTAAACCAGCTTTTCTCCATCAGACCACGGAGGCAGCACCTTTCCCTGCAGGGAAATGCCCTTTCCTGGGGTTCCCCATGGCTTGGGTGCTGGGAGCAAGGATGGACACCCACCACCCATGGGCTGGAGCTGCAAAATCTGGGTTATCTGGGTGGTTTTTTTTCCTTCCTGGCTTCACCTCTTCCCTGGAAACCTTTCCCTGCCACGGAGAAAATTCCGCAGCGAACATTTTAAGCTGGTTTAATGCCAACAGCTGTTTTATGGGGCACGTTTACACCCTCTGGGTTGATGAGTTGCCAGAGGAAGAGTTGGGTGCGAAGGGGTGAAAATCTTGCTCTTCTGAAATTACTCATAATTTTTCCCCTCCCCTGTGGACTTGCCCCTGAGCGATGTGCCAGGAGGGAAGTGGCACAAACCTTTCTCCAGGCTGTCCAGGGAAGACTGATCTGGGCAACAGACCTTGAAGAAATTCCAGCAATATCAATCAAACCCCTCATTTTTAGAACTGCTTTTTCTCCTAAAAAGCAGGACCGAGCCTTGGAGCTGGTTCAACACCTGCAGCCATTTTCCCTGATGTTGACAAGGAGATCCCAGTTGTCCTGGTTGATGTGGGGATGGTGTGGAGCTGGGGACCACAGCTCTCCATCCCCATCTTCCCCTTCCCATCGCATCCCAAAGCAGCTTTTCTCCATGAGACCACGGAGGCAGCACCTTTTGCTGCAGGAAATTGCCCTTTCCTGGGGTTGCCATGGCTTGGGTGCTGGGAGCAAGGATGGACACCCACCACCCATGGGCTGGAGCAGCAAAACCTTGAGCAAATTCCAGCAATATCATTCAAACCCCTCATTTTTAGAACTGCTTTTTCTCCTAAAAAGCAGGACAGAGCCTTGGAGCTGGTTCAACACCCTCAGCTGGTCTCTCCCTGATGGTGACGAGTAGATCCTGGTTGATGTGGGGATGGTGTGGAGCTGGGGACCACAGCTCTCCATCCCCACCTTCCCATCACATCCCAAACCAGCTTTTCTCCATGAGACCACGGAGGCAGCACCTTTCCCTGCAGGGAAATGCCCTTTCCTGGCTTGGGTGCTGGGAGCAAGGATGGACACCCACCACCCATGGGCTGGAGCAGCAAAACCTGGGTTATCTGGGTGGTTCATCATTTTCCCTCCCCTCTGGACTTGCCCCTGAGTGTTGTGCCAGGAGGGAGGTGGCACAAGCCTTTCTCCGGGTTGTCCTGGGACGATTGATCCGGGCAAGAGACCTTGAGGAAATTCCAGCAATATCATTCCTTGGTTGGGAAACCACCGGGGCTGCCCCCTGCTCCGAGGACACGGCCGTTACCTGCCTGAGTGATGTTGCTGGAAGTGTTTTCTCCACCTCTTATCTCTCCGTACCAGTTCCCCCAGTGCTGCTGAGGGTTACGATGCCCTCCCAGTTCCTCCCTCTGCACCCAACGCCCTGCACCAGTTGCAAAATCAAACCCTCAAACTCCGTCCAGCCTTCCCTTTTCCTTCCACTCAGGCAAATTCCCTGCAGTTTGCGTCAGGGTTGCACGGCATCTGCTGGGAAGTCTGCTCTGGGAAGCAGATGCCAGGCTGTAACCTATCCAGGATGGAAGAGCTGGCTAAAAAACCCACAAAAAACACTTGGGAATCCTGCCTGGGCATGATGATGGACTTGAGCTGGTGCTGGAGTCACCTCCATCGCCCCACATCACCCCACAAAGTCCTCTCTTGGTCTGAGTGGTGGGTTTCGTGTCCCTTTTTCCCTTCCTGAGCCAAATATCATCATTTTTGGCCCATCAGCTGGGTTTCTCCAGGCACCTTGGCTCCATTTTACGGCCATCCTAGTGCTGCAGACACCCCAGACGAGGCAGATTCCTCCTTTCTGGAATGGATCATCCCGACTAAATATTTTAATTCTTCTCCCCCTCGAAGGCTGTTTCCCCACATCAAAGCTTCGGGGGGAGCTTTTGGGATGGTTGTGGGGTGGAAAACCCCTCCTGGAGGCCACCGTGGCCTGTCTCTTTCCATCCTCTTGCTTTCTTCAGGATTTTTTTCTGGAGGTCTCCCGGGTCGGTTGGGGGATGCTTGGTTAATCCCACTCCCTGCCGTGACGTCTCATCCTCGTTAAGTGGCAAAATTAAATCCTGCAGCGACACGATCAGAGGGAAGAGGCCGCGCCGGGGGGGGCTCTTTGTCAGGGTCGTCTTGCGTGGCATCGTGCCGGGGAAGGAGGGGGGGGGACATCAGGCTGGATTTACTGGTGCTTTTCCTAATTCCCTTTCATCTCTGGGGTTTTTCCTCTTGCAAGAAGCAGCGATGAAGCTTTTTGCTGGCGGATCACGGGGAAAGAGCGCAGCAGCTGAGCGCTTTGGGGCTATTTTTCCCCTTTTTTCAGCCCAATTTGAGGAGCCGGTGGTAGGTGCCGGAGCCTCGAGTTGCCTCTGGCTGAAAAAAGAAGGAGGGGTGGCTGTTTTTAGGGCTTCTCTTACAATGGAAACATCTTTAATGCAGAGGAGACCGAAAGCCAATGCAAAGTCAACTGTTTTTTGTTGAAATGTTCTCTCTTGTGGAGTGGTTTCCTCCCCCCCCCCCCCGGGGTGTTTTGTT
>NW_015090972.1:449273-458597 GCF_001431845.1 Calidris pugnax | reverse complement strand
CAGCTTTTCTCCATGAGACCACGGAGGCAGCACCTTTCCCTGCAGGGAAATGCCCTTTCCTGGGGTTCCCCATGGCTTGGGTGCTGGGAGCAAGGATGGACACCCACCACCCATGGGCTGGAGCTGCAAAATCTGGGTTATCTGGGTGGTTTTTTTTCCTTCCTGGCTTCACCTCTTCCCTGGAAACCTTTCCCTGCCACGGAGAAAATTCCGCAGCGAACATTTTAAGCTGGTTTAATGCCAACAGCTGTTTTATGGGGCACGTTTACACCCTCTGGGTTGATGAGTTGCCAGAGGAAGAGTTGGGTGCGAAGGGGTGAAAATCTTGCTCTTCTGAAATTACTCATAATTTTTCCCCTCCCCTGTGGACTTGCCCCTGAGCGATGTGCCAGGAGGGAAGTGGCACAAACCTTTCTCCAGGCTGTCCAGGGAAGACTGATCTGGGCAACAGACCTTGAAGAAATTCCAGCAATATCAATCAAACCCCTCATTTTTAGAACTGCTTTTTCTCCTAAAAAGCAGGACCGAGCCTTGGAGCTGGTTCAACACCTGCAGCCATTTTCCCTGATGTTGACAAGGAGATCCCAGTTGTCCTGGTTGATGTGGGGATGGTGTGGAGCTGGGGACCACAGCTCTCCATCCCCATCTTCTCCTTCCCATCGCATCCCAAAGCAGCTTTTCTCCATGAGACCACGGAGGCAGCACCTTTCCCTGCAGGGAAATGCCCTTTCCTGGGGTTCCCCATGGCTTGGGTGCTGGGAGCAAGGATGGACACCCACCACCCTGGGCTGGAGCAGCAAAACCAGGGTTATCTGGGTGGTTTTTTTTTCCTTTTCCTTCCTGGCTTCACCTCTTCCCTGGAAACCTTTCCCTGCCACGGAGAAAATTCCACAGCTAACATTTTAAGCTGGTTTAATGCCAACAGCTGTTTTATGGGACACGTTTACACCCTCTGGGTTGATGAGTTGCCAGAGGAAGAGATGGGTGCGAAGGGGTGAAAAATCTCACTCTTCTGAAATTACTCATCATTTTCCCTCCCCTCTGGACTTGCCCCTGAGTGTTGTGCCAGGAGGGAGGTGGCACAAGCCTTTCTCCGGGTTGTCCTGGGACGATTGATCCGGGCAAGAGACCTTGAGGAAATTCCAGCAATATCATTCCTTGGTTGGGAAACCACCGGGGCTGCCCCCTGCTCCGAGGACACGGCCGTTACCTGCCTGAGTGATGTTGCTGGAAGTGTTTTCTCCACCTCTTATCTCTCCGTACCAGTTCCCCCAGTGCTGCTGAGGGTTACGATGCCCTCCCAGTTCCTCCCTCTGCACCCAACGCCCTGAACCAGTTGCAAAATCAAACCCTCAAACTCCGTCCAGCCTTCCCTTTTCCTTCCACTCGGGCAAATTCCGTGCCGTTTGCGTCAGGGTTGCACGGCATCTGCTGGGAAGAAGTCTGCTCTGGGAAGCAGATGCCAGGCTGTAACCTATCCAGGATGGAAGAGCTGGCTAAAAAACCCACAAAAAACACTTGGGAATCCTGCCTGGGCATGATGATGGACTTGAGCTGGTGCTGGAGTCACCTCCATCGCCCCACATCACCCCACAAAGTCCTCTCTTGGTCTGAGTGGTGGGTTTCGTGTCCCTTTTTCCCTTCCTGAGCCGCCGTTTGCGTCAGGGTTGCACGGCATCTGCTGGGAAGAAGTCTGCTCTGGGAAGCAGATGCCAGGCTGTAACCTATCCAGGATGGAAGAGCTGGCTAAAAAACCCACAAAAAACACTTGGGAATCCTGCCTGGGCATGATGATGGACTTGAGCTGGTGCTGGAGTCACCTCCATCGCCCCACATCACCCCACAAAGTCCTCTCTTGGTCTGAGTGGTCAGCTTTTCTCCATGAGACCACGGAGGCAGCACCTTTCCCTGCAGGGAAATGCCCTTCCCTGGGGTTCCCCATGGCTTGGGTGCTGGGAGCAAGGATGGACACCCACCACCCTCCAGCAATATCATTCAAACCCCTCATTTTTAGAACTGCTTTTTCTCCTAAAAAGCAGGACCGAGCCTTGGAGCTGGTTCAACACCTGATGTTGACAAGTAGATGTTCCCTGATGTTGACAAGTAGATCCCAGTTGTCCTGGTTGATGTGGGGATGGTGTGGAGCTGGGGACCACAGCTCTCCATCCCCATCTTCTCCTTCCCATCGCATCCCAAAGCAGCTTTTCTCCATGAGACCACGGAGGCAGCACCTTTCCCTGCAGGGAAATGCCCTTTCCTGGGGTTCCCCATGGCTTGGGTGCTGGGAGCAAGGATGGACACCCACCACCCTGGGCTGGAGCAGCAAAACCAGGGTTATCTGGGTGGTTTTTTTTTCCTTTTCCTTCCTGGCTTCACCTCTTCCCTGGAAACCTTTCCCTGCCACGGAGAAAATTCCACAGCTAACATTTTAAGCTGGTTTAATGCCAACAGCTGTTTTATGGGACACGTTTACACCCTCTGGGTTGATGAGTTGCCAGAGGAAGAGATGGGTGCGAAGGGGTGAAAAATCTCACTCTTCTGAAATTACTCATCATTTTCCCTCCCCTCTGGACTTGCCCCTGAGTGTTGTGCCAGGAGGGAGGTGGCACAAGCCTTTCTCCGGGTTGTCCTGGGACGATTGATCCGGGCAAGAGACCTTGAGGAAATTCCAGCAATATCATTCCTTGGTTGGGAAACCACCGGGGCTGCCCCCTGCTCCGAGGACACGGCCGTTACCTGCCTGAGTGATGTTGCTGGAAGTGTTTTCTCCACCTCTTATCTCTCCGTACCAGTTCCCCCAGTGCTGCTGGGGGTTACGATGCCCTCCCAGTTCCTCCCTCTGCACCCAACGCCCTGAACCAGTTGCAAAATCAAACCCTCAAACTCCGTCCAGCCTTCCCTTTTCCTTCCACTCGGGCAAATTCCGTGCCGTTTGCGTCAGGGTTGCACGGCATCTGCTGGGAAGAAGTCTGCTCTGGGAAGCAGATGCCAGGCTGTAACCTATCCAGGATGGAAGAGCTGGCTAAAAAACCCACAAAAAACACTTGGGAATCCTGCCTGGGCATGATGATGGACTTGAGCTGGTGCTGGAGTCACCTCCATCGCCCCACATCACCCCACAAAGTCCTCTCTTGGTCTGAGTGGTGGGTTTCGTGTCCCTTTTTCCCTTCCTGAGCCAAATATCATCATTTTTGGCCCATCAGCTGGGTTTCTCCAGGCACCTTGGCTCCATTTTACGGCCATCCTAGTGCTGCAGACACCCCAGACGAGGCAGATTCCTCCTTTCTGGAATGGATCATCGCGACTAAATATTTTAATTCTTCTCCCCCTCGAAGGCTGTTTCCCCACATCAAAGCTTTGGGATGGTTGTGGGGTGGAAAACCCCTCCTGGAGGCCACCGTGGCCTGTCTCTTTCCATCGTCTTGCTTTCTTCAGGATTTTTTTCTGGAGGTCTCCCGGGTCGGTTGGGGGATGCTTGGTTAATCCCACTCCCTGCCGTGACGTCTCATCCTCGTTAAGTGGCAAAATTAAATCCTGCAGCGACACGATCAGAGGGAAGAGGCCGCGCCGGGGGGGGCTCTTTGTCAGGGTCGTCTTGCGTGGCATCGTGCCGGGGAAGGAGGGGGGGGGACATCAGGCTGGATTTACTGGTGCTTTTCCTAATTACTTTTAGTGTTGATTTTGGAAGGATGTGCCTTGTTTTTTAACCTGCAGGATCCTCTGCTCCTGGGAAAGAGCCTGGAAGCACCAGGGATCCAGGTTTCTGCTGGGACCACCCCAGCTTTCTTCCTGCTGAGCTTTTTTGGGGCAGAAATCCCTTGGGAATGGTTGGGGTTGGAGCAGGGGCTTTGCCTGCGCGGGGCTTTTCTGGAGGACACACAGTATTTGTGTTGTAGAAGGAGCCTGACGTTCTTGGAGGAGCTTCATGGAGCCAGGGATGGGCTAAATGGGATGTTTTAAACCTCACTGGGTGCTTTTTTTTTTTGGAATTTTCAGGTTTTAGGCCTAAAATCTTGACCTTGAAGAAATTCCAGCAATATCAATCAAACCCCTCATTTTTAGAACTGCTTTTTCTCCTAAAAAGCAGGACCGAGCCTTGGAGCTGGTTCAACACCTGCAGCCATTTTCCCTGATGTTGACAAGGAGATCCCAGTTGTCCTGGTTGATGTGGGGATGGTGTGGAGCTGGGGACCACAGCTCTCCATCCCCATCTTCTCCTTCCCATCGCATCCCAAAGCAGCTTTTCTCCATGAGACCACGGAGGCAGCACCTTTCCCTGCAGGGAAATGCCCTTTCCTGGGGTTCCCCATGGCTTGGGTGCTGGGAGCAAGGATGGACACCCACCACCCTGGGCTGGAGCAGCAAAACCAGGGTTATCTGGGTGGTTTTTTTTTCCTTTTCCTTCCTGGCTTCACCTCTTCCCTGGAAACCTTTCCCTGCCACGGAGAAAATTCCACAGCTAACATTTTAAGCTGGTTTAATGCCAACAGCTGTTTTATGGGACACGTTTACACCCTCTGGGTTGATGAGTTGCCAGAGGAAGAGATGGGTGCGAAGGGGTGAAAATCTTGCTCTTCTGAAATTACTCATAATTTTTCCCCTCCCCTGTGGACTTGCCCCTGAGCGATGTGCCAGGAGGGAAGTGGCACAAACCTTTCTCCAGGCTGTCCAGGGAAGACTGATCTGGGCAACAGACCTTGAAGAAATTCCAGCAATATCAATCAAACCCCTCATTTTTAGAACTGCTTTTTCTCCTAAAAAGCAGGACCGAGCCTTGGAGCTGGTTCAACACCTGCAGCCATTTTCCCTGATGTTGACAAGGAGATCCCAGTTGTCCTGGTTGATGTGGGGATGGTGTGGAGCTGGGGACCACAGCTCTCCATCCCCATCTTCTCCTTCCCATCGCATCCCAAAGCAGCTTTTCTCCATGAGACCACGGAGGCAGCACCTTTCCCTGCAGGGAAATGCCCTTTCCTGGGGTTCCCCATGGCTTGGGTGCTGGGAGCAAGGATGGACACCCACCACCCATGGGCTGGAGCAGCAAAACCTTGAGCAAATTCCAGCAATATCATTCAAACCCCTCATTTTTAGAACTGCTTTTTCTCCTAAAAAGCAGGACCGAGCCTTGGAGCTGGTTCAACACCCTCAGCTGGTGTCTCCCTGATGGTGACAAGTAGATCCTGGTTGATGTGGGGATGGTGTGGAGCTGGGGACCACAGCTCTCCATCCCCACCTTCCCATCACATCCTAAACCAGCTTTTCTCCATCAGACCACGGAGGCAGCACCTTTTGCTGCAGGAAATTGCCCTTCCCTGGGGTTGCCATGGCTTGGGTGCTGGGAGCAAGGATGGACACCCACCACCCATGGGCTGGAGCTGCAAAATCTGGGTTATCTGGGTGGTTTTTTTTCCTTCCTGGCTTCACCTCTTCCCTGGAAACCTTTCCCTGCCACGGAGAAAATTCCGCAGCGAACATTTTAAGCTGGTTTAATGCCAACAGCTGTTTTATGGGGCACGTTTACACCCTCTGGGTTGATGAGTTGCCAGAGGAAGAGTTGGGTGCGAAGGGGTGAAAATCTTGCTCTTCTGAAATTACTCATAATTTTTCCCCTCCCCTGTGGACTTGCCCCTGAGCGATGTGCCAGGAGGGAAGTGGCACAAACCTTTCTCCAGGCTGTCCAGGGAAGACTGATCTGGGCAACAGACCTTGAAGAAATTCCAGCAATATCAATCAAACCCCTCATTTTTAGAACTGCTTTTTCTCCTAAAAAGCAGGACCGAGCCTTGGAGCTGGTTCAACACCTGCAGCCATTTTCCCTGATGTTGACAAGGCCCCCCCCCCCCCCCGACTTTTAGTGTTGATTTTGGAAGGATGTGCCTTGTTTTTTAACCTGCAGGATCCTCTGCTCCTGGGAAAGAGCCTGGAAGCACCAGGGATCTGAGTTTCTGCTGGGACCACCCCAGCTTTCTTCGAGGACACACAGTATTTGTGTTGTAGAAGGAGCCTGACGTTCTTGGAGGAGCTTCATGGAGCCAGGGATGGGCTAAATGGGATGTTTTAAACCTCACTGGGTGCTTTTTTTTTTTGGAATTTTCAGGTTTTAGGCCTAAAATCTTCTTTAACCTTGTACTGGTATTAACCTTGTGCTGAGAGGGATGATCGGGCAGAGGAGAGGGGTCAATGTTTGGCGTCTGTGGCCAAAAGGAGGCTCAATGTTTGGCATCTGTGGCCAAAAGGAGGGTCCATTTTTGGCATCTGTGGCCAAAAGGGGGCTCAATAGGTTTAATGCCAACAGCTGTTTTATGGGACACGTTTACACCCTCTGGGTTGATGAGTTGCCAGAGGAAGAGATGGGTGCGAAGGGGTGAAAAATCTCACTCTTCTGAAATTACTCATCATTTTCCCTCCCCTCTGGACTTGCCCCTGAGTGTTGTGCCAGGAGGGAGGTGGCACAAGCCTTTCTCCGGGTTGTCCTGGGACGATTGATCCGGGCAAGAGACCTTGAGGAAATTCCAGCAATATCATTCCTTGGTTGGGAAACCACCGGGGCTGCCCCCTGCTCCGAGGACACGGCCGTTACCTGCCTGAGTGATGTTGCTGGAAGTGTTTTCTCCACCTCTTGGCTCAATTTTTGGCATGTGGCCCCAGATCCGTTCCTTGATGCTTTTGGTGCTGCTCGTTTCTGCGACTACAGCGGTCGAGGTGGACTGAAGGGAGCCTCGTGCCCGTAGAGCTTGGGAAGATGATGTGCCTTGGGGATCACTGGCTGATTTTTAGCATTTCTCTTTCTCTGCCCTTTCAGCAAATCCAGTTTGCAGATGACATGCAGGAGTTCTCCAAGTTCCCCACCAAGACGGGCCGTCGGTCCCTGTCCCGCTCCATCTCCCAGTCTTCCACCGACAGCTACAGCTCCGGTAGGTGCTGGGCTCCTTCTCCCTACGTGGTCCTCTCCCAAATCCTGCATCTCACACCACATCTCAGGATGCTCCACGTTGCTGTGTGCAATTATGGTTTTTTTAGATGTAGTTAATTATAGCAGGGAGAACTCTGATCACAAATCAGCTTTCCTGACTCCCCCCTCCTGCCTTTTAAAAATCGCAGGAGAATTACTATAGATTAACAAATTGGAAATTGCAAAAATGTAATGATCCAAAATTAAGATGAGTTGACAAGCACTGTTTCTGAATGGATTTGTGCCATAAAAATGAAGGAAAATAAAACTGAAATCCTTTAAAAAGTTTTAAATTAAATTGTAGTTATTTTGCTGTTTGGTTTTTGATTTGGTTTTGTTTTGTTGTTTGTTTTTTTTTTTTTAAATGTAAAATACCTTTCTTTAAACAGAGTTCTGTTCCCAAAAATATACACAGATGCCAAAACAGGAAAAAGTGGACAATTCGAGTAATATGAAATGGAGAGAAATCAAGGAGAATAAAGCCCTCCAAAGCTCCTGAAAGTCAGGCATTGATGACCAGTCGATAACCCAATCGTCTCTGGGTTGTTTTAGAGGACAAGAGTGGAAAATTCCTTCTGGACACGGGTTTTCCTTAGGAAATTTGTAGTTTGGGCCACGAATGTCTGTTTGTGTGAAAGCTGGGAAGCAAAACAAAGGTGAAACCTGCCCCAAGGGGTGGGAGGTCCCCAGATTCTTGAGACTTGAGGTATAACCTGTGTCCCTCTCCTGGTTTAGCTGCCTCCTACACCGACAGCTCCGATGACGAGGTGTCCCCCCGGGAGAAACAACAAACCAACTCCAAAGGCAGCAGCAATTTCTGTGTGAAGAACATCAAGCAGGCAGAGTTTGGGCGCCGGGAGATCGAGATCGCTGAGCAAGGTAAAAAAAAACAGAGCTGGGGGGGTTCTTGGGGCTTGTGGTGGCCAGGAGCTGTGCTCCCCAGAGCCCAGGAGCTGAGCTGTGGCAACTCCCACACCATCTTAACGCCCCTAAATCAGCAGATTGTTTGAGGAAGAGCTAGACAGAGGCGACAGCAGGCATTAGGGCTGGGTGGAATCCATTTCCTAAGCTCTTGCAGGGCTTCATGTTTGCGGTGGCTTTGGCTGAGGAACCTCAATGGGCAAAAGATCTTGCAACACCTTCGGGGACATGAAAACCGAGAGTCTCAGCCCCTTCCCCTGGGGCCTGTGGGAAGCTGAGTTACCCTTTCCAGTGGGGGGGAGATTGGGTAACTTTGCTTCTGGGCTCCTTTTAGACACAAGCTGCCAACGCCGTGGAAAGGGAAGATGATCCAGGCACATTTAGAGCAGCTCTTCTGTGGCAGCACCATTTTATTCTTCTTTAGGTGCTTCTCCTCGATGCTGTTCTGCTGCAGGGCTGGTGACTGTCCTTAGATGCCTTCATCTAGTGCCTGTCCCAGACCCTACTCGTTACGTGGCCAAATGACACTGGTGTTTAGACCTGGGAGTCTTCTCAGGAGGAGTTTTCTCCCCAGCTGTGGGGCTGGATGTAGCCTGGGAGACCCCAGGATCTGGCAAAGAAGGGACAAAGCCCTCATTAAAACCCCTTTCTCTTCCTTTTGCAGACATGTCTGCTCTCATCTCGCTCAGGAAACGGGCTCAAGGGGAGAAGCCGTTGGCTGGAGCTAAAATCGTGGGCTGTACCCACATCACAGCCCAGACTGCGGTGAGTGGCTGCTTTTTTGGGGCATCTTGGGGTAGGAAAGAAAGTTTCCCACCCGTGAGCAACTGGGGGAGGCACCTTCTCTTTGCTGGAAACATCTCGGAAAGGTTCTTCCGCCCGTATTTCCTCAGGGTGATGTTTCCTGGAGCTCGATCTCTGATGGGTTCCTTGCTGCCCTGTTCCACAACTGCCTTGAGGGCCCCATGCTGTGCCCATCACCGCAGCCCCGGGCCTCCTGCTCACCCCACTCTCTCACAGGTGCTGATTGAGACCCTCTGTGCCCTGGGAGCTCAGTGCCGCTGGTCTGCCTGTAACATCTACTCCACCCAGAACGAAGTGGCAGCTGCCTTGGCAGAAGCTGGTGAGCACAGCCCAGCCCTTCCAACCCCTCCTGACCCCTGCAGCCGCGTCCCACATGCCTGGTTTGAGGGATGGTTTGGCCCAAAAGATCTTTCAGGGAGGGATAAATAAGTCTGGATTTGTTCTGAGCTGTGATTTTGTAGAACCATAGAATGGTTTGGGTGGAAAGGGAGCTTAAAGCCCACCCAGTGCCACCCCCTGCCCTGGGCAGGGACACCTCCCACCACACCAGGTTGCTCCAAGCCCCCTCCAACCTGCCCTTGAACCCCTCCAGGGATGGGGCAGCCACAGCTTCTCAGGGCAACCTGGGCCAGGCTCTCACCACCCTC
>NW_015090972.1:436452-448592 GCF_001431845.1 Calidris pugnax | reverse complement strand
TGTGTGAAGAACATCAAGCAGGCAGAGTTTGGGCGCCGGGAGATCGAGATCGCTGAGCAAGGTAAAAAAAAACAGAGCTGGGGGGGTTCTTGGGGCTTGTGGTGGCCAGGAGCTGTGCTCCCCAGAGCCCAGGAGCTGAGCTGTGGCAACTCCCACACCATCTTAACGCCCCTAAATCAGCAGATTGTTTGAGGAAGAGCTAGACAGAGGCGACAGCAGGCATTAGGGCTGGGTGGAATCCATTTCCTAAGCTCTTGCAGGGCTTCATGTTTGCGGTGGCTTTGGCTGAGGAACCTCAATGGGCAAAAGATCTTGCAACACCTTCGGGGACATGAAAACCGAGAGTCTCAGCCCCTTCCCCTGGGGCCTGTGGGAAGCTGAGTTACCCTTTCCAGTGGGGGGGAGATTGGGTAACTTTGCTTCTGGGCTCCTTTTAGACACAAGCTGCCAACGCCGTGGAAAGGGAAGATGATCCAGGCACATTTAGAGCAGCTCTTCTGTGGCAGCACCATTTTATTCTTCTTTAGGTGCTTCTCCTCGATGCTGTTCTGCTGCAGGGCTGGTGACTGTCCTTAGATGCCTTCATCTAGTGCCTGTCCCAGACCCTACTCGTTACGTGGCCAAATGACACTGGTGTTTAGACCTGGGAGTCTTCTCAGGAGGAGTTTTCTCCCCAGTGTGGGGCTGGATGTAGCCTGGGACACCCCAGGATCTGGCAAAGAAGGGACAAAGCCCTCATTAAAACCCCTTTCTCTTCCTTTTGCAGACATGTCTGCTCTCATCTCGCTCAGGAAACGGGCTCAAGGGGAGAAGCCGTTGGCTGGAGCTAAAATCGTGGGCTGTACCCACATCACAGCCCAGACTGCGGTGAGTGGCTGCTTTTTTGGGGCATCTTGGGGTAGGAAAGAAAGTTTCCCACCCGTGAGCAACTGGGGGAGGCACCTTCTCTTTGCTGGAAACATCTCGGAAAGGTTCTTCCGCCCGTATTTCCTCAGGGTGATGTTTCCTGGAGCTCGATCTCTGATGGGTTCCTTGCTGCCCTGTTCCACAACTGCCTTGAGGGCCCCATGCTGTGCCCATCACCGCAGCCCCGGGCCTCCTGCTCACCCCACTCTCTCACAGGTGCTGATTGAGACCCTCTGTGCCCTGGGAGCTCAGTGCCGCTGGTCTGCCTGTAACATCTACTCCACCCAGAACGAAGTGGCAGCTGCCTTGGCAGAAGCTGGTGAGCACAGCCCAGCCCTTCCAACCCCTCCTGACCCCGCAGCCGCGTCCCACACGCCTGGTTTGAGGGATGGTTCGGCCCAAAAGATCTTTCAGGGAGGGATAAATAAGTCTGGATTTGTTCTGAGCTGTGATTTTGTAGAACCATAGAATGGTTTGGGTGGAAAGGGAGCTTAAAGCCCACCCAGTGCCACCCCCTGCCCTGGGCAGGGACACCTCCCACCACACCAGGTTGCTCCAAGCCCCCTCCAACCTGCCCTTGAACCCCTCCAGGGATGGGGCAGCCACAGCTTCTCAGGGCAACCTGGGCCAGGCTCTCACCACCCTCACACCAAAGAAGTTCTTCCCCACATCTCAGCTCAATCTCCCCTTTTTTGGCCCACAGCTTCTCAGGGCAACCTGGGCCAGGCTCTCACCACCCTCACAGCCAAGAAGTTCTGCCCCACATCTCATCTCAATCTCCCCTCTTTTGGTTTAAAACCATTCCCTCCTGCCCTATGGCTCCACTCCCTGATCCAGAGTCCCTCCCCATCTCTCCTGGAGCCCCTTGAGGTACTGGAAGGGGCTCCAAGGTCTCCCTGGAACCTTCTCTTCTCCAGGCTGAACCCCCCCAACTCTCTCATCCTGAGAGAGCATTTGGTCTCTGTGTGGCCCCTTGGCCCTCCTGTCTGTGGCTTTCCTGCGTTGGCCAAGCAGCAGAGAGCTCTGCCAAGCTCAGCAGATGCCAAGGATGCTCCTCTTCTTCTAGGTGTTGCCGTGTTTGCCTGGAAGGGGGAGTCAGAAGATGACTTCTGGTGGTGCATTGACCGCTGCGTTAACGTAGATGGCTGGCAGGCCAACATGGTAATGAGCCTTCTTCCACCCCTTCTTCTTCCTCCCAGTGGAGTGGGTACTGGGTGCTCCTCACCCTTTCCCTCCCTGGGGCTGGTCCTGGGCTCCTGCTGGGGCTGCCTGGGCATCTGCTGGTGGCATAAAGTCCTCTGAGTCCCCGTTGAAGTGGGATTTCTGGAGAATGGCAACTGGGACTGGGTTGGGGGCTGCTGTGGGGGCTGTGGGAGGTGCAGGGACAGTGTCCTGTGCTGGTGCAGGGCATGGGAGCACCTCCTGCCCCAGCTGCCAACGAGTCGAGAAACCTCTTTCCCCCCAGGGTCAGCCCTATGGGAGCTGCCCCTAATGCTCCTCTCTGGACATGGATCCCATCCCACCTCTCCCAAAGAGAGAGGGGGTTCTGCAGGGGGACCTTTCCCTTGTGGAAAGCAGATGATGCCTCTCGCTGCCTCAATGCATGGTCCCTTTCCCTTGTGGAAAGCAGATGATGCCTCTCTCTGCCTCGATGCATGGTCCATTAGTGATCACTAATGATGTGACAGCCCTTCTTCTCCACTCTTTGCTCTCAGGGCAAGGATGTTGTGTGTCCTTCTCATCTCAGTCTGGTCAGTCAGTGCTGCCTGAGGTCACGTTTCCAGGCTGAAGAGCCATAGCAGGGGCAGAAAACCCCGTTAGGATCCACCAGCTTCATGCAGAGGGTAACAAATCCTCTGTATTTTGGAGGAGACCCCGAATTGCTGGCAATTAGGGGAGCCCAGGAGTCCTGGCCCACAGGCCTCTGCCCAAAGAGCCCCCATCAGCACCTGAAGATGCTCCTCAGCTCTTTTTCCCTCTCCCATCCCCAGTGAATGCTTTTCCCAGTGGAAGCCTGACAGCTCCATGCTCTTCCTTGCCCCTTCTCTAGATCCTGGACGACGGTGGGGACCTGACCCATTGGGTTTATAAGAAATACCCCAACGTGTTCAAGAAGATCCGAGGGATCGTAGAGGAGAGCGTGACCGGCGTGCACAGGTAGGAGGATTTGGGAAGGCTGGTCTGGAGATCTCTTACTGGGTTCCTTTCTCTCTTCTCTGACCTGTCTCTGTCCTCATCCAGGCTCTACCAGCTCTCCAAGGCTGGGAAGTTGTGTGTCCCAGCCATGAACGTCAACGACTCCGTCACCAAACAGAAATTTGACAACCTGTACTGCTGCCGGGAGTCCATCCTGGACGGGTGAGTCCCACCCTTCTCCCCCGTCCCCGTTGTCACTCTCTTACTGGTGGGTTTGGCTCCAGCTCCTCTTGAGCAGAGCTCGGGCTCTTCTCTGCTTTGCTCTTTGCTGTGTGTTTGCAGGACCTGGTTTTGGGGGGGCTCTTGCAGCAGTTTCTGCCCTGTGCTGTCAGCGGGATGCGCTTGACTAATCCCAACACAGGTCTCTCTCTGTCCCCCAGCCTGAAGAGGACCACGGATGTGATGTTCGGAGGGAAGCAAGTGGTGGTTTGTGGTTATGGGGAGGTGAGTTTTGTAAGAGGCCATCAGTGGGGTTGTGACTCAGCTTCCCCCCCCGAGCCATCCTTCCCCTGAATTCAGCATCCTGCTTCTCCCCTGTGCAAAGAGCATAGGATCACAGAATGGTTTGGGTTGGAAAGGACCTTGAAGATCATGTAGTTCCCACCAGGTGGTGGACACCTCCTACCAGCCCAGGTTGCTCCAAGCCCCCTCCAACCTGCCCTTGAACCCCTCCAGGGATGGGGCAGCCACAGCTTCTCGGGGCAACCTGGGCCAGGCTCTCACCACCCTCCCAGCCAAGAATTCCTTCCCCACATCTCAGCTCCATCTCCCCTTTTTTGGTTTAAAACTCTTCCCCCTCGTCCTGTGGTTCCACTCCCCAAATACCATCCCTGGAGGCATCTAAAAGCTGTTGCTGAGGGACACAGGTCAGTGGTGGGTTGGTCAGTGTTGGGTTGATGGTTGGTCTTGGTGAACTTAAAGGTCCCCTCCAACCCAGGGAAGGGGTGGAATTGCCATAGAATCACAGCACGTTTTGGGCTGGAAACCCCTCCAACCCAGGGAAGGGGTGGAATTGCTATAGAATCACAGCACATTTTGGGCTGGAAAGGACCTTAAAGTTTATCCAGTTCCATCCCTTCTAGTGGCTGGGACATCTTCAATGGGGCCAGGTTGTTCCAAGCCCCCTCCAACCTGCCCTTGAACCCCTCCAGGGATGGGGCAGCCACAGCTTCTCGGGGCAACCTGGGCCAGGCTCTCACCACCTCCCAGCCAAGAAGTTTTTCCCCACATCTCATCTCAATCTCCCCTCTTTTGGTTTAAAACCATTCCTTCCTGTCCTTTGGCTCCCCTCCCTGATCCAGAGTCCCTCCCCATCTCTCCTGGAGCCCCTTGAGGGACTGGAAGGGGCTCCAAGGTCTCCCTGGAGCCTTCTCTTCTCCAGGCTGAACCCCCCAACTCTCTCAGCCCCCCCTCCCAGCAGAGGGGCTCCAGCCCTCCCAGCATCTCCGTGTCCCACCGTGTGCCCTTGATCTGGGAGTCAATCAAACCTGGGGAAATCTTGCTGGAACCTGCTGGGAGGCTGGAGAACAAGGCTCCCATTTCCCAGTTTGCCTGCAGATTAGCTGGGCTGCAAATAACGCCGGTTGCTGGGAACGCTGGCCTGAATTCTTAACTACCCAGGGGGGCTCCCATCTGCTGTCCCTGGCCCCAGTTCAGCATCCAGCCCTGGCTGTCACCGAGCCTGTGACAGAGGAGGAGGAGGTGGATAATGTTCTGGCAGAGGGGAATCGTATCACCAACTTGTAAATGCTTCTGCCCTGGAAGAGCACGGAGCCGGGAGCTGACACCTTCCCTCCATCTGTGCACCGTCTGCCTGGCTGTTTATCTTCCAAAGGCCTGGCAATAGCTGCAAATGCTCTTTCCCGGCAGGAACAACGCTTACAAATTTATTTAGACACCAGTAGAGCCCAGTTCTGCTCCACCAAGAGGCTGGGGTGGCTCTGGCCTGGGTGGCTCCTTCTCCAGCCACGGGTTGTGCTGGGAGTTGTAGTCTCCAGCACCTGGCCTGGGGTTACTGGAGTCCTTCGAAACACGGGGGTCCTTCCACCCTCACTGGTGTCCCCTCTGGATGTGGGTTGGAGTCCCAGTTTGCCCTGCCTGGCTGTGGTCAGTAGAGCTGGGTGAGAAGTTGAGGGTGTCTCTGGAGATGGTTCTTATCCCAGCATCAGAAAAGGGGGCTGAGCGTGGGTAGGTGCTCATTACCCAGATGTTAGCAAACAAAGGTCTGGAGAACCAAATCTCAGTTTAATTTTCTAGTGAGAAGAGGGGTAGAGTCAGAGATGCTGGTAGAGGAGCTCTGCTCTCCTCCATGCTGATGTGGGGAGCCTGGGATGGAGGGTCTGTCCCCGATGAGTGCAGGAGAGCTTTGATGTCAAATAAATTCTTTGGCTTGAAGGCAAGTTGGGGAAGTCCATGCTTGTCCAGGCTGGGTCTAATCTCCTCTTGGAGGAGAGCTCAGGAGGACTTCTGTGATGCTGGGGGCTGTGCAGGCTGCGAGGGGGTTGGTTTTTGGGGAGCTCCTGCCAGCTGGAGGACTGGTGGGCCGTGCTGGAGGGCTGGTGGCCATGCTGGAGGGCTGGTGGCCTTGGAGGGGCAGCTGGGCTTTTGGTGGAAGTGCCACTCGCCAGGTACATCACTGAGCTGCTCCTGACGTCGGGCAGATGGCCAAGACGAGCCATCTCTTGGTCTCGGGCATGTTTTAGGGAAGGGGTTGGAGTGTTTTGTGTGTCCTGTGTTCATCTTCACGCTGCTGCTTTGCCTCGGCAGGTCGGCAAGGGATGCTGTGCAGCTCTGAAAGCCCTGGGAGCCATCGTCTACGTCACGGAGATCGACCCCATCTGCGCTCTCCAAGCCTGGTAAGATGTTCCACGTTGTTGGTGAGCATCCCTTTGGCTGCTCCCTGGCCTCCTGTAAACCCTGGCAGAGGCCAAAGAGGAGCCAGGAGGATCTTTGGCTCATCCTGGAGAGTAGACATCTTGTTGGGGGGTGATGGGGAAGGGCTGAGGGGGCAGGTTTGAGGGCTGGGGGGGGTATCCAGGCGGTAGGTCCTGCACCAGCTGGCTTGGGAAGGCTGCTCCAGGGGTCATGCTGAGTTCTCCACATGTCCCCCAGCTCCTCCAATGTTTGAGAGAGCAGGTTGGATGCTGCAGCCTTTCCTCTCGCATCTGGCGTCCCTGGGGGTGTGGAAGGATTAGCCTGGCTGCTGCCCGAGCGGTTCGGAGCTCCTGCAGCCCCGAGATCCCCTCCTGGCCTGGGGCAGAGAGGGCACAAGGCTTCTCCTCCTCCTCATCGTGGCCCCTCTCCCCCTTTTTTGCCAGCATGGACGGATTTCGGGTGGTGAAGCTGAGTGAAGTAATCCGTCAGGTGGATGTCGTCATCACCTGCACAGGTAGGGATGGAGAAGGTGCTGGATGAGGTGCTCGGAGCAGGCTGAGAAGGAGCTGTCATCCCCAGGCGGGGTGTCTCCAGGGCTCTGGGGGAGCTGGGGATGGAGGAGGCCACTTCACTGCTCATTTTAGAAGAGCCATAGCTGTTCTCTGGCAAGAGCTTTTCCTCCTCCCCCTCCCAGTCTTGCTGTCTGGCCACAGTTTTCCTCAGTCCCTTGGGAGGAGGAGGGACATCCCAGCCGTGTGTCCCCAGAGGTGTTTTGGGGACTCCTAGAGCCTGAGATCAAAGCTCAGCCCTCATCCCATGTGGTGGCGTTACAGCCAGGAGGGCTTTCATCCTGGTGGAAGTTCATTTGATCTTGGCCCAGACTGAGCTTCTCTGAGCCAAGCGTGAGGAAGGAGAAATCAGAGGGTTTATATTTCCACCGCCTTGGGCTTCATCTGTGGGGTTTTTTTCTGCAGGAAACAAGAACGTCGTGACCAGAGAACACCTGGATCGGATGAAAAACAGCTGCATCGTCTGCAACATGGGCCATTCCAACACCGAGATCGACGTGGTGAGTCTGCCGTGTGTCCTCGACGGCTGCTTCCTCCCCGCTGTCCCCACTGTCGAGAGGATGACTCCATCCTCTTCCTCCTGCTCTTGCAGAGCAGCCTGCGGACCCCGGAGCTGACCTGGGAGAGGGTCCGTTCCCAAGTGGACCATGTCATCTGGCCAGATGGGAAGCGGGTGGTGCTGCTGGCGGAGGTAACGCTGAAAACCACTCCACGACCTTGCTTTGGGCCTCTGTCAGGAAACCACAGAGAGATAACCAGGTGGAAAGGTGCTAGGAGGAGGTTCAGAGCCCAAGAAAGGGTTCCTTGATTTTTATTTCTAATTTTTTCCCCTCTTTTTGAGGCAGGGGAGGGATCATGTACCACATGCAGTCCCAGAGGTGCCATCTGGCTCCGTTCTTTTGAGCCTTGAGCCATCCCCATCAGCCAAACAGTGTCTCCTTCTGGTTTGGGTTGGGTTCCTGTGCAGCAAACTGGGTGGGTGTCTCCTCTGCCCAGTTGAGCTCTCCTGGCAGTAGGAGGGACTGGCCCTTTCTGGGGACCACGACATTGACCTTAAAGCTAAGGGTTGGGGGGGGAAACTGAGGCAGAGTATGAATGGTGGCTTGTGAATCACCACGAGGTGGTTGCCCCCTGCCCCAGGGAGGGGGTAGAGGGGACTCCTCTCTTGAGATTTAATTATGTTTGGCTTTGGGGGGTGATTTCAGCTCCCTGCAAACCCCTCCTGCTGTCTCCTAGGGCCGACTTCTCAACCTGAGCTGCTCCACAGTTCCCACCTTCGTGCTCTCCATCACGGCCACCACTCAGGTCCGTACGCTGCAGGGCTGGGGGGGGACCCCTGGGGGGGCTTTGCACGAGCCTCAGGGAGGGGGGACAGTTTGGAAGAAGCTGGGAACAGGCAGTTGGATGGGTCCTTTGGGAGGGCAACGTTGCCAGAGATACCGTAGCCACCACCTCCTGGCTGGGATCCAGTTAATGATGGCTTACTGGTTTGGTGAGAGCTGGGAGAGAGCTTTGAAATGGCTTCATGGCAGAGCTCTCCCCTAGCGCAGGTTTCAGCTTTGTCCTTGGCACCCTTCATTTCTACATCGCTAAAAAAAACCCCAAAACAACCCCTGGGGTGAGTTTTGGGGGTCTGCTTAAAATGCTCCCCAGCATCGGTGCTGGTTCAACTGGGGGGGACACGGTGCTCTTTGTCCTGACTCTGCCTGTCCCAAGAAAACCATGATTCTTTGGAAAATGATTTGGCTCCGTGCTCTGATCTCTGCGAGCAGCCGGGGGTGGCGATGGAAGAAACCCCCCCCTGGGCTGGAAACTCAGGAGAGGGACTGTGAAGTGGGGGGGACACGACAGCCACCCTGAATGTGGGGAGTTTCCTTGTCCTCACCCTCGTCACTGGCGGGGACCGGGGCTGAGTTTTGGTGCTTGAGGGAGACGTGGTTTTATTACGACAGCCACCCTGAATGTGGGGAGTTTCCTTGTCCTCACCCTCGTCACTGGTGGGGACTGGGGCTGAGTTTTGGTCCCCGCTCTCAGCTGCGTGAGCTGGTGCTTGAGGGAGACCTGGTTTTATTTCTGCTGAATTTCACTGAATTTCACTGAATTTTTAGAGTTGGAAGGGACCATAGAGATCATCTAGTCCAACTCCCCTGCTAAAACAGGACCACCCAGAGCTTGTCAGAGCATGTTACTCAGGAGCATCCAGGCAGGTCTTGAAAATCTCCAAAGAAGGGGACTCCACACCCTCCCTGGGCAGCCTCTTCCAGGGCTCTGGGGTTTTTTGGAGTGATGCCACCAGCTTCAAGCGAGAGATCCCTTCATTTCTGCCTGACACAGAGAATTTCAGAGAATTAGGGCTGCCCCCCCTCCCCCTCAACCTCCTCCATCCTCCTGTTCTGATTTTCCCTGGGGCGTTAAAGCCCAGATGCTCCAAACAAACCGGGTGGCATCTCGTGGTCACCTCTGGTCCTCCCCCAGTGGTGGTGGGGTTATGGAGACCCAGATAAGGACATACCTTTGGTTGGAATCCTTTCCTTTAAGGCATTTTGGGAATGGTTGTCCCCTCCCTCAGGCTCCCAAACCCTTATCTCTCCACTTTGTGCCTCTGTGGGTGTTCAGCACTGCCCGGCTCGGTGGCCATCCCTGACTGTCCCCTGGCTGTCCCCTGTCATCCCTGCAGGCTCTGGCTCTGATTGAGCTTTACAACGCTCCCGAGGGCCGTTACAAACAGGACGTGTACCTGCTGCCGAAGAAGATGGGTGAGTGAGGGGGGAACCCAGGCTGAGTTACCCCCCAGGGGCTGGTGGGGGTCAGCGGTTTTGGATGTCAGGGTAAAACCCAAACCTGGGCTGGGAAGAAACTTCCAGAGAGAGAATCACAGAACCACAGAATGCTATGGGGTTGGAAGGGACCTCTGGAGACCATCTCCTCCAACCCCCTGCCCAAGCAGGGCCACCCAGAGCAGGTCCCACAGGAACATGTCCAGGTGGGTTTGAAGATCTCCAGAGAAGGAGACTCCACCACCTCCCTGGGCAGCCTCTTCCAGGGCTCTGCCACCCTCAAAGTGAAGAAGTTCCTCCTCATGTTGAGGTGAAACTTCTTATGGTCAAGTTTGAGCCCATTTCCTCTTGTCCTGTCCCTGGGCACCACTGAAAAAAGACCAGCCCCATCCTCCTGACACCCACCCTTGAAGTATTTATAGGTGTTGATCAGATCCCCCCTCAGCCTTCTCTTCTCCAGACTAAAAAGCCCCAAGTCCCTCAGCCTCTCCTCATCAGAGAGATGCTCCAGGTCCCTCATCATCTTTGTAGCTTCTGCTGTCCCCTCTCCAGCAGTTCCCTTCCCTTCTGGAACTGGGGAGCCCAGAACTGGTCCCAGTGCTCCAGATGTGGCCTCCCAAAGGCAGAGCAGAGGGGGAGGATGAGTTCAGAGAAGCCAGCAGAGGTGGCAGCCTTAAAACACAGGCAGGTTATTCGATTTATTTTGATTTTCCTTGAAGTTCTGCCACGTGGGGGACACCCCTTATCCTGCAGCCTTCCCCCTCCGAGGTTCTTCCTGCAACCCTTGTGCTTTTGGGTGCCCATCCAGCCCCACGGCGTGAGATGGCAAGGGCTGCTTGGCCAGCCCCACCGTGGGGTCCTGACCCTTCTTGTGCCATACGATGAGTCCATACATCATCTCCCCAGCGTTGCAGGGGGGGCCATGCACCCCTGACCCCCCTTCTGTCCTCTCCCCCTTCCCAGACGAGTACGTGGCCAGCCTGCATCTGCCTTCCTTTGATGCCCACCTGACAGAACTGACGGACGATCAGGCCAAATACCTGGGACTCAACAAAAACGGGCCTTTCAAACCCAATTACTACAGGTGGGTGCCACTGGGGGTGTCCCCTGGCAGTGGGACAGTGTCACCTCCCAGGGTTGTCCCCCAACCAGCCTCACTGTCCCCTTCCCCTCTCTTCCAGATACTGATGGACCATACCCATGAAGGACCAGACCACACAAGGCAACATTAGAGAGATTATTTTTAAAGATCGTTTTTATTTTTGGTTTACCTTTTTCTTTCTTTTGTTCTTTTCTTTTTTTTAACCAACAAAACAACCCGTTTTTACATTTTCCAGTGTGATTTTAAGGTCACCTTTTGGGTTTCCCCCCCCTCCCTCAACTTGGGTTTCACATCTCTGTCTGATCTTGGCAGACAACCTGGGATTCGCTTCTCGCTTTTACGTGGCTGAAGCCGCCACCGGTGGCTCCTGGAGAGGGGTATTTTGGTTTTCCCCCTTTCCTGATGTGCCAAGGGCACTTCATTCCTGCAGCGATATTTTTTATTTCTATTTTATTTTCTTTTTCCCACCTTTCCAGCCCGCGTTAGTCTCGGCCGGGATCCCTGCAGATACGGAGATGCTGTTCTACCTTATTTTTAATTTTTTGTTGGGTTTTTTTTTTCTTTTTTTTCTTTCTTTGTGTGGATTATCTGCAACTTCTAAATTATGCCTTAAAAGAGCCCAGTTTTTAGCTGCTAGATCAACGCTCCTGGCGCTGCTTGGGAGCAGAGTGGCGCCTGCTGGCCACCTCATGAATAGGTGACTGTCCCCAAGCCCGGTACGCGTCCCCTACACCCAGGTGGCCCGGGTTTGGTGGCCACTGGCCCTAGGTTTGGTGGCCAGCTGGGTACGGAGGGGAGTTCACTGTTTCAGGGTGCTAATCTGAATTCGGACGGGGGTCGCTTACCCAGCATTATCCTCATCTCTCCTAGGTTTTTTAGCCAAACTGCACCTTAATTGAGTTAAAACCATTTTTTTTTTTGTCTGTTTGTTTGGTTTTGTTTTTTTTTTTTTTTCACGTCTTCCAAGTCTAATTCATGTTAAAGCAAGCCGGTGGAGTCCGGCCTCTCGCCGCCTCCGAGCGGCCCCATCTCTCACTGAGAAGCTCGGGGTGGTTTTAAGGGTGTCTGGGGTGGTTTTTTTTTTGGGGGGGGTGTTTCACTACTTCTTTCCAGACGGATGCAGAGAGGAGCCTTCCCCCGTACCCCACCCTGGGCCCTCTGCACCCCCGACCCCTGCTCAAAGCCCCCCCTGCTCCCCCCGGGGCTCCCTCAGCTCTTCCCTCCCCCTCTCATCGCCTCCTCCATCCCTTTCCCCGTGACGTATTTCTCTTTTTTTCCATCTCTTGCAGCTTGTCCCGGGACGGGGGAAGCTCCTTGCAACCCAGTGAGGTTCCTCTTGGCTTTTTATATTATCTTTCCCAAATTGCCTCTTTATTTCCCCCCGGAGCATGGAGGGAAGGACACCCCCCCCTCTCCAGCTGCCCGCATCTCCCAGTACAGGGATGATGGAGATGCTGGTGGTACCCAGGACCGGGGCTGCTCCTTCTCCTCCGACCCTCCCCTCATCCCGGTGTTTTACAGTGGGGGGGGGGAGGATGCGGCTGCCTGTGGAGTCCGGGCTCTCGCCGCCTCCGAGCGGCCCCATCTCTCACCGAGAAGCTCGGGGTGGTTTTAAGGGTGTCTGGGGTGGTTTTTTTTTTGGGGGGGGTGTTTCACTACTTCTTTCCAGACGGATGCAGAGAGGAGCCTTCCCCCGTACCCCACCCTGGGCCCTCT
>NW_015090972.1:435610-436434 GCF_001431845.1 Calidris pugnax | reverse complement strand
CCTCAGCTCTTCCCTCCCCCTCTCATCGCCTCCTCCATCCCTTTCCCCGTGACGTATTTCTCTTTTTTTCCATCTCTTGCAGCTTGTCCCGGGACGGGGGAAGCTCCTTGCAACCCAGTGAGGTTCCTCTTGGCTTTTTATATTATCTTTCCCAAATTGCCTCTTTATTTCCCCCCGGAGCACGGAGGGAAGGACACCCCCCCCTCTCCAGCTGCCCGCATCTCCCAGTACAGGGATGATGGAGATGCTGGTGGTACCCAGGACCGGGGCTGCTCCTTCTCCTCCGACCCTCCCCTCATCCCGGGGGTGCTTTTTTAGTGCCTCCCCGAGGCTTTGCAGGGCTGGGGGAGCCCCTGCTTCCCCCGTGGGGACGGGGGGAAGGTGGGAGGGATGCTCCTGGCTTTGATTCCCCCCTCCCCAACCCCCGTCTCCTTTGCCTGTCCCTCTTTCTCGCTCTCCTGGGCTGTCGCTGGCTCGCCCCCTCTCCCCACAGAATTTTTGGGGATCGCCTGCTGCCTCCCCTTCACCGTCCCCCAAAATTTCACGGAAGGAGGGGGGGGACTTAAGGTGGGATGGACGCCTGTGGGGAGGCAACCAGGGTGTCCCCCCACCCCTATGGGGACACTCGGGGCAGGATGGATGCCTGTGGGGAGGCAGCCAGGGGGTTCCCCCCTTCCCCACTGGTGGGGGGGGGACCCACACCCTCTCCCCTGCGCTTGGGGGTCACAGCCCCCCCCCTTTCCCATCCCCATTAGGGTCGAACCTCGGCGTAAGGGCTCCATCTCTGTATAAGCCATGTCGGGGGGTGGGGGGGGGGGGTGAGC
>NW_015090972.1:419924-435600 GCF_001431845.1 Calidris pugnax | reverse complement strand
GTGGGGGGGGGGGGGGGGGGGATGAGCCCGGGGATGGCGGTGGCAGCGTCGGGCCGGGAGGGAGAGGTTTTATTTTGTATATGAATGATTTTTAATGAATGCAATATTAATCCTCGCAGATGAGCAATAAATCATTAAAGTCTAATTAAACTATTAGGAAAAACCGACGGGCTTTTCGCTTGTGGGCAGTTTTTTATGTGGAGGAGCGAGCGAATGCGACCCCTTGGGGGGACCCCTCGGGGGACCCCTCAGGGTTGGGATCTGCCTTTGGCCACCTCGGGAGGGGGTTTGGGTCCCCGAGGGACCCCCTGAGCATCTCCAGGGCCCCCCCAATTTGGGGGCTGACCCCCTCCAAGCCCCTCTGGGCCCTTTTCACTTGAGGTTTAAACCCCACCAGGCACCTCTGCTGGGGTCCGGCTCCCTTCTGAGCCCTACTTCCTTGACGTCTGAGCTCCCCAAGCCCCTTGATTTGAAGATTCACTCGGTCTTGACCCCACAATTTGGGGTCTGGGCCCCAAAAAACTCCCCTGCCCCTTCCTGCCACTCCCAACATGGCGGCCTCCGGGAGGGAGGGCGGAAGTGCCACTCCCAAGATGGCGGCGACCAGCGTTGGGGGGGGTGAAGGGGAAATGCCACACCTAAGATGGCCGCGCGGGGGCGGTGCTCGCCACCCGTCCGGCTGCCGCACCGGCCGTGGCCACCGAGGGCGGGCGGTGACGCGGCCGGGGCGGCGGGAGCGGGCGGAGTCAGGCCGGGACCGCCGGAGAGACCGGAGAGAGTCACCTTCCACCTCCCGGTGCCACTCCCAACATGGCGGCGGCGCTGCCCCGGCTCTCCCTGCCGCTCCCGCGAGAGGGAGGGGTGAGTCCTCGCGAGAGCTCGGCGCGGTGGCAGGGCGGCCGACATGGAACCGGGCGGCGGCGGCGGCGGCGTTGGGGGCCCGGGGCCGCTCCCGGGTAACAACAAGGCCCGCGGCGGAGCGGTGCCGCCCGGCAAGGCCCGGGACCTGGGCCGCCCGCCGCGTAAGGACTCCGAGGTCAGCGCCGCCGCCGCCGCTGCCGGGCCCGGCCCCGCGGGTGGGTGGGTGGGTGGGTGGATGGGGGTGGTTCCCGGGCCGCGTCGTCCTCCCCGCCGTGGGCCCGGGGCCTTGCCCGGGAGGTGCCGGGTGGCTTCAAGCCTGACCCGGGCGGTGCTTCCCAACCTCCGCCGTCCCCCGGCCCGGGCCTGGAGCAGTCGGTGCCGCGGTACCGGGTTCCCCTGGGCCCCAGAGTGTGGCCTGTGGGGCCGGGAGGCCTCTTTCTGCCAGGCCCGTTTGCTACCGGCTCAGCCCAGAGCCCGCCTGGGTCGGTACCGGGCTCGGGTGGGTGCTGGTCTCCCCGTTATCCGGCTTTTCGCCAAGTTTGGGTCGGTTTGGGGTAGGAGGGTGGCTCGGTCCTGGGTCCCCAAAAGGACCTGGCACCGGCCACCCTCCTTCCAGGGCTGCTCTGGGCTCCGGGGCTTCTCCCGGGCAGCACCGTCCCGGTGTGGTGAGGGCTGGGTTGTCGGGTCCCCCGGGTATCCCGTTGGTCCAAGGATGGCTCTGCCAAGAGGTGACTGATCCCTCCAAGGAGACCCGGGGGTCCCGGTGGGATCCAGGAGGGTTGGGTGTGTTTGGGTGGAGCTGATTTACCCTCCATGGTGTCCCCCAAATCCAGCGTTATTCCTGCGGCGGCTCCAGAACCATCCATCTCCACGGGTGTCCTCATGGAGAGTGGGGGACACGCTCCCCAAAATGACAGGAGAGGGCTGTGAGGAGGTCCTGCAGGAGGTTTGGGTGCTGGGGAAGGGCTCCCAGCCCCACAGAGCGACACAGACCCCCACAGACCCCCCACCCTTCGAGCAGCTGAGGGCTTGGATCAAGCCCCTCGCTCAGGAACCGATACCCTGAGATTGGGGAGGGTTTTGCTGTGGCTCCGTGTTGACTTACTGAAAGGAAGCAGATGTTTTGTGCTCTTGACTGTTTTTCCAGCCTCACCCAAGCTGTTTGGAGTTGCTTTATTCACACTATTCCCCTCTGCTGGCATTTGGCGGGGGGAAACCCAAATTTTCACCCATCTCTGCAAAACGCGTGAGCTCTGAGAGCTCCCTGGTGCCACATAACCCCCCCTCCCTGCCCCAAGATTAAACATGCCCTGTCTCCTGCTTAATTTGTTGGCTTTTTGGGGCTCGTGGGGTGTTTTGGAGGTGGTGCAGTGGCAGGGGGTGCCCGGTGAAGCGCAGCGTTGGCTCACTGCGGCGGAGCCGGGACGGAGATGCAGGAGGTGGGTAGCAGTTGCCTTGGCAACGTTTACGCCGCCGCTGCGGGTACATTTTTTGGTCTCTCGCAAGGAAGGTACAATCCTGGATTTGCAGGAGGATGAGGTGAATTGTGAATGTCTTGGGGATTTGGGGTTTTCCTGAAAAACGCTGTGATTTAACTGATTTTTTTTTTTTTCTTTTCCTCCGCTTTTAGGGCTATTCAGAGTCCCCAGACCTGGAGTTTGAATATGCAGATACCGACAAATGGGCAGCAGAGCTCTCTGGTAAGGGACTGGTCCTGATGGATCAATTAATCAGCCATAATTTTCTCCTTTAGTAATGATTCAAGGAGCTCTTTCAACTGCAGCATTACTCTGATGGCTTTAAACACCTCATTCATGTTAAAAGAGAAGCGATACTGCGTCGTTAATTTTTTTGAGCCTTATGCTGGTTGTGTTTTTTGTGTTTCCCTCGTCTTGGATAAAACTGCAATTATTGTGGCCAAGTTGTAGCTTTTTTCTGATGGCTCAGTGCAGGTCCTTGGAGGTTTCCCTCTGTGCTCTTTTGGCAGAGCTGTACAGCTACACGGAAGGGCCGGAGTTCCTGCTCAACCGCAAGTGCTTCGAGGAGGACTTCAGGATCCACGGTAAGACCCTTCTCTTGGACATCTCACACCTCCGGGGAGGGACAGGGCTGGATGCGTTAGTGCTGCGTCAGAAAGCTGGAGCTGCACACTGATAATCTTCGTGCAATTTGTGCTGGAGATCTCAGGCAGGGCGGCCGACATGGAACCGGGCGGCGGCGGCGGCGGCGTTGGGGGCCCGGGGCCGCTCCCGGGTAACAACAAGGCCCGCGGCGGAGCGGTGCCGCCCGGCAAGGCCCGGGACCTGGGCCGCCCGCCGCGTAAGGACTCCGAGGTCAGCGCCGCCGCCGCCGCTGCCGGGCCCGGCCCCGCGGGTGGGTGGGTGGGTGGGTGGATGGGGGTGGTTCCCGGGCCGCGTCGTCCTCCCCGCCGTGGGCCCGGGGCCTTGCCCGGGAGGTGCCGGGTGGCTTCAAGCCTGACCCGGGCGGTGCTTCCCAACCTCCGCCGTCCCCCGGCCCGGGCCTGGAGCAGTCGGTGCCGCGGTACCGGGTTCCCTGGGCCCCAGAGTGTGGCCTGTGGGGCCGGGAGGCCTCTCTCTGCCAGGCCTATTTAGTACCGGCTCAGCCCAGAGCCCGCCTGGGTCGGTACCGGGCTCGGGTGGGTGCTGGTCTCCCCGTTATCCGGCTTTTCGCCAAGTTTGGGTCGGTTTGGGGTAGGAGGGTGGCTCGGTCCTGGGTCCCCAAAAGGACCTGGCACCGGCCACCCTCCTTCCAGGGCTGCTCTGGGCTCCGGGGCTTCTCCCGGGCAGCACCGTCCCGGTGTGGTGAGGGCTGGGTTGTCGGGTCCCCCGGGTATCCCGTTGGTCCAAGGATGGCTCTGCCAAGAGGTGACTGATCCCTCCAAGGAGACCCGGGGGTCCCGGTGGGATCCAGGAGGGTTGGGTGTGTTTGGGTGGAGCTGATTTACCCTCCATGGTGTCCCCCAAATCCAGCGTTATTCCTGCGGCGGCTCCAGAACCATCCATCTCCACGGGTGTCCTCATGGAGAGTGGGGGACACGCTCCCCAAAATGACAGGAGAGGGCTGTGAGGAGGTCCTGCGGGAGGCTTGGGTGCTGGGGAAGGGCTCCCAGCCCCACAGAGCGACACAGACCCCCACAGACCCCCCACCCTTCGAGCAGCTGAGGGCTTGGATCAAGCCCCTCGCTCAGGAACCGATACCCTGAGATTGGGGAGGGTTTTGCTGTGGCTCCGTGTTGACTTACTGAAAGGAAGCAGATGTTTTGTGCTCTTGACTGTTTTTCCAGCCTCACCCAAGCTGTTTGGAGTTGCTTTATTCACACTATTCCCCTCTGCTGGCATTTGGGGGGGGGAAACCCAAATTTTCACCCATCTCTGCAAAACGCGTGAGCTCTGAGAGCTCCCTGGTGCCACATAACCCCCCCTCCCTGCCCCAAGATTAAACATGCCCTGTCTCCTGCTTAATTTGTTGGCTTTTTGGGGCTCGTGGGGTGTTTTGGAGGTGGTGCAGTGGCAGGGGGTGCCCGGTGAAGCGCAGCGTTGGCTCACTGCGGCGGAGCCGGGACGGAGATGCAGGAGGTGGGTAGCAGTTGCCTTGGCAACGTTTACGCCGCCGCTGCGGGTACATTTTTTGGTCTCTCGCAAGGAAGGTACAATCCTGGATTTGCAGGAGGATGAGGTGAATTGTGAATGTCTTGGGGATTTGGGGTTTTCCTGAAAAACGCTGTGATTTAACTGATTTTTTTTTTTTTCTTTTCCTCCGCTTTTAGGGCTATTCAGAGTCCCCAGACCTGGAGTTTGAATATGCAGATACCGACAAATGGGCAGCAGAGCTCTCTGGTAAGGGACTGGTCCTGATGGATCAATTAATCAGCCATAATTTTCTCCTTTAGTAATGATTCAAGGAGCTCTTTCAACTGCAGCATTACTCTGATGGCTTTAAACACCTCATTCATGTTAAAAGAGAAGCGATACTGCGTCGTTAATTTTTTTGAGCCTTATGCTGGTTGTGTTTTTTGTGTTTCCCTCGTCTTGGATAAAACTGCAATTATTGTGGCCGAGTTGTAGCTTTTTTTTTGATGGCTCAGTGCAGGTCCTTGGAGTTTTCCCTCTGTGCTCTTTTGGCAGAGCTGTACAGCTACACGGAAGGGCCGGAGTTCCTGCTCAACCGCAAGTGCTTCGAGGAGGACTTCAGGATCCACGGTAAGACCCTTCTCTTGGACATCTCACACCTCCGGGGAGGGACAGGGCTGGATGCGTTAGTGCTGCGTCAGAAAGCTGGAGCTGCACACTGATAATCTTCGTGCAATTTGTGCTGGAGATCTCATCAGTGTGCGTGGGTTGGTCCCGGAGCGCGTTCAGCGTTTGCTGATGGTGATGTCTGAGGTGGTTCGTCAGCGCCAGGACGTCTGTGCTGGAACATTCTGGCAGCAGCAAGAGCATCCAGCTCATTTCCCATCAGCTGCCTGTTCAGATGGATGTGATTCATCTTAGAATCATCAAATCACAGAACAGTTTGGGTTAGAAGGCACCTTAAAGACCATCCTGTTCCAGTCCCTGGGCAGGGACACCTCCCACCCGACCAGGTTGCTCCAAGCCCCTTCCACCCTGGCCTTGAACCCCTCCAGGGATGGGGCAGCCACAGCTTCTCAGGGCAATCTGGGCCAGGCTCTCACCACTCTCCCAGCCAAGAATTCCTTCCGTGGCTCCACTCCCCAAATACCATCCCTGGAGGGATCTAAAAGCCGTTGCTGAGGGACACGGGTCAGTGGTGGGTTGGTCGGTGTTGGGTTGATGGTTGGTCTTGATGAACTGAAAGGTCCCCTCCAACCCAGGGAAGGGGTGGAATCGCCATAGAATCACAGCACGTTTTGGGTTGGAAGGGACCTTAGAGCTTATCCAGTTCCATCCCTTCTCGTGGCTGGGACATCTTCAATGAGACCAGGTTGCTCCAAGCCCCCTCCAACCTGCCCTTGAACCCCTCCAGGGATGGGGCAGCCACAGCTTCTCTGGGCAACCTGGGCCAGGCTCTTACCACCCTCACACCAAAGAAGTTCTTCCCCACATCTCATCTCCATCTCCCCTCTTTCAGTGTCAAACCCTTCCCCTCCTCCTATGGCTCCCCTGTCTCATCAAGAGTCCCTCCCCAGCTTGTCATCTGGTGGAAGGCAGAAGATGATCCCTCCATGCCTGGGTGTTATTCCCAGGAGCACAGTGTTCCCTGGGGCACCTTTCAAGCTGTGCCTGTTTGTGGCCAGGGCAGGCAGAGGCTCCCTGTGCCCTCAGCTTCTCTGCTTTGGCTTTTCAGTCCGGGACAAGAAATGGACAGAGTTGGACAAGAACCAGCACCGCACTCACGCCATGCGGCTCCTCGACGGGCTGGAGGTCACCGCGCGGGAGAAGAGGCTGAGGGTTGCCCGAGCCATCCTTTACGTTGCCCAAGGTAACACCAGGCCTCTGCCCCTTTCATTTCCCCTTTGCTAAATCCAGGTAACAGATTGGATTTAAAATATTTAAAATCATTCTTTGTTCCTCGCATCATTGATTTCACCTGGGATGTCTGGAACGAAGCTAATTCTCTTGGGAGCCAGGCAGCTTACTGGAATTCGGTCCAAAATTTGGCTGGTTTCCCTGTGCCATCCCAGTTCTGCCAGACATGGGCTGCGTTACCCAGGGGAGGGCTGTTCAGTCCTTTGCATCCCAGTTTTTGTCTTAAAATTAAGGCTGTGACTTTTGTTCCCCCTGTAAAATGCTGGTGGGGGCGTGGGAGGGATCCCTGTGGAGATGGGATCCAGCGAGGGTGTCGTTGCAGGGACTTTTGGGGAGTGTGGCTCCGAGGCTGAGGTGCAGGCGTGGATGAGGTATAACATCTTCCTCTTGCTGGAAGTGGGGACGTTCAACGCTTTGGTGGAGCTGCTCAACATGGAGATCGAGTGAGTACTGGGGGAAAACGCTTCAGAAACGGCTCTGGAGCTCCTTGGCAGGAGGTTTTTCTGGTTTGGGGCAGTCCTGTTCCTAGTCTGTCTGTCCCTAATCAAATTCCTGCAGCCACCAGAGTGACTCCCCTTGGTCTGGGTAGGTCTGTCCCTAATCAAATTCCTGCAGCCACCGGAGTGACTCCCCTTGTTCTGGGTAGATGTAGAATCATAGAATTATAGAATCATTGAGGTTGGAAGAGACCCTTGGGATCATCGAGTCCAACCATCTCCCCTACTCTACAAAGTCCTCCCCTACACCATGTCCCTCAGCACTGCATCTAAACGGCCCTTAAACACAGCCAGGGATGGGGACTCCACCCCCTCCCTGGGCAGCCTGTTCCAATGCCCGACCACTCTTTGGGTGAAAAATTCCTTCCTAATGTTCAATCTAAACCTCCCCTGTTGGAGCTTGAAGCCGTTCCCTCTCGTTCTGTCACTAATTACCTGTGAGAAGAGACCAGCACCAACCTCTCTACAGTGTCCTTTCAAGTAGTTGTAGAGAGTGATGAGGTCTCCCCTCAGCCTCCTCTTCCTCACACTAAACAGCCCCAGCTCCTTCAGCCGCTCTTCATATGATTTGTCTTCTAGGCCCTTCACTAGTTTCGTTGCCCTCCTCTGCACACTCGAGGTGTGGCCTCCCCAGTGCTGAGTACAGGGGCACAATCACCTCCCTACTTCTGCTGGTCACACTATTTCTAATACAAGCCAGGATGCCGTTGGCTTTCTTGGCCACCTGGGCACACTGCTGGCTCATATTCAACCGTACAATCCTACATGTAATGTAGGATTAAACCTCATTTATACAGAAATTCGCTTTGAGCTGTTGCCTGGCAGCAAATAGAGACAGGTCTGTTCCTTCTCCGTTGATTGCGTTGTGAAGAGGGGATTTGTTGCGGCAACATCTGTTCCAGGGGTTGGCTCTGACCCGTGGGCTCCTCGTGGCAGAGTTAAAATGTCTCCAAAAGCCCCCTCTGAGGCTGTTTTTCCCCCCCCAGTAACAGCGCAGCTTGCAGCAGTGCCGTGAGGAAGCCTGCCATCTCCCTGGCCGACAGCACAGACCTGAGGTACTGGACAAGGCTTGGGAGGAGGGGATGCTTTGGGGACGTTTGCTGGTCTTTTTGGCAAGCTGAGATGGGCCACCAAGCACCGGGGGGTGTCCCAGGAATGTCCCACCTTCTGCTTGGGCTCCATGAGCATCGTTAGGTCTGCTCAGTCTGCAGACATAGAATCATAGAATTGCCCAGGCCAGAAGGGACCTCCAAAGGCCATCTAGTCCGACCCCCCCGCAGTCAGCAGGGACACCCCCAACTAGACCAGGTTGCCCAGGGCCTCGTCAAGCCTCTCCTTGAATATCTCCAGGGAAGGGGCCTCAACCACCTCCCTGGGCAACCTGTTCCAGTGCTCCACCACCCTCACAGTGAAGAACCCTCTCCTAATCTCCAATCTAAATCTGTTCCCCTCCAGCTTGAAGCCATTGCCCCTCGTCCTGTCACTGCAGGCCTTTCTAAACAGGCTCTCCCCAGCCTTCCTGTAGGCTCCCTTCAGGTACTGGAAGGCTGCTATTAGGTCTCCCCGGAGCCTCCTCTTCTCCAGGCTGAACAACCCCAGCTCCCTCAGCCTGTCCTCGTAGCAGAGGTGCTCCATCCCCCTCATCATCCTTGTGGCCCTCCTCTGGACCCTCTCCATCAGGTCCATGTCCTTCTTCTATTGAGGGCTCCAGCCCTGCACACAATAATCCAGGTGAGGTCTCACCAGAGCAAAGTGGCAGAATTCCCTCTCTGGACCTGCTGGCAACGCTTCTTTTGATGCAGCCCAGGATGGGATTGTCCTTCTGGGCTGCAAGTGCCCACTGCCTGCTCATGTCCAGCTTCTCCTCCACCAGCACCCCCAAGTCCCTTTCCTCAGGGCTCCTTTCCAATCCCTCACCCCCCAGTTTGTATTGGTGGCGAGGATTGTTCTGGCCCAGGTGCAGAACCTTGCATTTGCTCTTGTTGAACCTCATGAGGTTCACCTGGGCCCACCTCTCCAGCCTGTCCAGGTCCTTTTGGATGACATCCCTTGTGCTCAACCTGCACAGCAGGCACGTGGCTGGTTGGGGACATGAAAGCAGTAAAATAAGGGAAAGAAATCTTTTTTTTCCCTGCTTTGACTTGCAGAGACCTTTTTCCCCAGCCCCTGGGTGCCCATCCCCTGGGGTGAAGCAGGTGCATGGAAACTGGTTGTGGTCTGGGCTGATCCAACCTACCCCCAGAGCCCTGAGTGCTTGTGGGACCTTCATAATTCATCCCAAACCTCTGGTGATTCTCCTGACCTCCTGCTTTTTGCAGGGTGCTGCTCAACATCATGTACCTGATCGTGGAGACCGTTCGGCAGGAGGCTGAGGGGGACAAACCTGAGTGGAAGAGCATGAGACAGACCTTCAGAGCAGAGCTGGGTGAGGACCAGGCGCTTGGAGGGTTGATGGGATGGAGGTTTCCAGGGCTGAAGAGCAAGAGAGTGAGATGGGGTTTGGCTCTAGGCCCCAGTTAACGGGGACTGGCAGCACTGGGCTGGTTTCTGCTTGGCTGAACTTCACTGGGGGGTGAGCAGAGGAAGGCAGCCAGCCTTTTCTGCTGTCTGGGGGCTCTCTCCCTGGGGAAAAAAAATGAATATTGGGGCTGTCGTTTTGTCTCACCACAGAGGTAAGAAATTATGGAGGGTACAAGGTCTTGGAAAGGAGGAGAGGAGCTATCTGGGGTGAGATGAATTTCACTGAATTTCACTGAATTTTAGAGTTGGAAGGGACCATAGAGATCATCTAGTCCAACTCCCCTGCTGAAGCAGGATTGCCCAGAGCTAGAGCATGTTACTCAGGAGCATCCAGGTGGGTCTTGAAAATCTCCAAGGAAGGGGACTCCACACCCTCCCTGGGCAGCCTGTTCCAGGGCTCTGTCACCCTCACCGTGAAGAAGTTTCTCCTCATATTTGAGTGGAACCTCTTCTGTTCCAACTTGTGCCCGTTGCCCCTCGTCCTCTCACTGGGAACCACTGAAAAGAGTCTGGCTCCCTCCTCCTTCAACCCTCCCTTGAGATACTTGTAGGCGTTGATAAGGTCTCCCCTCAGCCTTCTCTTCTCCAGACTAAAGAGTCCCAGCTCTCTCAGTCTTTCTTCATAAGGGAGATGCTCCAATCCTTGAATCATCTTTGTTGCCCTTCGCTGGACTCTCTCCAGTAGTTCCCTGTCCCTCTTGAACTGGGGAGCCCAGAACTGGACGCAGTAGTCTAGTTGTGGCCTCACCAGTGCAGAGTAGAGGGGGAGAATGACTTCCCTTGACCTGCTGGCCACACTTTTCCCTATGCAACCCAAGATACCATTGGCCTTCCTGGCCACAAGAGCACACTGTTTACTCATTGTCATTTTACCATCCACCAGGACCCCTAGATCTTTCTCTTCAGAAGTTGCCTCCAGCAGGTCCACCCCTAACCTGTGCTGGTGCCTGACATTTTTCTTCCCCAGGTGCAGGACCCTACACTTTTTCCTGTTGAACCTCATGAGGTTCTTCCTTGCCTAGCCCTCCAGCCCTGAGAGCTCTGAAGCTCTCAGAGATGGGGATGTGAGACTGCAGAGGCTGTGGGAGGGCAAAGGGGCCGGTGGGGGTGAGGACAGGGAGGAGGAATGACTCAGTGTCGCTGCTGTGTGGTTCCAGGAGCCCCCCTGTACAACAACGAGCCCTTCTCCGTCATGCTCTTCGGGATGGTGACCAAATTCTGCAGTGGCCACGCTCCACACTTCCCCATGAAGAAGGTGCTGCTCCTGCTCTGGAAGACTGTGCTGGTGAGGAGGGGCTGCGACGTGGGTTTGTGGGGTTTTGGTCGATGGAGGAAGGAAGTTCTGCCCTCAGAGCTGGCTGTTATTGCTCCATCCTCTTTTCCTGGCGTTCAGTTGAGTAGTTTGCACCTTAATAAACCCACCCTCAGGTTTTACCCCGTAGGGGAATGTTGGATATTGGTGTCTGGAGCTGGATACCAAGGATAAACCCAAAGCAAGTTGGGGTCTGCATAAAGGAAAAGGTCCAGACACTCCATTTGGGGATGCCTGAACACCCTCACACTGTCCCTTTTGCCTTTTCCAGTGATGGAAGCAGCATGGGGACAGGCAGCCCTTCTTTTACACCCTGGGGAAGAATTAGGGGCCTCCTGGCAGGTGGATTTGGGGAGGGTGGGTGGAGAAGCCCCCCGGTGCTGTGCGTGGAGGGCTTCCCCCACGCTGAGAGGGCTGTGCTCTTCCTTGCAGTGCACCCTGGGGGGCTTTGAGGAGCTCCAGAGCATGAAGGCAGAGAAGAGGGAGATCCTGGGCCTCCCGCCGTTGCCAGAGGACAGCATTAAAGTCATCCGCAACATGCGGGCGGCCTCCCCCCCGGCCTCCGCCTCCGACCTCATCGAGCAGCAGCAGAAGCGAGGCCGGAGGGAGCACAAGGTGAGGCCAGGGCAGGTGGCAGGGGACATACAATCATAGAATTGCCCAGGCTGGAAGGGACCTCCAAAGCCCATCTAGTCCCACCTCCCCGCAGTCAGCAGGGACACCCCCAACTAGACCAGGTTGCCCCCTCGAGCCTCTCCTTGAATATCTCCAGGGAAGGGGCCTCAACCACCTCCCTGGGCAACCTGTTCCAGTGCTCCACCACCCTCACAGTGAAGAACCCTCTCCTCATCTCCAGTCTAAATCTGTTCCCCTCCAGCTTGAAGCCATTGCCCCTCGTCCTGTCACTGCAGGCCTTTCTAAACAGGTTCTCCCCAGCCTTCCTGTAGGCTCCCTTCAGGTACTGGAAGGCTGCTATTAGGTCTCCCCGGAGCCTCCTCTTCTCCAGGCTGAACAACCCCAGCTCCCTCAGCCTGTCCTCGTAGCAGAGGTGCTCCATCCCCCTGATCATCCTTGTGGCCCTCCTCTGGACCCTCTCCATCAGGTCCATGTCCTTCTTATATTGAGGGCTCCAGACCTGCACACAATACTCCAGGTGAGGTCTCACCAGAGCAGAGTAAAGTGGCAGAATCCCCTCTCTGGACCTGCTGGCAACGCATCTTTTGATGCAGCCCAGGATGGGATTGGCCTTCTGGGCTGCAAGTGCCCACTGCCTGCTCATGTCCAGCTTCTCCTCCACCAGCACCCCCAAGTCCCTTTCCTCAGGGCTGCTTTCCAATCCCTCACCCCCCAGTTTGTATTGGTGGCGAGGATTGTTCCGGCCCAGGTGCAGAACCTTGCATTTGCTCTTGTTGAACCTCATGAGGTTCACCTGGGCCCACCTCTCCAGCCTGTCCAGGTCCTTTTGGATGACATCCCATCCCTCTGGTGTATCGACAACACCACACAGCTTGGTATCATCCGCAAACTTGCTGATGGTGCCTTTAATCTCCCTGTCTATATCATTGATAAAAATGTTAAACAGCACCAGCCCCAGCACGGACCCTTGAGGAACACCACTTGTGACTGGTGACACCAAGGAATGGACACCTGGGGTCTGGGCACTGACTTTGGAGCAACTTCTCCCCACTCTTCTGTCTCCAGGCCCTGATTAAGCAGGATAACCTCGATGCCTTTAATGAGAGGGACCCTTACAAAGCTGATGACTCCCGGGAGGAAGAGGAGGAAAATGATGATGACAACAGCCTGGAGGGAGAGACTTTCCCCCTGGAAAGGGATGAAGTGATGCCTCCTCCCACCCAGCATCCCCCAAGTGACCGCATCACCTGCCCCAAGGGGCTGCCCTGGGCCCCCAAAGTCCGGTGAGTCCGTGGGGCTGACCTTGGGCCTGGCTTTTTGGGGAGATGTGGAGCTGATTGAAGAAAATGGTTGGTATCGTCCGCAAACTTGCTGATGGTGCCTTTAATCTCCCTGTCTGTATCATTGATAAAAATGTTAAACAGCACTGGCCCCAGCACGGACCCTTGAGGAACACCACTTTTGACTGGTGACACCAAGGAAGGGACAACTGGGGTCTGGGCACTGACCTCGGAGCAACTTGTCCCCACTCTTCTGTCTCCAGGCCCTGATTAAGCAGGATAACCTCGATGCCTTTAATGAGAGGGACCCTTACAAAGCTGATGACTCCCGGGAGGAAGAGGAGGAAAACGATGATGACAACAGCCTGGAGGGAGAGACTTTCCCCCTGGAAAGGGATGAAGTGATGCCTCCTCCCACCCAGCATCCCCCAAGTGACCGCATCACCTGCCCCAAGGGGCTGCCCTGGGCCCCCAAAGTCCGGTGAGTCCGTGGGGCTGACCTTGGGCCTGGCTTTTTGGGGAGATGTGGAGCTGATTGAAGAAAATGGAAGCTCTTCAGTATTGAGAACTTCAGCAGGGATTTGGGGGAGATGTTGGGGACAGCGTGGTTGATCTGGTGGTGGCTTTGGTGGACCTTGGGCCTGGCTTTGTGGGGAGACCTGGAGCTGGTTGAAGAAAATGGAAGCTCTTCAATATTGAGAACTTCAGCAGGGATCTGGGGGAGATGTTGGGGACAGCGTGGTCGATCTGGTGGTGGCTTTGGTGGCTGTTCTCTTGATGGGGTGAGCTCTGCACCAAGCTCTGAAAAGACTGGGAGGCTTTTCCTGGTGGCCGAGGGCTGTGGTGTAACCAGGAAGATGTGACTCTTCCTCATGTCCCTTTGCAGAGAAAAGGACATCGAGATGTTCCTGGAGTCCAGTCGCAGCAAATTCATCGGCTACACGCTGGGCAGGTGGGTTCCCTCAGAGCTTGGGGGGCTGCTGATTTGAGGGGGCTTGTGGCAGAGGTTACCAGGTGGGGGTTACTGTTGGCCTGGAAGTCCTGAGCTCTCTGGGTCCTTTTTTGGGTGGTGGTTTCTGACCTGCCCACCTCTGTGGGTGGCTCAGGTTTGCTGCTGCCTGCACTTAACCTGGTTCTTTTCTTCCTCTCTAGTGACACCAACACCGTGGTGGGCTTGCCCAGGCCCATCCACGAGAGCATCCGAACCCTGAAGCTGGTGAGTACCTTGAGGGATTCCTCCAGCTCTCACCGTTGTGTGGGTGCCCCCAGTGGGGCATTTTCCTGACCCCCCCCTCCCGCCTGCTCAGCCCCGTGAGGGGAGAGACCTCAAGTTTTCATCCCCTCCCCAGTTTCCCAGCCTGGTTGAACCCTTTTCCTCACTGGTTTCATCCCTTTCTTACTGGGGTTGTCCCAGAGGCGAGGCCAGCAGCCACCACCCTGCTTGTCACCACTGGGAAGGGAGTAACAGAGGTCACTGGAGGGACTTGTATTAGAAATAGTGTGACCAGCAGAAGTAGGGAGGTGATTGTCCCCCTGTACTCAGCACTGGGGAGGCCACACCTCGAGTGTTGTGTCCAGTTTTGGGCACCTCAATCCAAGAGAGATCTCGAGGTGCTGGAGCGAGCTCAGAGGAGGGAAACGAAGCGGGTGAGGGGCCTAGAAGACAAATCATATGAAGAGCAGCGGAAGGAGCTGGGGCTGTTTAGTGTGAGGAAGAGGAGGCTGAGGGGAGACCTCATCACTCTCTACAACTACGTGAAAGGACACTGTAGAGAGGTTGGTGCTGGTCTCTTCTCACAGGTAATTAGGGACAGAACGAGAGGGAACGGCTTCAAGCTCCAACAGGGGAGGGTTAGATTGAACATTAGGAAGGAATTTTTCACCCAAAGAGTGGTCGGGCATTGGAACAGGCTGCCCAGGGAGGGGGGGGAGTCCCCATCCCTGGCTTGGGTTAAGGGCCGTTTAGATGCAGTGCTGAGGGACATGGTGTAGGGGAGGACTTTGTAGAGTAGGGGAGATGGGTGGACTCGATGATCCCAAGGGTCTCTTCCAACCTCAATGATTCTATGATTCTATGACTTAAAAAGATGATGGGACCAGGCTGGGACTGGTGGGGGGGCCGTGGTGTGACCCCCTGCTCTCTCCCTGTGCAGCACAAGTACACGTCGATCGCAGAGGTCCAAGTGCACATGGAGGATGAGTACCTGCGCTCTCCATTCTCCGGGGTGAGTGTGAGGATGAGGAGGGGACAAAGCTTGGGAGCTGGGGAGCACTTGGTCCTTCCAGGGCTTTTTGCAGGGCTGGGGGATTTGTTCCACTGGGGAGGGAGGAGCGGTTTTCCTGGGGCAGAGGGTGGGGTGTGTGGGGAAGGTTTTGAGCAGGGTATCCAGCCCTTGGGGTTGGAGAACCTGGGGCTGAGCCACCACTGGTGGCAGCTCCTGGTCTGAGGTTTCTGGTCTCTCCTGGCACCAGGGGGAAGAAGAAGTGGAGCAAGTCCCTGCTGAGATCCTGTACCAGGGCCTCCTGCCAAGCCTGCCACAGTACATGGTGAGCTGGGGAGCACTGGGGGTCCCTTGGGCTTTGCTCTGTCCTTCTGGAGCTGATCTGGGGGTGTCTCACCCCGGAGCCTCCCTTCACTGCTCCATCCCTTTCCAGTGATGCCCCCAGGGTTTCTTTCCTCCCTGTTACTCCCTTCTGCAGCGGGGTCAGGGGGGGCTGTGGCTGATCCCCCTGTGGGGCCCCTGTGGGCCCCACAGGGCTCAGTACTGGGGCCAATTCTCTTTAACATCTTTATCAATGATCTGGACGAGGGGATCGAGTGCACCCTCAGTCAGTTCGCAGACGACACCAAGCTGGGTGGCAGTGTTGATCTGCTGGAGGGTAGAGAGGCTCTGCAGAGGGATTTCCACAGGCTGGATGGATGGGCTGAGACCAACGGGATGAGGTTCAACAAGACCAAGTGCCAGGTCCTGCCCTTGGGTCACACCAACCCCCTGCAGCTCTACAGGCTGGGGGCAGAGTGGCTGGAGCTGCCTGGCAGAAAAGGACCTGGGGGTGTTGGTC